>NC_135718.1:68207648-68522335 GCF_964656455.1 Halichoerus grypus
TTTCCCTCTACACCCAGCCTCTGGGAGGCTCTATTCTATTTTCTTTCTCCATGAGTCTGCTCTTCTGGATCCCTCTAATAAGTGGGATAATACAATTTTTGTCCTTTTGCATCTGGCTTATTTCGCTTAGCATTATATTTTCAGGGTTTGATCAAGTTGTAGCATGTATCAGAATTACCTTCCTTTTTGTGGCTCAATATTTCATAGTTATGTATATAGCACATTTTGTTTATCCATTCATTTGTTGACAAAGATTTGGGTTGTTCCCATATTTTGGCTATTGTTTTTTGTTTTGTTTTGTTTTGTTTTTGTTTTCGTTTTTTTAGAGAGACAGAGTGTGCGTGTGTGCTAGAGGAGGTAAGGAGGGAGAGAGAGAATCTTAAGCAGGCTCTATGCCCAGTGCAGAGCATTACACAGGGCTCAAGCTCGTGACCCTGAGATCATGCCCTGAGCTGAAATCTAGACTTGGATACTTAACTGACTGAGCCACCCAGGCAACCCTCATATTTTGGCTATTGTAAACAATGCTGCTATGAACATGCATGTACAAATATCTGATTGAATCTCTGCTTTTGATTCTTTTGGGGTACACACCTAGGAGTGGAATTGTTGGGTCACATGGTAATTCTATGTTTCATTTTTTTGAGGAACAGCTAAGCTATTTTCTACTGCAGCTGCACCATTTTATATCCCCCTAGCAGTGCAGAAGGGTTCCAATTTCTCCACAGCCTCACCAACCATTGTAATTTTCCTTTTTTATTTTTTTTTCAGAATAGTCATTTTAGTTGATGTGTAGTGGTAGCTCATTGTGGTTTTGATGAGCATTTTCCTGATGACTAATGATGTTGAGCATCTTTTTAGAGAAATAAATATTCAAATCCTTTGCCCATTTTTGAATTAGGTTGTTTAGAGTTTGTTCTTGAGCTGGAGGAGTTATTATTCTAGGTATTAATTCCTTATATGAGACATGACTTGCAAACACACTCTCCCATTCTGTGGCTTGTCTTTTCCTTCTCCTGACAGCATCCTCTGATGCACAAAAGTTTTAAATTTTGATGAAGTCTAATTTATGTATTTTTTCTTTTGTTGCCTGAGCTTTTGGGGTCATAACCAAGAAATCAAGCCAAAACCAGCATCATCAGGATTTTCCCATTTTCTACTAGGAGATTTACAGGGGCAGCCATTAAGTCTAGGTCTTTAGGCCATTTTGAGTCACACTTTGTATATGGTGTAAGGTAAAGGTCCAGCTTCATTTTTCTGCTTGTGGATATCCAGTTTTCCCGGCAGTGTCTATAGAAAAGACTGGTCTTTCCCCCACTGAATGGTCTTAGCATTCTTGCCGAAAATCAAGTGACTCTGTATGTGACGGTTTATTTCTGGACGCTCTATTGCATACTGTTGGTCTGTGTATGTCTGTCCTTACACCAGTTGCACACTGTTGGATTACTGTAGCTCTGTAGTATGTTTTGAAATCAGGAAGTGTGAGTCCTCCAACTTTGCTCTTCTTTCTCAATATTGTTTTGGCTATCACCCTTGAAATTTCATATAAACTTTAGGATGGGTTTTTTCCTATTTCTGCAAAAAAAAAAAAAAATCCCATTGAAGTCTTAATAGGAATTGTGTTGGAACTGTGGATTGCTTTAGATAGTACTGACATCTTAATTATGTTTTCTAACCATGAACATAAAATATCTTTCCATTTATGTCTTCTTTAATTTCTTATAGCAATGTTTTGTAGTTTTCAGTGTATAAGACTTTTGCCTCCTTGACTAAATTTATCCCTAGTATTTTATTCTTTTTGATACTATTATAAATGGAATTGTGAGGGGCGCCTGGGTGACTCAGTTGGTTAAGCGACTGCCTTCAGCTCAGGTCATGATCCTGGAGTCCCAGGATCGAGTCCCACATCGGGCTCCCTGCTCAGCAGGGAGTCTGCTTCTCTCTCTGACCCTCCCCCCCTCTCAGGTTCTCTCTCTATCTCATTCTCTCTCTCAAATAAATAAAATCTTTAAAAAAATAAAATAAATGGAATTGTGGGTTTTTTTTCCTTTTGGGGGTGTTCATTGCTAGTCTATAGACATGCAACAGATTTTTATGTGTTGACTTTTGTTGTGTCCTACAATTTTGATAATTTCATTCATTAGTTTAACAGGGTTTTTCATTGAATCTTTAAGGCTTTCTATGTATAAGATCAGGCTATCTGTAAAAAGAGATAATTTTACTTCTTCCTTTCCAATGTGGATGCTTTTTATTTCTTTTTCTTGCCTAATTGTTCTGACTAGGACTTCCAGTACTATGTTGAATAGAATTAGTGAAAATATGTATCCTTGTCTTATTCCTGACTTTAATTAGTCTTTCTCCATTAGTGAAAAGCTATTAGTCTTTCACCATTGAATATGATATTAACTATAGGTTTTTCATATATGGCTTTATCATGTTGAGGATGTTTCCTTCTATTCCTAGTTTATCGAGTGTTTTTATCATTAAATTGTGTTGAATCTTGTCAAATGTTTTTTCTGCATTTGATATTATCATGTGGGTTTTTTTAATTCATCTATTAACATGGTGTGTTGCATTAATTGGTTTTCACTTGTTGAACCATCCTTGCACTCCAGGAGTAAATTTCACTTGCTCATGGTGTGTAATTTAATATGTCACTGACTTCGGTTTGCAAATATTTTGTTGAGGATTTATGTATCATTATTCATCAGGGATATTGACTTGTAGTTTTCCTTTCTTGTGGTGTCTTTGGCTTTTTATCAAAGTAATACTGGCTTCATAAAATGAGTCAAGAAGTGTTCCCTTACCTTAATTTTTCTGAAACAGTTTGAAAAGGATTCATGCTAATTCTTTAGATGTTTGGTAAGATTCACTAGTGAAGCTATCTACTCCTGGGCTTTTCTTTGTTGGGAGATTTTTTATTACTAATTCAATCTCCTTAACTTGTTAGAGTTCTATTGAGATTTTCTATTTCTTCATGACTCAGTTTTGATAGATTGTGAATTTCTGAAAATTTGCTCATTTTATATAGGTTATCCAATTTATTGGCATACACTTTGTTCATTGTATTCTCTTATATTCCTTTTTATTTCTGTGAAATTGGTTGTAATGTCCCTTCTTTCATTCTAATTCTAGTAATTTGAGTCTTGCAATATTTCTGATAAGAAAGCTGTTTTCATCTTTATTTTTGTTTCTTTGCATATAATGTGCCCCTATTTTCTGGCTTCATTTAAGTATTTTGCTTTGTCACTTGTAGCAAGCAATATGATTATAATGTACCTTCGTAGTTTCTTTGTGTTTCTTGGGCTTAACGTCCATTGAAATTCTTGGGTCTGTGAGTTTATAGTTTTCACTAAATTTGGAAAGTGTTCAGTCTTAATTTTTTTCAAATATTTTTGTCCTTCCACCCTTGAATTCTGAGCACTTAAAGGTTACTTGAAGTTGTCCTATAGCTTATATGATCTATTTTTTTATTAGTCTTTTTTCTCTGTGTTTCATTGGGTTTCTTTTGCTATGTCTTCAAATTTACTGTTTTTCTTTAATGTTTACT
Organism: Halichoerus grypus; assembly: GCF_964656455.1. NCBI lineage: Eukaryota > Metazoa > Chordata > Mammalia > Carnivora > Phocidae > Halichoerus > Halichoerus grypus. Next base: position 68,211,199 of record NC_135718.1, read on the forward strand.
CTGCTATTAATCCCATCCTGCATATTTTCGTTCATCTAATCCACTGTGATTCTCATCTCTAGAAGTTCATTTTGGGTCTTTTTACATCTTCTGTGTATCTACTTAGTAGGTTTAGTCTTTCCTATAACCTCTTGAGCACATGGAATACAGTTATAACAGTGTTTATATCTTGTCTACTAATTCTATTATCTGTGTCAGCTCCGGGTCAGCTTCTACAGACTGGTTTCTTTCCCTCATTATGTGTTGCGCTTTCCTGCTTCTTTGCATGATTGACAATTTTTTATTTTGATTGACTGCTTAACCTTATGACTTTTGCCTTGGTTTCTGAATGTTTTTATACTCCTATAAATATTCTTGATCTTTATTCAGGAACACAGTTAAGTTATTTGAAATAAGTTTGATCCTTCTGAGTCTTGTTTTTAAGCTTTATTAGGTGGAACCACACCAACATTTAACTTAAGGTTTGTATTCCACACTATGCAGAAAATCAAGACTAAGTGTCTATTTAAAGGTCTGTAACCTTAATTACATTTACAAAATCCCTTTCACCAGGTAGTATAACATAGTCACAGTTTTCTGAGATTAGGGCATGAACATCTTTGAGGGGTTGTCATTAGGCCTTACACAATTCACCCTCTAGTGCCCTTTCCCCCAGATTCATGTCTGTCCCCCACACAAAATATACAGGAGTCATGAGCCTTCCCCTGCTGCTGTAACCATCAAAGACATCACAAAGATTGGAAATGCCGAACAGGTGCGACCTCCACCAGCCTCCCAGAGTCCAGAGCAGCCTTACATCTGCTCCAACATCACTCCACTCTTACTGCTCTTACAGCTGCCAGGAATACTACACTGCCAAAACCAGAAATAGAAGGTTCTCTCTTCCTTCTGTGTTAAGATCTCTCCCGGGCCTCTTTCCTATTGGCAGTATGCAATAGTTTATAGTCATGAATGTAGCCTGGCAGTCACACAGTCTACAAAGACGAGTGTGCAGCTAGGTGGGTCTGGCTGCACTCAACCTCTCCTCTTCTGTCAGATTGCAACCAGTGGGAGCAATGCAAGAAGAGCAATAGCCAAAGAGTGAATGAAGAACCAGATGTAGTCATCAGTGGGCAAACCCTCCCTGAGGTGTTGCTAAACTCTGGATTGCAGTGGGCGAGGCCTGAAGGTAGTGTGGCATCTGAAGAGGGTGCCATTAGGCTGGCTCTGCAAGAGTTGGAGAAACTGAAGACTTCATCTTCTGCAACAGGAAGGCTCACTGCTTCTGGGGTAGAGAAACATTGCTCACAGGAACAGCAAGTAGACAGGAAGCATGGAGTCCCCTCTTCTCCACACACTTTGCAGGCTCCGTGTAGGTCTTTTATTGGCAGGGTTCAACAGGGAGCAGATGGCAAAGCAGAAATGGGCTTTGCAGAGAACCAGCCTCAACATTGCAAAGCCGGGTCTGAAAGAGTGAGTGTGCAGCTGAAAGATGAGAGTCCAGTAACTGGCACGCCTTGCACATGGGTCATCCTGAAAGTGCAGAGGTGATGCCCACGACCTCTCAGTGCAGTGACCCTTCAGACACCGGCTTGTGGATGTCAGTCCCTGAGTGATCCTAGTAGCCACTCTTCCAGGAAAAGAGAGAACCCAGGATATAAGGAGAGCAGAATAGTCCTCTCTAGCATGCCTCCACGTGGGGAGAGGGCGTGGGAGTCCTCCGCCACTGAACCAGGGCTACAACAGGAAAGGAAGAGCAAAACCCTCCCACCCCCCTCCTCCTCCCTCCCCAGTGGCACTTGGCTCAAGCATGGTGACAATTGCTGAGCACAGTGGTTGTGTACACAAGGACCTTTCCCACTCTGAGTAAAGATACAACTTGCGTCATGAATGTGGGCTGTCTGGAGGCAACATGTCTAAAGGTGTCTTCAGGGACAAATACAAAAATTGAATTTTAATTCCCCATCAGATACGTATATATACACACAATTGCTCATTCTGATGATGAAATTCTTCCTGAGAGAATTTCCTATAATACAACTATTATAAGAAAGACCAGATGTAATGCAAATTTTATGCCCTACACTGCACGGAATAAATCTTTCTCAAGAACGTGTAACTCAGATGAATAGTCAATCACCTCAGGTCTCAGACATTTTTTCTAAGTATGAGGAGTTTTCTCTGAATTAATTCTTGCCTTTTTCCACAAACATCAGGAGGTACCTACAGAACTGTACAATACCAAGAATGAACCTTAATGTAAACTGCGGACTTTAGTTCATAATCATGTATCAACATTGGTTCACCAATTGTAACAAATGTACCACAATAATGCAAGATGTTAATAATAGGGAAAGTCAGGGGACAAACAGGATATATGGGAACTCAATGTTTCTGTAAACCTAAAATTTCTTTAAAAAATAAAGTCTATTAAAACACTCAGACTGGGCGCCTGGGTGGCTCAGTTGGTTAAGTAACTGCCTTCGGCTCAGGTCATGATCCTGGAGTCCCGGGATCGAGTCCCACATCGGGCTGGGCTCCCTGCTCAGCAGGGAGTCTGCTTCTCCCTCTGACCCTCCTCCCTCTCACGCTCTCTGTCTCTCATTCTCTCTCTCGCAGATAAATAAAATCTTAAAAAAAAAAAAAAAAAAAACACTCAGACTGTGGGGCGCCTGAGTGGCTTAGCTGGTTAGGTATCTGACTCTTGATTTCAGCTCAGGTCATGATCTCAGGGTCGAGGGATCTAGCCCTGTGTCGGGCTCCCCGCCCACTGGGGAGTCTGCTTGAGATTCTCTCTCTCCCTCTGCCCCTCCTCCACCACTCATGCATGCTCTCAAATAAATAAATAAATGAAATCTTTTAAAAAACTTAAAATACACAGACTGTAAAAGAACACTTTAATCAGGGTCAATTCTGAAGAACACTTGGGTGGGTGGGGGGCGGGGATTTCAAAAAATATCTTTCTTGGGAAGATTTAGGGTCAATTTCCAAGAAACTGAGTCAAGAGAATTTGATTAATTAATAATTTTTTTCTCCTATTTATAAAAGCAAGTAAGCAACTTTTTTCCTATTGCTTTTAAAGTTGAAATCCATTTCTTGAAAAATTGCCACCACTGTTTCCTAGAGCTTTGATTTCTTATCATGGAATTTGGACCAGGATTCTCCAGAAAGCTCTCACCTCCCTAGGTTCACGAAGGTGTGCAAGCTCCTCACTGGCAATTTCTGAGACTGAGGGACCATCACCTCTCAGACGCATTTTGCTTAAACACCCCTGTAGCTGCCAGCTATTTGCACTTGAACAAGAACTTCACTAGGCTTGCAAACCTTTGGAAACAAGACCAAGACTGGGTAGAGCTTTTTTCCAGACAACGCTGAGGTTGAATTTTTAGATTCCTTCCGAGATTTGTCAGTATTCTTCCCCAAATCCAGGGCACCGAAGGCCTCCCAGGATGTCTTAAGCATCTGTCTCTGATCTTGGACCTTGGTTCTGAAAGCCTTGGCAAACATCACTTTCTAAATGTAAATAGCAAAGCTGTAGAGTCAGACTTTCCTTTTTGACAAACATCTCTCCTTGACCAAACTCAATCAGTTTCTTCAGAATCTTCTTCCCAATGAGGCCTCGACTTTTGGACTTCTGCATTCATCTCTGCTTTGTCCAATTTGAGCAAGAACCCTGCTCGATCATCCTCTCCAACATCCCCCCGCCTTGATATCTGATGGGGCTCCCCCGCTCCCTCTGGGTGACATGTGACCGCCTGTCCAGCCCTCAGCAAGAACTCTGTTAGGTCAGGTTAGCCAGAATCCTTCCTTACCCTGATGTTTCCTCTTTGTTTTCCATCCACTGACCTCTCCTCCCTGCCCTGATCCCTGCTTGTAAATTCCCACTTTTGTCTGTCCTATTCAGAGTGGTGCCCCATCGCTCTCCCCAGCTGCAAACCCCACTGCAGTGGTCCCTACACCTATTACACTGGGCCTGCAGAAATTCTGCCCTACCACCTTTGCCAAGCACCACGAATAACTTTCCGTGGACATCTTGTCCCCCCCCCCAGCCCCTCCCACCCATGTCAAGCCCTGCCTGGAGTGGGGGTCCCCGACCATCTGCTGCCGAGCCCTACCTCTCAGCCCCTGCTCCTAAGTCAACAGTATTTATTTTTCAGACTAAAACCTTTCCTCAAACAAACCAAACTACAGGCACACATCGCCCAATGTATTTTTATCACCGCAGTGCTGAAAGAAATATATGGAGATTTACTGGGGTGCCTATATGAATTGGAACAATGCATATAATCCCTACGCATGAGATCACTTAGAAGGAAGCTGCGGGACATTATGTGCCTATTAAATAATGGAAAATGAAATGTGCACTGTAAAAATAAACCTTTCAGCAAGATAAATGAGATCATTTTCTTGGAAAGAACTCGGCCAGGAGTGGAAAAACTCCCACCCTCCTTCACACATGTGAAGATGTCGAAAGGCCAGAGGCCAAGGCTTCCTATGTGCATTCACCAAGGGTGTGGGGTTGGTACTACTTTTCTTGAGAAGGAAGAAAGAGAAGCATAGAGAATTCTGTCCCCCTTACATCTTAACTCTGGATGCTGCCCATAGTCGTACTGACAAGATAGCCCAGAGAAATAAAAAACAATCAGTACCTCACTTCCTTACTCCATAAATCCAGAAGTTGTATCGCTGTTTTTGGAAGAGGGTAGAAAATGTACCCAGGAAGGGTTACTTATTAGTGTTTCCACAACCTTCTAGAGTAGAAGTGGCATGCCCATCTGAAGCTCAATGGAAGAGGGAAAATGGGAGCAGTCATCACAGGAAGGAGGAAACCAAGAGGGCCGACGAGAGACAAGTGGACACGGGAAGGGCGGGGAAATGACGCAGCTAACAGAAATGGGTAAATCGGGATGGGGAGCCTGTTTCCATTTGAGATTTGAGCTCTTTATAGAGTATCAGTGTGAAAACATTCTGACAGGAAATGGGAATGAAGGAGTGGATCCTGAGTGGGATTTTAGAGCTGGTCATTTGAATTTGGAAGGTACCAATTCAGATAAGCTATTGAAAAGTCAAGCTTTCACAAGAAAATGAGCATAAAAAGAGAACATCTGAGAGGCTAGAACCTTAAAGGAACCTAATGTCAAGACACGGAAGGAGAGACTTTAAAAGAGAGAGAGATGATTGAGAAGGAGATGAGCAGAGACAAATGAGAAGTATCCTGTGCCCAGGGTTTGGTCAGGTGGAGGAGAGGGGGATCTGAATTGAATTCTGGTCTGGTTAAATCTAAAGTCTGCTTTTCCCACCATTACTTCCAGAACAAAAATGCAACCCCTCAACTCAACTTTCCCTCTTCTTGGGGTCCAGAATCTTCTAGAAGTGTAGAAAACCTCTGGGTCTTCTGCAAGAGTCTGGCTGAATGTCCCTGGTGAGCAATGGGAGCGAGCCCACAGTTCAGGCTCAGAGGAGAACAGACTCTGCATCATTCCTGGTCAAGAGTCACAGATCCAGAAGGCGGTAAGCTGGGATTCAAGATGGGTCTCTCTGAGGCCAAAGGCCAGGCTCTGTCCACAGTCCTAGGCTGCCAGAAGGAGAACCTTTTGAAGAGCAAACGACCATTCATTACTAACAAGTGAGAGAGGCTTCGAGATGCTGATGAATAGTTTGAATGTGGGAAAAGGCACCCAGTGGCTTTCAAAAGTCCAGTTACCCATGGGCGTAAAGGGGTGTGGGGGAAGGGTGGTTCCAGACTACATAGTCAAGCGACTTGACCATGAGGACGTGACGTTAGTCAGCGGGGAACTCAGAGGGGCAGTGGGGGCAAGGCAAGGCATTTGGCTACAGATGAGAGAGACATCTGTTTAAAAGCAGAGCATAATGAGCTCTTTGAGACTGAGACTGAGATGGGAGAACAAATTCATTCCAGTCAGCCACCAGTGAGGACCTCTGGGGCCGGCAGTGGTGACATGATGGTGAATAAAACGCAGTCCCTGCCCCCACAGGAGCTGGTGCCGGAGGGCGAGGGAGAAAGGCAGATGTGTAGACAGACCAGTGTAATACAGAGAGATGAACACTCTCCTGGCCACATGGAAAGCGTGTTGTCTGGGGAGGGCTGATTGCCTCGTGGCCCCAGCCTTCATCCTCCTCACCCTGTCCCTGGAGTGCCTCCCCTCAGACTCCGGGACCAGTCACGGGACCTGCTCTGCGTTGGCCAATGGGACCCACCTGGAGGATTGAGAAGGCTCACACATTTGGGCTTATTCTCTGCTCCCACCAAAAGAACGTTCTGGGCTAGCCCTGGGGTAGAGGAGAGACACGTGGCTGGGTCATCCTGATGTCCCGATGCCACCTGACTGCAGACATGTGAGCAGATCCAAGATAAGAACTGACTGCTGAGACCCCCAAACCTTAACCCACAGAACTATCAGCTAAATGAATGCCATTGTTCTAAGTCCCCGAATTGTGATATTTTCTGCAGTGTTTTGTGGCTGTAGATAACTGATACACATTTGAATAGAAAAAGGGAGGCTTGTTTTGGTTTACTTTGGGGTGGCAGGAATGACCAAAAAAAAAAAAAGAGTAAAAAAAGGGAAAGGATGCAAAGCCACACGAGTAAGGTCATAGGAGACAGAAGTACCTGGCATGGAAGGTGGGGCATCCGTCGGTGGGGGCAGAGCTCAGGCCTGGGGTGGAGGAGGCGCGCCTGCCTGGAAGGGACCCGAAACCCCTCTCCAGAAGCTTGGATTCGGTCATGTGGAGACGGGGAGAAGCCTGTCCTCCTGGGTGGGAGGGATAAGCTAAGAGACTATGTGGAGGGCAAGCTTTGAACAGACAAGGTTGTCTCCGAAGTTGCCAGAATAAAGCCGCTCTCACTCACACAGTGATTACTCTGGGGCCGGGTCCTTCCTCCCTGCGTGCTGTTGGATCCTCACAGGAGCGCTCAGAGACGGCGCCAGCGTCACTTCCCTCACAGAGGACGAAGGCATGTCAGGAAGGGGTCGGACAACTTGGCCACACCACATCACAGGTGGCCATGAGAGCGAGGGGAGGAGAGAGGAGCTGAGGCCAGGCAGCAGCCTCCTTTTCCAGAAATGCCAGAGGAAGGTTCTGTGGAGGGAAGGCGGCAGGGGGACAGGGGACTGAGGGAGGGACTCTGAAGTGACCCAGCTGCGACAGGAAGGGAGGCGAGGCTTCCCTGAGAGAACACAGAGAGGGACAAGGGTCTGCTCTGCCCAGCAGCCCAGAGGTAGGAGCAAGGAGATGGTGGGGAAGACTTGGGGCCCGGGGCTTTAGCAGGAGATCCCACAGCCAAGGAATTTAAAGTGGGGGGAAATACATATATGGGGAGTAAGAAGCCAGGAAACCCAGCAGAGGGCTGAGGACCTGGAAATGGAAAGAAGACAAACGAGGAGGTCCCCCGCAGAGCTGAGCATGTGTGGGGGAGGGGGGAGGAGCCCCCGTATAAGGGGGATGTGACCAGAGGGGGCGTCTGCCCACCGTCAGCTCTGTCCAGGCCACAGGAGACACTGTCCTGGCAAACTGTAAGGCTCTGGACAAAGATCAGGGACGATTACTTCCCCTGGGTCAGGTGACCCCAGGCGTCAGGACACTAGGGATTCGTCTCTTCAAGATCTTTACAAGATCTTTCACAATGAGGGAGACAAGAAAATCCACATGATGTCCATGTGGTAGGGCAGAATCCATCCCACTCCTCCGAGGCCTGGCTCCTCCTCGTTCCCCTGTGACAGGGCCAGGCCTAGGCATGGCTGACAGAAAGGTCAATGTCAATGATGCGGGGGTAGTTTATGGCACAGGGCTCAGGAGCTTGGGCTTCGCTGGAAAAGCCCTTCTTGCTCATCTTGTCCAGGGAAAATAGTGCCTCCGTCCTCCGGGAGAGCTAGGTTCCGGCTGGCTGCTGAGGCCGCCCAGCATCTGGCAGGGTATTAGCCGTGAGGCCTTTGGGTGGAAAAATGAAATTCTCCACCTCTCCTGCCAAAAGGATATTCAAACTGGCAGGCCTGTTCTAAACGGGGGCTGAGAGTTGTCCGGGGAAAAACAAAATGTATACAAAAAAATGAGCTGCCCACGAGCATGAATCCGGAGCAGCAGGTCCAGGGGAGGGCTGGCCCCGCAGTCTTGCGGCCCGTGGGCTGGTTTGGCCTGGATTTCCAGAAACAGCCTGTGGGGACGCCTGCAAGGGGGGACCTTTTCTCCCAAAAAGACTGGGGAACTCAGTTCAGATCATTTGCCTTTGGAGGTTCAAGTATTTCTCTTTTTGCCTCCACATCCTCGTGGCTGACCCGGAACTGATGCTTGGTCAATGGTCTTACCCCCGAAAAGTTGGAGCTGTGGAACAAGAGAGTCCACCCAGTAAGCGTGACATCCGTTGAGACTGGGTGGTCACTTCATCCAGTTGGTGAGGCTGAATCCCCAGGCCCCAAACTAGCCCTGTTTATCAATTTCTGCCCTGTCCTAAAGGCAGCAGGGAAAAATAAGGTTTTGTAGAGAAAATTGACAAAACTATTTCTGTGCATCTAGAAGCTAGGGTGGCTTAGGGGGCTGTGAGCTACCGTGGGTGGCATTTTCCTCTCTAGCAAGGGCCGTGGGGCTCAGGTGGCAGCCACCCCCTGATGTGGTACAAGAACCGCTCCAGATCACATCCAGAAAACAGGATGATGGAGACAAGAGCTGGGCCCCGCTGCTGCCCAAGGAGACGCCCAGGGCCTGTGGCCAAGGAACAAAAGGAAATGGCCCTAACAGGAGCATCTGTGTCCAATTACTCCGGAAGAGCACAGCACTTTGGAGAGTGCATTTTCTTCCACAGTACAAGGAAGAAATACAAGTGCAATCCAACAGACCCTCTCATCCAGCTTCCTCTCGGGGACAAATCTGTCACATGGGCCCCCTCAGAGCCACACCTCCCAGGGCCCCTCAGAGTCACAACCCCAGGTCCCTTCAGAGTCACACCTCCCAGGGCCCCTCAGAGTCATACCCCCAGGTCCCTCAGAGTCACACCCCCAGGTCCCTCAGAGTCACACCCCCAGGGCCCCTCAGAGTCACACCCCCAGGTCCCTCAGAGTCACACTTCCCAGGTCCCCTCAGAATCACACCTCCCAGAGCTCCTCAGAGTCACACCCCCAGGTCCCTCAGAGTCACACCCCCAGGTCCCCTCAGAATCACACCTCCCAGGGCCCCTCAGAGTCACACCCCCAGGTCCCTCAGAGTCACACCTCCCAGAGCCCCTCAGAGTCACAGCCCCAGGTCCCCTCAGAGTCATGCACCCCAGAGCCCCTCAGACTCATGCCCCCCAGGATCCTTCAGAGTCACACCCCCAAGGCCCCTCAGAGTCACACCCCCAGGTCCGATGAGAGTCATATTGCCTGGGGCCAGATTCAAACAATACCTCTATCAATGTTAGAAACCTGTGGTCGGGACCAAACGCCTGTAATTCAGAAATCTAGAATATATGTGATGGAAAGAACCCCAGTGATCACACTGTATAGTGATTCTTATTTTGGGGGGTCAGGGACCCTTTTGAGAATCTGAAAAGAGTATCATGGGCCCACAGAAAAGACCTATCCTTTTAGAGTTCACAGGTTCTCTGAAGCCTCACTATGGACAGCAGGCTAAAGCCCTCTGTCTCTTCTGTTTTCTTTGAGTTATAGATAGAGCTTGAGGCGTGGCTGGTTACTTGCAGAGCAGGACTGGACTCAGTAACCCAACCCAGAGCCTTCTTTTCTTTTCCCACTGCATCTATCTGCCTGATGGATTTCAGAGCCTTTGGAGGTCCCGTGGCCCTTCCTTGGAGGACTGGAGCTCCCCTGGCTCCCTGCTAACCCTGGCCTCTTCCACACCTGTCTCAAAAACTCCTGCTAGACCCTGCCACCCCTCCCACCTTTAGGGCTCGCATTAACGGCGTGAGGTCCCAAGCCCCCAGGTAGGCAGCTCTGGGTCAGCTGGGGCTCGGACATCAGCAGGCTTGTCTAGGAGCCCCTGTCTCCTCGAAGGAGCTGGGTGTGCAGCAGGTCTCCCCCGTGAGGCCTCATGTCGAGCTGGCCATAAGGGACCGAAGGAAGTCACAGGGAGACAGTATACCGCCTACGTCAAATCACTCTTCCCTTCCATGGACGAGCTCTCCAACATTTCCGACAGCCTGCTCGGGGACGGTGACTCACTTTGTGGCACTAATACCCAGCTCAAGCTGGGCTCCTGTCTGAGGGCACGTGTGGCCCAGGGAGGCCCCTCTGTGCTCCAGGTGACGGGAGCGCAAGCTGCTCCTGCTACTGCTTTCCAGTCTGCCTCAGAGACTGTGCAGGCCACCCACCGCCATGCTGGGCGCTGATGGGCGAGTGGGAGCAGGAAGGGAAGACCTGGCGCAGCCGGTCGGCAGAGAGGCAGGCACCACAGGCCACATGCAGATGCAGCCCTGGAGGCCACAGAGTCTGCAAGCCCGACCGGCTTCCTGCCTCTAAGGAGCTTAGAGTCTAGGGGACCCACCGGTAAAGGACGCTTTTAACTGGTAGCGGGAAGGGAAATTTCCTTTGAGATATGACACGATTATTAAAACCACGGAGAGCAGAGACTCCCACTCATGCCAAGGTTTACTAAAGTTGAATCCAGACAATTCGAGAAGGAGTCACCTATCAGAACTGCGTTTCAGGGAAGACGGCAGGGGGCCGAGCGAAGAACATCAGGCCGTGAGGGAAAAAAGGGACACCTCACAAACCTAGCACCGGAAGTGTAGCCAACACCTGTCCGTGGTTTGGGCTTGCATTTGCTACATAAGACAAATCCTGATAGAGTGAAACTGTGAGCAGCAATCTAAGCTGTACAATACAGATGTCACACGGGGTGCCTGGGTGGCTCAGTGGTTAAGCGTCTGCCTTCGGCTCAGGTCATGATCCCAGGGTCCTGGGATCGAGCCCCACATCGGGCTCCCTGCTCCGCGGGGAGTCTGCTTCTCCCTCTCCCACTCCCCCTGCTTGTGTTCCCTCCCTCGCTGTGTCTCTCTGTCAAATAAATAAATAAAATCTTTAAAAAAAAAAAGAATACAGATGTCACAAAGCGACAGGGGCAAGAAAGTCTCAGGGAATTCACTCTCAGGCTGCTTCCACACTAGCTCACTCAGAGCAGTAACTTGTGTCAGGTGGTTGCCTGCTGGCTTCACATTTTCACTCAGTCTTCCCGGAACTATTATCTTACCCATATTCTACTTGAGGGACCTGGAGAACAGAAAAGTTAAGTAATATGTCCCATGTGATATACTAGTAAGAAGCCACTTAGAAACGCAAATTCGTTGCTGTAGGTCATGGGAGCAATTCACAATGGCGCCCCTGACAGGGGGAATAAGTGAAGGCACGAGGGGCTTTTGGTGAGTGGTCTGGTTCTAGAAAGCAGGTCATTCGTGGAATAGCACTGTCTCCTAAATGGCACTGCATGGCCGAGGGTCCCATGGGACTTGGGGTGCTGGCAGTGAGAGGAAGAACGGAGAAGCTATCCGGAAGTGCAGGCCTGCAGAGTCCCCACTTGTCCCCAGGCCCCCTGCGTGGACCCTGGCTGGATTTGGGAGGCAGGGTATGCAAGGTGAATGATTCCACAAGCAATTGCTATTCTGCTTGCTACCCGTGAAGCGGACCCCAAGCTGAAAGAGAGCCAAAGCTTGGGGTGACCAGAGCTGATGTGCCGGAGCTGGAAGGCAGAAACCAGAGTCTATGGGTCCAGCCCACCGGGACTGTGCTGGGCCCCGCCCCCACCTCTGGCCCCTGCCAGGCACGGAATGTACCCAGGGGAGGAGCTGAGCAGACAGGGCACTGGAGGGTGGGAGCTGACTCGTTGCAGGGCACTCAGCCTGGCCCCGAGCAGGCACCTGACACCCCCTCTCTAGAGGCAGCCCTTGGGAGTCAGGAAATTGGCAGGGCAGGTGTCAATCCCGCTGCAGGGAGCCTGCCCAGCAAGGTGGCATGCAGGAGAAAGCCGAGGAAAGTGCCCACCGAGAGCAGCCTGCAAACTGGAACCGAGTCACAAAACGACATCATGCCCTCTAGAGGGGATGGGCGTTGCCTTGGAGATGGTGGCCAGGAGAGGGCCAGGAATATGGCTAGCTGTGTGGAAGGCTTTCCTAGCGTCGGGAGGACCAGCCACCCACCCTTGGCCCCTTCTCCCGCTGCTTGCCTGAGTCAACTGCTACGAACTGCCAGGTGCAGAGCATTAACAGCACCTCTCCATCCTCTCAGGTCCATACCTTCCCCACCCAACCCTAAGCACTCAGGGATGCTTTTGTGGCTGCATTTTAGAGGATGTGGCTCCTCCCTGGATGGCGCTACCCTGCTATCTAACAATCAAAGCCACAGAAGACTCCAGCAAGGCTGTCTGGGGTGGACCCTCTGGGCCCCAACATTGGCACTCCCACTAGACGTGGGGGAAGGCTGAGTGTAGCACCATGGCCCCAGGTCATCTCACCCAGGGGAAGGACCACTGACTCTTCTCCAAAACGGAGAATGTGTCCAACCCATCTGTGTTTAAGAGACCACTCATCCCTGGAGTGTGAATGTCATGGCCACTTCTCCGTGCTGCCTCCTTCCCGGGCTGCCCTTGGCCCGTTACTCTGCCTCTGCCTTGCAACTACAGCCCTCCTTCTCGCCTCACCTCCTTGCTCCCCCAGCCCCTGGATACTGCTCTAGGCTCTGCCATTGTTTGGTTGGATGCCTTGAAATAGAACACTCAATCTCTGTCTTCAACGGGAACACTCTCTGTTTTCCCATTGAACACAGAGAATGAGGGACACCATCTTCTGCAGGAGGGTGAAAGAGTCATTGTAAAGAATGGCCTGGTAAAGATTCAAAACCCACTGGTTACTTGCAAGAAAAGCTGCTGCATAAACAAGCTGCTTGACCCCGGGCCTATTTTGTACAGTTCTTTGAGGTCAGTTTTGTTTATCTTCCTGGCTTGAAATCCCAAAAGGCTGGGATGGGCCAAAAGGCAAACCTGCCCTTTGCAAGGGCCCTCTCCTCTCAAATTAATATGACAACTCACTGAAGCATCAGGTTAGGAGGGAAGAGATGTATAACCTTGAAGTTAGTGGTGGACTTCCCATAGGAGAGAGAGGAAGGAGCGCTGGCCCAGTAGAGGGGAAAAACCATTTTGCTTCTCTGGGCGGGGTCTTCTCATCCTCATCATGATAAAGATAATGACACCCACTCTACACTTGAGAGTCCTGCACATTGTCTAGTCTGAGCCTTCCAAGAGCCCGTGTGTGGCTACCAGCAACCCCCATTTTACAGAGAAGGAAACAGACTTGGTCAAAGTCACAGAGATCATAAGCAGGACGAAATCTCAGCTTTCTGTCCACATGACTCCTGGGCATCTAGGACACACCAACCTTAGCACAAAGCTGTTGTACGAGGCAGACGGAAGAAGGTCCAGGAAGGCACTCGGGAGGCAAGGAAGCTCTATACTATGCTGCCCAATAGAAATATAATGTGAGCCACAGATGTAAGTTTTAAAAAACCGTACAACTAGAAGTTTATACTTTTTGATCACCTTCACCCATTTGGCACCCCACCACCACCTCTGGCAACTACCAATCTGTTCTCTATATCTGTGAGTTCAGTATTTTTCAGATTCCACATATGAGTGAGATCATATAGTATCTGTCTTTTAAACATCTGACTTATTTCACTGAGCATAATCCCTTCATGTTTCATCCATGTTGTCCCAAATGGCAGGATCTCCTCATTTTGTGTGGCCGAATAATATCCCATTGTATATGTATGCCACGTTTTCTTGATCCGTTCATCTGTCAGTGGACACTTGGGTTGTTTCTATGGCTTGACTATTATAAATAATACTACTACAGTGAACATGAGGGGGCATGTTTTTGAGAGAGTGATTTTGTTTCCTTTGGATAAATACCCAAAAGTGGAATTACTGGATCATACCGTGGTTCTTTTTTAATTTTTTGAAGAACTCCGTGCCGTTTTTCTCAGTGCCCGTACCAATTTACATTCCCCCCAACAGTGCATGAGGGTTCGTCTCTCTCCAGATCCTCTCCAACACTTGCTGTTTCTTGTCTTCTTTTTTTTTTTTTTTTAAGATTTTATTTATTTATTTGACAGAGAGAGACACAGCGAGAGAGGGAACACAGCAGGGGGAGTAGGAAGCAGGCTTCCCGCCGAGCAGGGAGCCCGATGCGGGGCTCGATCCCAGGACCCTGGGATCATGACCTGAGCCGAAGGCAGACGCTTAACGACTGAGCCACCCAGGCGCCCCTGTTTCTTGTCTTCTTGATTTTAGCCGTTCTAACAGGCATAAGGTGATATCTCATTGTGGTTTTGATTTGCATTCCTCTGATAATTAGTGATATTGAACACCTTTTCATGTACCTGTCAGCCTGTATGTCTTCTCTGGAAAACCTTTTAATTTTCTGGTAACTACATTTGAAAATGTAAAAAGAAACAGACAAAAGTGATTCAAATGTTGTATTTTGTTAACTTTATATATCCAAAATATTATTTCAACATGTAATCAATATAACAAGATTATCAATGAAATAGTTTACCTTCTTTGTTTTGTACAAAGCCTTCCAGATCCAGTGTATATCCTGTACTTCTAGCACATCTCAACTAGCATGGGCCCATTTCCAGTGCTCAGTAGCCACATGTGGCCCCTGGCTAATCTGAGACAGCTCAGCTCTATCCAACAGTGGGACAAGTACCTTCTGTGTCTAATCCAGGGCAGTCATGAGCTTGCAGAAGGCCAGCTCAGAGGAGCTGGAGAATGAGAAGCCAAAGCAACCCAAACACTTACACTATCCAGTGGTCTCCAACCCTGATTTTTTTCACTGGAACCTTTTCCACAACAAAGATCTGATTCAAAGCTTCAGTGTAACAAAGAGATCAAATCAGAGCTCCCTAGTTGAAGGAATCAGACTAACCACCAAGCCTATTCAGGATGTTATCCTGAGGCACTCCCTTGGAGGTGTAAGAATTCAAATATCACCGATTACAAACTGCTGAAGGAGGCCAGCCCCCCGCTCTACCCCAGACGTGGCCATGACTCAGTGGCACGACTGCGTACCTATCCAACCTCCCCTCCAGCACCTCCAGGGCCAGGTGGCGAGTGCTGACGCCCACCGAGGGCCTGGAGTTTGCAGACCTGCACTTACAAAGCCTCGCTACACAATGATTTGGACTCATTTTGCAGAGGAGGAAGCTGAGGTGGAGAGAAGAAAAGTTACTTGCTCCAGATCATGCACACATCCACCTGTCTGCCTCAGGAGCCCATGAGCTTCCCACATCAGCCCCGGACATCTCTCACAGTCAGGAGTCTAAATATGGGCCAGGCCACGGCATCCTTCAGGATATTCAGATTTCTGAAGCTTGAAGATGCGCAAGTTTCTGACATGCTTCCTAGGCTGTGTAATCCAGGCTTTGAAATAAATACATTTGCTCTGTAGTGTCTAAAGCACTAGACAACTTAGAAATATATTTTTAAATGTCTCATAGGTATATTTTGTGAGGGGCATATTTAAACGCACCTATAGGACTGAAACCATGCTATGAAAGAATGTGGATTCATCTAACAATTACTGGGTCACTATTCTGTGTCAGAAAGTTCAAAAATGTTATAACATGCTCACGCTAATTTGGAGGGAAGGGTAATGAAGCTCAGAGAGGGGAGATGATTGGACAAAGTTCTGAAAGCCAGGATGAGGGTGGGTCCAGGCTGGCCCACTCCTGCTGCTGCGTGCTCTGGTGACTGCCCTCCGGAGCTGGGCTGCTCGTCCCCAAGAGGAGATGGTGTTTTCTCCTCCCAGAGATGGCATTCTGGAGATACAGGTCCTCTCTCCCTGTGACAGGCATTGTGGGCACTCAGGGCCACGTGGTGCACAAGGGAACAACAGCTTTTATTTAAAAGAGAAAAAAGATCAGCAACATTAGACAAATAAGTTGGGTGTTAAAGTGACCGAGTTAACTTTTCACTTTATAATAAATAAACATATGAAGAGAAGGACCAGTGTCGTGCTCAGGAAAATGAGGTCTTTGTAGCTTTTGCACTCTACGAAGAGAAAGGACATAAAAGCTTTATGAACCACAGCTCAGTGAATTTGATGTTATAAAAGAGGAAGCATCAAGATGTTTTGGGGTAAATTGATTTCTCTTTTAGGAAATGACTACATATGGCCTTGGCAAAACGGTCGTGCAAGTGATTGGAAGTCAGATGAACAGGGGCTTGAATCCCGGTTTGGTCACTCACTAGCTGTGTGACCTTGGAGAAGTTACTTAGCCAAGAAGTGACTTAACCCACCTGAGCCTCAGTTTCCTGATCTGTAAATGGGATTAAGAACAATACCTACCTCGTAGGTGGTATTGTAAGGATTAAATGACACAAAATCAAACATTGGATATGCCAGTTGACACAGGTTAGATGTTTAATAAATGGTAATTCTTGTTATAGCAATTCAGATATACCAGAGAGCTCTTGCTGTCTCAACCTCAAATGATGAGACGTACACACCATTCTATAGCCATGGGGAACATGCCAACTTGCCTCCCGAGGCAGTTCCGTCTGAGAGGTGGCAGGTCAAAGTAGCCTAGAAAGCTACTTCCTCTGTTTCTTCTGTGGAACCCCCCCACCACACACACACACACCTGTTCTCCCTTCTGTGACTCTTCTCTAGATCGCAAGTCCTGATAGGTATAGGTTGGCAACTTAGAGTGCCTTACAGTCAAAGAGAGAGTAACAGTAAACACTTTTCAACAGTAGCTCACTTTGCCTCCCCAACTAGACTTCCTGGGAGCAGTGAGAATACTTTTATGCGTCTTTATATTCCGCCAGGGTCCTAGCACTGGGAGAAGTGTGCACCCGCTTGTCCACTAATCACCTTAGCATGGAGGATGGGCACAAGCCATCATGCGAGAGTCTCCCTTCAGTTCTTGTCCTCAGCACTCTCTTGCCAGCCCCCAACAACCCTATCGGGATCTTCCTCATCATCCCAGGGCTCCTCTTCTACTTACAGCCAGGTGGGCGCCATCTGTCATCTCAGTAATGGAGAGAGAATGCAAGCAAGTGACAGTGCCTTGTAAATGGCCAAGGCCCTCCAAAGGTAAGGCAGGCTGTGCATCTATCCATTCATTGTGACTAAATGAAGCAAAGAGTGCAAATAATCATTGAGTGCTTCTATTGCACAAGGCATTTATCTGGCTAGACAAGGTTTCTTTTGCTCTTTGCTATTGATTCATTTGGGTGTTCTGCCCTTTTCATAACAGAAATCCCTTGTAGGCTTTTGGTGAAGGGGAGCAGTGGGAAAGGCATATGAGTTGTCTTGCTGTCCATCAAGCCACACCAAAACTCACTGGCTTACAATAGCCACTATTTATTTGCTCCTGCCCCTGTGGGTTGGTGTTTGGGCAGGGGTCAGCTGCGATGGTTCCTCTCAGTTTCTTGTGTTGTCAGCTGGGCTTCTTCACCTGTTTGTACTCGGTTGGTGTTATGGACAGCATGTTTGTATCCTCCCCAAATTCATACATTGAAACCTAACTCCCAATAGGATGGTCATAAAAGAGGAGTTCCTGTGATGGATTGGTGTCCTTATAAGAACAGGAAGAGAGCTAGCCCTCTTTCTTCCCATGGTGGGAAGATAACCTTCACCAGAACTAAACCATGCTGGTAACCCTGATCTTGGACCTCCAGGCTCCGGGACTGCAAGAAATAAAAGCCTGTGGTTCATGCCACCCCAGTCAATACTAATGTATTATGGCATCCTGAGCTAAGACAGCAAGCAGGAGACTGGCTGGCCCCAATGTCCTTGCTCACACGTCTGGCAGTTGGCTTGGTCTACCAACTCAGCTCTCTTCCAAAGCCGCCCATCCACCGGAAGGCCAGACCACCTCTCTGTACAGAGAAGCATTTCAAGAGAGCAAGAGTATTGGTAGCCCGGCTTGTGGAGACTGAAGCTTAGAAGTCACACAACATAACTTCCACCACATTCTTTTAGCCAAAGCAAGTCTGGGGCCAGCCCAGATCCAAAGGGAAAGGAAATGGACTCTACCTCTTGCTAGGAGGAGTGATGCTTGCGATCAGGGATGGAAGGAATTTCTGGAGGCCATCTTTGCAAACAATCCATTAATTGCACGTGTTTAAGAGGTAAATAATATACAGGATTAAACCTGACAGTAACACCCAAGCTTGGCTTAGGAAGAGCCTATTCCTGATGAAATGGTTCTATTTCTTGTCTGGCCTTGATTCTGGGGGATCTGGTCGGCATTAATCCAGACATTATCTCCTCCCAATCAAAACTGTGGGTCTCATCTGTGCTTGTGTCAGGATGATAATAGATTCCATTGCTCTGGAGTGGCGACCCACTCTGTCAAGCTGCTTCCCAAATGGCTCTTAAATCCATTTTTCCCCATCTCCACTGCTGGCCGTCTGGGCCACGTCATCATTACTTCTTGCCTGAACTATTCATTGCAATTATTTTCCAACTACTCTCCTGGTTTAAATGTCCCTTCCTTGGAGACATTCTGGTGATCTTACCAGGTAATTAAAAACAAGTCCTGTGGTAGGCAGACTAATGCCACCACCACCACCCCCAACATATCCCATCCCAGTCCCTGGAATCTGTGACTGTTATATGGCAAAAGGGAAGGAAGCTTGCAAATGGAATTAAGGCTGCTGATTGGCTGACCTTAAGGTAGGGAGACTTATCCTGAATTTTCCGAGTGGGCCTCATGTCATCAAAAAGGTCCTTAGAAGTAGAAGAAGGAAGCAGAAGAGGAGAGTCAGAGGGACTGAAATATGGAAGAACAGTCAGAGAAATGCAATGTTGCTGGCTTTGAAGATGTAGGCAGGGGGTCATGAGCCAAGGAAGGGGGCAGCCTTCAGAACCCAGGAAAGGGAAGGATAGATTCTCCCTTAGAGCCTCCAGAAAGGAATGAAGCACTAATAACACCTTGATTTTAGCTCAGGGAGATGCGTATTAGACTTCTTACCTACAAAAGTGTAAGATAATAAATTCAAAGCACTAAGTTTGTGGTAATTTTTACAGCATCAGTAGAAAACCAATACATATCCTTAGCCAATTCATGGGCCTCACCCCACTGCAGATGCCCACCTTAGGGGTGAGGATTGGGAGTGGAAGATGGGGTGAGGTCCCTGGAAGACATATGACCCAAGAATTGTGCACACTTCTTACCAACAATAAATGGCAATTTTCATAGTAATACAGACATTTTCATGCAGCTTTGTCCAAATCGCTACTTCAAAATCAAAAGGTCTATCATCAAATTGGTTTCAGAACATCTGGCCTAACAAATCAGTCTATTCACATTCAATTTATCTGAAATATAAGGAGGAAGGGTCCTGATAGGCCACTGCATCCATCAGCCTGCCTTAAGTGGATCCACACCAGGCTGGTTCAGTTCCTGGGACCCAGCCCCTGCTTAACGCCCGCACTTGAACAACCAAGAGCTTTCTTTCCATTCACCAGGTGCATCCAGCTGGGGCCAGCCTTCTAGGAGTTGGGAAAAATTCAGCTGCCATTATTATGTGCTAAGATCAACTTAAAACTTCCTTTTTTCATGTTCCCTTTCAGGCTTTTGGAGAGATTTCTGGGATCAGGGTCTGCCTAAGGGTGAGCCCCATGAAGTTCTAGGGAAGCATGACTGACAAGTAGTGTTACAAAGAGATAAGTAAAATAAACTCCATCCCAACCGGGCACTGTAGCTCAAGGTGAGTGAACTTATTTATCTTGAGGTGATCGGAAAATATTCTGGTGTTAAATTGCAAAGTACCTTTTGTAATGCTTCCTAAATGGTGTCACTCCAACCCAACTCTATCCCTACTCTGCCCCTCTCCACAGAGCTGCTGGAGTGATCTGTCCTGACACTCTCCTGCTGAAAGTTGACACGGATTGAGAAGCTGCACGGACCAGAGTGGACCACCTGCCCTGGGTGGGGGAGCGGGTCATGAATCTGGGCACATTGCTATTTCCCCTGGCCATATGGATCATAATCTCTCTTCTCTCTCTCTCTCTCCCCAGAATTTGCTAACTGGTTGGAAGGCGGTTGGAGCCAAGGCCACTCTGGCCAGCATCCTAGAGAATGACTATGCAGACGATTACAAGCTTAACTATACCCTAAGCCTTTTTTCTGACCCAACCTCCTTTGCTTCCCTCTTTGCTCTGCAGAGGTTAGAGCTGCACTATTATTCAGTAGCTCTCCCAAACCAGCCCCTTCCCATTTTCCCTTGCAGGTGTTTCCCCCAGGACTTCTCTTACACATCTCATCCTATCTTGGAGTCTCTTTTCAGAGGATCAAAGCTGATACCCCTGGAATGCTCCATATTCTAGACTTGTCCATTTGCTTTTTTGTGGTGACATGAATCTTGTTTCTCTGCCCTCTTGTTTTTCCTATTGATGAAGGTTAGCTCTACAGGCTTGTTTAGATTCAGATTTAAATCCTTGGGGGCTGGGGGCAGGCTACTTCACAGGTGGTGCTGTGTACTTTCTCCTGCATCCTAGAAAGAAGCTCCCAGGTCTTCATGGCAGAGGCCTACTGAGCTGCTTGGTTCCTGACCCGCCCCAGGCCAACTTGTTCAGCTCTCCCCATGACATGGTGGTGGGTTCTGGTGAGTTCTTCCAATACATACACTACCGCTTCCTCCTATGTTTTCTTCTAGACATAGTTTTAGTTTCTCTGTTTGCATTTATGGTCCATTTGAAGTTAATATTTGTATATGGCATGAGGTAAGAGTCAAGATAATTTTTTTTCCCAAATGGATATTCTTCTAGCACCTGTTGAAAAGTCTGTCCTTTCCTCACTGAATTATTTTGGCATATTTGTCCAAAACAATTCAACTCTGTATGTCTGGGGCTATTTTTGGACTTTCTATACCACACCATCTTATTACTGTGGATTTATAGTAAGTCTTAAATCAGACTAAGTCCTCCAACTTTGTTCTTCTCAACAATTTTCATATACGTATTAGAATTGGCTTGTCAATTTCTACAAAAACAAAAACAAAAAACCTGCTAGGATTTCATTTGGATGACACTGAATCTCTACATACATATCAATCTGGAAAGAATATCTTAACAACATTAATCTTCCAAAGAATGAATATAGTCTATTTCTTTATTTAGGTATTTTTAAATTTCAGCAATGTTTTGTAGTTTTTAACATATAGATCTTACACATATTTAATTATCATTCCATGTTTTTTAATAATCTTGTAAATGACATTTAAAAAATTTATTTTCCAATTCATTGCTAGTATATAAAAATACAATTGGTTTTTGTATATTGACCTTCTTTGCTGTGACATTTCTAAATTTGTATATTTTTTCTAGTAGCTTTTTTGTAGATTCCTTAGGCGTCCACATGTATATCCTATGTATATGATCATGTTAACGGCAAATAAATAGAGCTTTACTTTTTTCAGTTTCATGCCACTTCTTCCTATCTCTTCTCCTACTGAGCTGCCTAGGACTGCCAACATAATGTTGAGTAGAAGTGGTGAAGGCAGATATCCTTGCTTATTCCTAATCTTAGGAGAAAAGCATTGTCTTTCCCCTTTATGTTAGCTCTATGATTTTCATAGATGCCCTTTAAGAGGTTGAAAAAAGTTCCTTTTTATTTCTAGTCTGCTAAGAATTTTTATTATGATTGGGTGTTGAATTTTGTGAAATACTTTTTCTGCATCTACTGAAATTATCAAATGGCTTTTCTCCTTTATTCTGTTAATATGGTAAATTACTTTGAATTTAAAATGCTAAACAAATTTTTTGTGTCAGCATTCTCCAGAGAAATAGAACCAATAGAAGATTAGATATAGATATAAATAGATTGAAAGATTTTATATATCGATAGATAGATGATAGATAGATAGATGATGAATAGATAGATAGATGATAGATAGATAGATAATAGATGATAGATAGATAGATAGATAGATAGATAGATAGATAGATAGATGATAGATAGATAGATGATAGATAGATGATAGATAGAGAGATGATAGATAGATGATAGAAAGAAAGGATAGGATAGGATAGATAGAGGTATATAGATTATTTTAAGGAATTGGCTCACACAATTGGGGGGTTGACAAATTTGAAATCTGAAGGGTAGACTCAAGCAAGATGTGATATTGCAGTCTTGAGCCAGAATTTCTTCTCTGGGAAAACTGTTTTTGCTCTTAAGACCTTTCAACTGATTAGATGAAGGTCATCCATATTATCAAGGGTAATCTCCTTTACTTAAAAGTCAACTGACTGGATGTTAAACACATCTATAAAAGACCTTCACAGTGATTATATCACAGGGTAGTATCTATAGCCTAGTCAAGATTACAAAAAATTAACTACCACACTTACCCAAGATCCTTGGCATAAACCCCACTTGACCATGATGCATTATTATTTTAAAATGCTACTGGATTTTATTTCTTAATATTTTTAGGTAGTTTTGCATTTGTTTTCATGGAAGATATTGATCTGTAGCTTTTTTCCTTAATTTTTTTTTTAAATAATGTCTTTGTCTGATTTTGGTACCAGGTAATGTTGGCCTCATGACATAAGTTGATCAGGATTCTTCTCTCTTATGCAATATTGGTATGATTAATTAGTATTATTGGTATTTTAATAGAACTCACCAGTGAAACCATCTAAACCCTCAAGTTTTTTCAGGGGAAGATTTCAAATTATGACATCAATTTCTTAATAGGGATATTCAGGGCTTCTGTTTCCTTTTGAGTCACTTTTAATAGGTTGTGTCTTTCAGTGAAGTGGTCCATTCCATTTAACTTATATGATTTGGCATAAGATTGTTTATAACAATCTTTCATTGTCCTTTTAATATCTGAAGGATCTATAGTGATGTCCCTTTTTCATTCCTGATATTACTAGTTCATGCTTCATTGACTGTGTGTGTAAATGAGGTGTCTTTCTTTTTTAATTAGCCTACCTAGCACTTTATCCATTTTACTAATTTTTCTCAAAGATCCAGCTTTTGAAATATCAACTATTTTACTATTGCTGGACCATTTTCTGTTTAATTGATTTCTACTCTTTATTATTTCTTTCCTTTGCTTAAGTTGTTCTTCTAGTTTCTTATAGTAAAAGCTTAGATAATTAACTTTTTAGATCTTTCTTCTTTTCTAATGTAAGCATTTTAAGCTACAGTTTTCCCTCTAAGCACTGCTTCAGTTGCATATCACTAATTTTGACATGCTGTATTTTCAGTTCAAAATGTTTTCTAAGTTTTCCTTATGATTTCTTATTTGGCCCATGAGTTATTTTACTGCATGGAGCACTGGCTGTTATATGAAAACAATGAATCATGGATCACTACATCAAAAACTAATGATGTATTGTATGGTGACTAACATAACATAATAAAATTAAATTAAATTTTTAAAAATGTAATGTTTAATATCTAAATACGTTAGGATTTTTCCAGCTATCTTCCAGTTCTAAATCTCTAATTTAATGCATTTCAATCAGAGACCATACTCTGGATAATTTCAATCCTCCTAATTTTATTGACTTATATGACCCAGTACATATTGTATCTTGGTGAATTTTTCACATACACTTGAAAAAACATTGTATTCTGTCGTTGTTGGGTAGAGTGTTCTACAAATGTCAATTATGTCAAGTTGATGGTAGTGATATTCTTTTATGTCCTCACTGATGTTCCATCTACTTGTTCTATCAATTACGGAAAGTGTTGTAACCTCAAATTATATGTGTTGATTAATTGATCCCCTTTTAATTATAAAATGTACTTTTTACCCCTGACAATATTCATTGTTCTAAGTCTAATTTGTCTGATAAAAATATATCCACTTCAACTTTCTTTTGATTAGTAGCTGCATGGTATATTCTTTTCTGTCCTTTTACTTTTAACCTATCTTTGTCTTTGTATTAAAGTGCATTTCTTGTCATCTAGTTGGACTTGCTTTTTCATCCAGTCTAACAACTTTTGCTTTTTAATTGGAGTTCTTAGGCCATTTGCATTTAACATAATTATCAATATAGTTGTGCGTAAATCTACCATCTTGCTATTTGTTTTATATTTGTCCCATTGTTCTTTGTTTCTATTTTTCCTCTCTTCCTGCTGTCTTATAAATTTTAGCATCCCATTTTATTTCCACAATTAACTTATTATCTATACATCTTTCCTTTAATTTTTAGCAGTTTCTTTTTTTTTAATTTAAATTCAATTAGCCAACCTATAGTACATCATTAGTTTCAGATGTAGAGTTCAGTAATTCATCAGTTGCATATAACACCTATAATTTTTAGCAGTTTCTATGCAGTTTGCAATTTGTATTTATCAGTCTGACTTTAAATAATATTACATCACTTTTGTATTATGTAAGATCTTTACAGTAGTAGTATACTTCCATTTCTCCCTCCTATCTTTTCAATTATTGCCATACATTTTACTTCTCCATGTTATAGAGGCCACAACACATTGTTATTATTTTTGCTTTAAACAGTTATCTTCCCAAACGTTTTTAAATCTGAAAAAAAGACTTATATTAACCCATATATTTACCATTTTCTGCACTCTCATTCTTTTGTGCAGATTCAAGCTTCTGCCTAGTATTGTCTTCCTTTTGCCTACAGAACTTCGTTTAGTATTTCTTGTAATGCAGGCCAGTGGGTGATAAATTTTCTCAGCTTGTGTGTGTGTGTGTGTGTGTGTGTGTGTGTGTATTTATTTTGCCTTCAGTTTTAAAGGACTTTTTTTGCTGGATATTAAATTCTAGGTTGATAGCTCTATTTTTCTTTTCAGCACTTTAAAAATGTTTCATTTACTTCAAGCTTGCATATTTGGGGATTGGAAGTCTTTTTTTTTTCTTTTCTGTTTTTAGAAGTTTTCTCTTTATTACTGATTTTCAGCTACTTGTGGCATGTTGTTTGTGTGTGTATCCTACTTGGGGCTTATTAAACTTCTTGAATCTGGGGGTTTGTAGCTTTTCTCAAATTTGGGAAGTTTTGGCCATTATTTCTTCAAATATTTTTTTCCATTCCTCTCTTCTCCTTTTGGAATTTTGATTACTTATAATTGGATCACTTAATATTTTCCCACATGATACTGAGGCTCTGCAGTTCATTTTTTCCCCAATCTTTTTGCTTCGTTTTGGATAGACTCACGTTGGTGATATAGTGGTGAGCATAGCTGTCTTCCATTTTGGATAGACTCTACTGCTTTCTTCCCGTTCACGTATTTACCGCAGTGTATCATCTAATTTTATTCTACTCCAGTGAAATTTTCATTTCAGAGAGTTTTATCTCTAAGTTCCAATTCTCTCCTTTACATTCTTGAGCATATAAATCATATTTATAATAGCCGTTTTAAAATCCTGTCTGCTAATTGCATCATCTCTGTCATTTCTGAGTTGGTCTATTGACTGATTTTCCTTCTGTGGATGAGTCACATTTCCCTGCTTATTTGTATGTCTAGTAATTTTTGATTGCTTGCTGAACATTGTGAATTTTAGTGCTAGATTTGGTAACCTTCCTATGAAGAGTGTTGGACATACTCTGGTGGGCAGCTATTTGTGAGTTGGTTTGATCCTTTCATGTCTGTTTTAGAACTCCTTCAGGGCGGATCTTGAGTAGCCTTTATTCTAAGGCTAATTTAACCCTGTCTCTAGTGCATACTTCTAGGATCTCTGATGAGGGCCCCACGTATTCAACATGGCCTGCACTCTGGCTGAAGGGAACCTGAGTAATTCCCGGCCTTGTGTGAACTCTGGGAATTGTTTATCTTATCAATAGCTACTATTTCCCTGGTTGTTCTTGCCCAGCTTTCACTCCACACACGTGCAGGTTGGCTTTAGCCAAAGACTTAAGGGAACCCCCATGCAGATCTCTGAAGATCTTCCTTCTGAAACTCTGCCCTTTCAATTCTAGCTCCCTTGGCCTCCCCAACTTCATTCTCTTCACTTGAGCAAGATTGCCAGGCTCTGTTTGGATTCCCCCTCCCTGTGCTGCAGTCCAGAAATTGTCTCCAACATACTCAAGGGGAATCCTAGGCATATTTCTGGAGCTTTTTCTCTGCACAGTTCCCTCTTGCAAATTCCAACTATCTATTCCTCCCCAAACTCTTTGTCTTCAGCTCGGTGAGACTTCTGCAGCATGGTCTAGAAAATGCCTCAAGTTAGAAAGCCAGGACAATCATAAGGCTTGCTTCACTTGTTTCCTTTCTTTTGGAATCACAGTCCTGCAATAATGCCTGCTGTCCAAAGTCTATATATTGTTGTTTCACATATTTTCTCCAAGTTTCTAGTCGTTTCTAACAAGACGGTTAAATCTAATCTAGATTACTGTAGCATGACTCAAAGCAGAAATATTGTTTACTCTTTAACAATTTCAATTATAGAATGGTTTGTGTGGTCATATGTTTAGTCTGAATCCTCCTCTAGAATGAAAGCTGCAGGAGGGTAGCGACTGTGCTACTGAATGCCTAGTGCCTGGCACCAGACTGCAACACAGTAAGAACTATGAAAAAATATATATATTATTGTAACCTTCGGGCTAGGTGTCACATGAATCAGTGGAGGGAGACAAAATGAGGGGGTGGAGGGAGGGAAATGGAGCACAGGGTGCAAAGAGAACTGCCAGGACCCATGTGGTTGCCAGACTTGCATTTGGATCTCATTTCCAGCCAGGACTGTCCCTGTGACACAGGCTTTCCACTTGGACCTAGACATTTTCACAATAAAAGACTGGCAATAAATGCTTCCAAATGCTCATTTTGTGTTAAGGCAGTAGACTATATTTTCCACACCTTCTGTAATGTAGTTGTAATATTTTAAATAATTTTTAAAGATCCTCACACATATTATTGTCCATGATTTTATTGCCTAACAAATCTTTAGTTGGGTAAACTTCAGATGGCTGTGGTAAAGGCAGCCAAGTGATTAAGAATCATCTTCTCTGCAGAGTGCCCTCCCAATGTCACACAGCCTGTGTGATTTCTGTCCCCCGAGGGAAAGGGCATCAGGTATCACGAACTCCTACCCTCCCCATCTGCTCAGTCCCCAGCTGCTGTTACAGAAGTGCCTGGATTGATCCAGGAGGCTTTATAGATGTTGGCTGATGTGCAACTGTATTCACACAAATTGCAACTGAACAGAGACAAGCCACAAATGTTCTAACCGATGCTGGCCAAGGGCCACCTCTGACCTAACACACCGGCTAAACAAATGAGGCTCCTGTCTGAAGTGAGAGATCAGAACAGACCTAGATTATGAGAGATAGCGAATGCCTTGCAAGTTGGCACCCACTGCCATGCAGTCACCATTGGTGCATTCCAGATCTGTTGGATTTCCTTCCACCACCCTTATTTCCACCTCTTGTCCTCCCATAGGCATTCCATTGTGAAATATGTCGTTTTGTGTGCATATGCTTTAAATTTATGCTAATAGTATTGTTCTGTATTTCATTTAGTTTCTTGCTTTCTTCCACTAATATATTTGCTCAGCTCCATCCATGTGGCCATGTGTGCATTTAATTTGCTACTTTTAAAAAAAATTTTATTTATTTGAGAGCGACTGCACGTGTGCAGAAGTGGGGAGGGGTGGAGGAGGAAGGGGGGAGCAGCAGACTCCCAGCTGAGCAGGGAGCCTGATGTGGGGCTGGATCCCAGGACCCTGAGATCATGACCTCAGCCAAAGGCAGATGCTTAACCAACTGGGCCACCCAGGCGCCCCTGCTGCTTTTTTTTAAGGCAGGGAGGGGCAGAGGGAGGGGGAGAGAGACAATCTTAAGCAGGCTCCACACCCAGCGTGAAACCCAACTTGGGGCTCGATCTCACAATCCTGAGATCATGACCTGAGCGGAAATCAAGTCGGACACTTAACTGACCCACCCAGGCGCCCCTAATTTGCTTTTAAGTGCCACATCACACTTTATCTAGCCATCTTCCCAATGACAGACATCCAGCTTGCCTCCAACTCGCAACAAACAGCCCTGTACATGTTCCCCTCAGTGCCTGTGTGAGACTTTCCCTGAGACATATATCCTGGAGGGGAATCGTGGGGTCACAGATACACATACACGTGGCAAAATAGTGCCAGATTACTCTTGACACAATCGCTGTACGGTTTCCCTAACCTAGAGTTCCCCAACCCTGGCACTGCCGGCATTTTGGACCAAATTATTCTCTGTTGTGAGGGGCTGTCCTGTGCACATACGGTGTTGGCAGCATCTCTGGCCTCTACCCTCTAGAGGCCAACAGTATGCCCTCCCTCAGTTGTGATGATAAAAAATGTCTCCAACACTACCAACTGCCCCCAGGGGGGCAAAATCACCCCCAGTTGAGAACCACTGCTCTATCTCGTTTCTGCCGACACTTGGCATTAGCCAGCTGGTTCTTTTCCCTGGTTACCTTTTCACATTTGATAGTTGTAAAGATTTTCTCTAATGTTAATGCTCTGTTGAGGTTGCTGGCCTCTTGATTTGCAGGAATGCCAGGTACCTTCTTGATGCTTCTTTATTGGAACTGACATAGCAGTGATCTCCCATCCTTTCAGCTCATTAACTCTCTCCAGGGTGTGCTTTACTGACAGAAATTCTAATTTTCGTGTATGAGATTCATCAGTATTTTGCTTTATGGTTTGGACTTTTGAACTTTTATTCAAGAAGTCCTTCCTTAGTCTGGGTCACAAGATATTTCCCTCTATTAGCTTCACACTTTTACCTTTTATCATTTGGTCTTAAATCCAAATGGAGCCCATCTTCTATGTAGCGTTGGGTAGGAATCCATGCTTACATCTCTCCATGGGGTCAATCTCCCTCCCCCCGGCCAATTTGTGGTGCCACTCTGATTATAAACTGAGTTCCCATATGCTCATGGGTTTGTCCCTGTGCTCCCCACCCTATTTCATTGATCTAATCATCTATCTCCACACCAACACCCACAAACTGCATTTCTATGGCCTTCTAATATGTTTGTTAGACTGATAATTGACAGAGCAAGCCCCCTTATATTTCAGTGAACTATTTCTCCACCTACAATTTAGTGTAAATCTGTCAAATTTCTCAAAATATCCATTGTGATCTTTGTTAACATTGCACTAACTTTATAAAATGATTTGGGGAAATTACCATTTTTATAATACTACGTTATCACACCCAGGATAATTCACATCTTCTTCTATATCGTCTATTTCTTTTTTATAGTTTTTTTTTAAAGATTTTATTTATTCGTCAGAGAGAGAGAGAGAGAGAGCACAAGCAAGTGTCCCTATAGTTTTCTTTAAATCAGTTTTTGTATACCTGATGAAGTTGATTCCTGGATGCATTTTTTTTTTAATTGCCATTAGGAGCTGGTTTCTTTTACTTTTAACCTATCTGTGTCTTTGTATTAAAGTGCATTTCTTGTAGACACCATCTAGTTGTTATCCTTCTATTTAAGTTTCTAGCTGGTACTGCTGCTCTAGATGTTTAAGTTAATCTTATATCCAGAACTGCTCACTTGTTTTCCGCCTGACTTCAGGTGGGATTCCGAA
Organism: Halichoerus grypus; assembly: GCF_964656455.1. NCBI lineage: Eukaryota > Metazoa > Chordata > Mammalia > Carnivora > Phocidae > Halichoerus > Halichoerus grypus. The sequence continues at coordinate 68,240,698 of NC_135718.1, forward strand.
TCACGATACCCTCCTAAGGTTGGTATCAAGGCACCTGGAAGGCTGATAAGTTCATTAGAAAATTGCATATAAGCAGACGATCAGACCAAAGAAAATGCTAGAAAAGCACCATGAGGGGCGCCTGGGTGGCTCTGTTGTTAAGCATCTGCCTTCGGCTCAGGTCATGATCCCAGGGTCCTGGGATCGAGCCCCGCATCGGGCTCCCTGCTCAGCGGGGAGTCTGTTTCTCCCTCTCCCACTCCCCCTGCTTGTGTTCCCTCTCTCGCTATGTCTCTGTCAAATAAATAAATAAAATCTTTTAAAAAAAAAAAAGCACCATGAATACCCCCACTCCACAACAGAGGGTATTCTTGCCCCCCCAGACTGAACATCTTCCTTCCCGGCTGCATAATGCACGCAGGCAGATTTCGCCTCTAGGCTGACGGCTCCTTCTTGCATGGAAACTATGCGTACAGCTGTGTGTGTATTTGTACCACATACTGAGCGACCGTAAGTTGTTAAACCTACGAGCTTGGGAGCTATTCTGCCTCCTCTCATAATGTGTCAATACGTTAATCCAAATGCTTGTCGTCTCAGAACCTTCCTCACAACCACTGCACACCAGCAAGTCAGCAAGTACCATCACTTGCTCACCCAGGAATCTTCGGTGCCCGAGGCAGCAAGGCCCCACTGTGCAGGGTGAGAAGTTAGGAGAAGTCTGTCAGCCTGAACCACCATTGCCCTGAGAGGTATTAGTTTTAAAAGCTTTTTTGATATGGAAAATTGACATCTACAAATTCCCTTCCATCTGTGGTTGGTAACTTACCACCCTCACTTTAACGGATGGAATAGGACTGACCGGCCATACTTAAGCTTTATTTCTTCCAAGAAAAATCCACTTCACCCAGATTCAAAGTGAAAGCTTTCAGGGAGATCGCATCTGCTCTTCTGAGTCAGTCACTAGATGCGATAAGCTTGTCTCTGGGAAGAAGTGCCCTCCAGGATCCATCCCACCCCTTCTGCTGGGGCCCCGTGCACCTGGGCCACCCCCGCCCCCCCACAAACCTGCATGGGGCACCGAGTCAGGCCCACGCACAGTGGGCTTCCAGAAGGTTTCACACTTGCTTAACTAGTACAAATCCTTCTCCTCTGTGCTCAACAGCAATCATCCTGATGGGCTTCCCAACTCCAGTAGAGGCCCCAAACAGACACACCTAGCATATTTTAAATGGCTTTATTAAAGGCTATTAATATAAAATACAACCAAGTTACAAGTCGTCAGTAAGAATGTTTCTTTTTTTTTTTTTTTTTGAAAACGTGTATCAAAGAAAGGGAGGCGCAAAGAAAGGGAGGTGGCTCTGACATCCCCGTGGGGTGCTCAGCAAGGGCTGGATGACAGACCCCAGCCGTCCCCAAGGGGGCAGCACTCCCAAACCCAGAGAGTGGGGTAGGGACCCCCCAAGGGAAAGAGTTGAAACTGGTTTCTGACTTCCTGGGGGAGAGTTTGCAAAACACAGTCACCCAAAGCAAAACACTAAATCCTTTAGCTGAATCCCAGGTGCACAGAACGGGGGTGGGGTGGAGGAGACCCCCAAAACCAAATACAGGCTTCAGTTGAAAAGTGTGTATTTTTATTGAAAAGTGTGTATTTTTTAAAATAATAAATACAAACTTCTGGTTCTAGAAACTCTACCCTGATACATGGCGGGGGGCGGGGGGGAGTGAGGTGGCAAACCTAAGAGCTTCATTTGTCCGTACTTAGACACACCGAACACAGGCTCCCCAGAGGGCAGGGCCGGAACCATCTTTACACGGACCTCGGGGTGAAGAGGATCTGCTGGTCAGGCGGGATGGACACCCACCAGCCTGTGTCCTCCAGGCCTTCACTTCTCTCTCGCACAGCCCCTTACTTCTGAAAGCAGGGCCAAGCAACATGACTCTAGGATTTCCCAAGTTTTGACTTTACATTTAATCTCAGGAGGCCGTCGGTTACGAAACTTTAAACGCTGTCCTGAGAGATAACCGAACACCTCTAGGGGAGGATCCCAGGTGACACCCGGGGAGGCAGAGACTTTCAACCATCCCCCCACCCCCTCAGCTCCCAGAAGAACATGAAAGGAATAACTGGGCTTTATGAGAAAGTCGGCAAGAAATTAGAACCATCTCCCCGGAGAACAGGCAGATCACCTTGGGCTAACTGTTCCCGGATGTAGTTCAGTCCTCCCCGCTACCTCAGCACCAAGGAATACAAACTCACACCTGTACATCTCTCTCTCTTTTAAGGAACCCTGTTTTCAAGCATGGGTTCTAAAACAGCCCACTGCCCTCCAGGCTAGAGGTGGAGGCAGGTGGTAAGCCAGGCTCGGAGGCTCAGCGGCAGACCCGAGGGGCCGGCACCTTGCTGTGCTGTTTCAGCTGGGATTGCCCTTTTCCCTCCCCACCATGCTAGAAACCTTTTTTCCCTGGCATGTGTCAACTATCCTTAAATGGTACAAGAAGAACCTATATTTGCCATAATACCGTCAGTCACCAAAGCAGGAAGGTCATATCCACCACCCTAAGGGGCCAAATGAGGTTTAGGGACATAATGCAATTGGCAGAAACCAAATCAAAAGTTGGCTAGGCCACAACTTTGGCAGAAACGTTCTCGGAAAAAAGAAAAAAAAGTTGCCATGTGCTTTACCTTGGAGCCAGATAAGATACTCTGGAAATCACTTAAGGTCGTACGAAACAGAAATGCATTTCTAAAAAGACACACTTTGATATTGAAACCAGGCGCTCACTGGTCTGACTCACAGGGGTTAAGGCTTCGGGTGAGGAGAACACAGTGAGAGGCAATGTGTAGATAACACACGGGCACGTCCGGCAGGCTCACGCAGCTCAGGGCCACGGGTCAGGGCACAGGCTTCCCAGGCTAAGGCCCACGCTCCTCCTCGCCCTGCCCCACACACCTCGGGGGCATGGGCCACCTTGCTCCCCTGGGCAGCTGCAGAGTGGGTAGCCAAGTCTCGCTCCAGGACATGCCATTGCTATGACCACAAAGGTCTCCAGGGGGCGCTGCGGGGCGCTGCAGAAACTTGACTCTTCCACTTCTGCTGGTGGTCAGGAATGCGGAGGGAGATCCATCCGGAGAGTTTGACCAGTTCTCGGGATGAAGGCCATCCACTGCCCCTCCCAGTCTCATGCTGGGAGGTTCTAGCACAACTAATCAGAAGAGCCCCGTCCTCCAACACCTGCCATCCGCCCTTACTCCTGCAGATAGATGCCCCGGACAGGAAACAACAACCAGGCCACATAAGTAGCAAAGAACTTCCAAAAAGAAACCAGTACACACCCAAGGAAAGTGGTAGCCCTACAACGTCTATATCTAGATACAAAATAATGAAAAGTTAATACAAAACTTTTAAAACATGCAACTCTTCTTAAACAATGATGAATAGTTTGAATATGTATCAGGGCGGCTGAAAGAGCATCTCTGCTATGTGCCAACAGTCTGTTTCCTGGAAACGTCGTGAGGGTGGAGGGTGGCACACGATGCGAGAAGGGTGGCTTCAGGAAGCCCTGGACAGCTGGGAACGTTGGGTGGGAATTGGGGGCGGGGGGGAGGGGGGTCATGTTTCTGTGGTCACAGCCAGCCAGCGTGCTGATGTCACTACTGCTGAGGAATCACCAACAGCCACCCAACAAAACCCACTCGATTAATAAAAAGGGGAGAGACTAAAGGAGAAAGAGATGGAAGTCGCTTTTACGTTTTTTGTGACACGATGAGAAACCTCTTTCTCTGAGTGGGGGGAGAATTGGGTGGAACTGGGAACAGAAGCTTTATGTACAAGATCGACGGAATTCCTTAACAGTCTTAAAAAATTCCAAATGCAAAACTTCTGTTATCAAATCATTGAAAATAGCATATATATATCTGGCCTTACCAAAAAGAGAAAAATCTGGAAATCTGGACAAGGCAATATTTACCAGTTTCCAAACGATTAAGAAAAAAGTGTACAGAAACCAGGAAAATACACAAGGAAATATTGCCCATTTTATCCTCCTCCACCACACCACTTTGGAAAACACTTAGGGGTTCTTGGTTTTAATATATTTTTTTTTGGTCTAATACATTTTACCAGTTGTCCAGAAAATCAAATCCTGTCTTCAAGACGACATTACTTGAGGTGACCTGTAGAAGAGACATAAACACCAAAGTAAGACATGGGTTTCTTTCTTTCTTTTTTTTTTTTCAGTTACACATAATCTAAAAACAGCATCTCATTTAAATTGACCCAAATGAAATCGCTCGCTTCCATGTCGGAGGCTCCCTGACCTCAATTTGCCTCAGTGCTTGGAACCAGAAAATGAAAGAAACTTCAACGTGAGCCACACTCTGCCAGGATCCAGCGCTTTCCCCCCGCTCTGTCCCCGGGCAAGTCTGCAAGCAGCTCACAGAGAAAAGGAAACAAATGTATCTTTTCTATGTGTGCACGGACAGGCGTGCTGAAACGCAGTCATCACGGAAGAAGAGGACAAAGGACAAAGTCTTTCTGCGGCTCTCTCACACGAGCACGCGCATCCACCTGGCGCATCCACCTGCCCGGCTGCAGCCTTCGGGAAGGATGCTCTGACGCCCCGCCCTCCACGGAGCTGGCAAAGGGCAAAAACACTTCCATGGAGACGATGACACCCACGGACTAAAGCAGGTTCCCTCGAAGCTGGTGAGCCAAAACAGAAAAACCCAAAGTCAGGCAAGTGGTCCTCTCTCTGCTTTTCTACGGGTTTCTTCAACGAGGCTGGCATTTCGCTCTGCTCTGCACCCAGAAATCTGTTCATGTGCTCTCTCTGACTGCCCACTCCCCCTACACACACTTGCCTGTGTCTCTTTACAATTAGGACTCTCACGTGTTTTATGTAACAGCTTCCTTCAGAGGAAGACCCAGGTGCCAAGTATCCGAGAAAGATCACTAGGGAGGCTCATCGGCGAGTCTGGCAGGTCTGTAAGAAGGAGCAGGTGGGTGGGAAGGTTAGAGACACGGAAGAGAGCAAAGACACGGGGCAGGGGGCCACCGCAGGCAGGACAGGGAGGCGCCGAGGACAGGCTGGAAAGCTGAGGGGCCGCTGATGGAGGGCAGATGGAGCTCCTGGCACAGGGCTCCCCTTCTTCAGGAGGACAACTCACGAGGTCATCTGCTGGGAGAGGAGTGGAAGCACCTGGAACCCCATTCCAGGAGACGCCCAGACGATGACCACAGCTCAACAACACAAAACTCAACTGTTAAAACTGGACAAGGGATCTGAACAGACATTTCTCCAAAAAAGATGTACAAGTGGTCGATAAACAACATGAAAAGACAGTCAACATCCCTAACCACTGGAGACCGGCAAATCGAAACCGCAATGAGACCTAAGGTACCGTCTCCCAGCCATTAGGATGGCTGTGATCAAAGAAGAAAGAAAACCAGAGTTGGCAGGATGTGGAGAAACTGGCCCTCTCGCGCGCTGCTGAGGGAACGTAAAATGGAAACAGTATGGCGGTTCCTCAAAAAGTTAGTCACAGAATCACCATGGGACGCATCCGATCCTCTGCCGGCTGCATTCCCCCAAGAACGGAAAGCAGGGACTCAAACAGATATTTGTAGAGCCGTGCTCACGGCAGCATTGTTCACAGTAGCTGAGAAGTGGAAGTCACCCACGTGGCCACCAACAGATGGGCGGATAAACGAAATGCGGTAAATCCATACAGTGGAGTATTATTCAGCCTCAAAAAGGAAGGAAATTCTGCCACATGCTACCAGTGGGTGAACCCTGAGGACATGAAGCCGAGTGAGATAAGCCAGACACAGAAAGATGGAGACCTGTAGGATTCTACTTATATGAGATACTAAGAGTGTTAAATTCACAGAGATAACAAGTAGGATGGTGGCTGCCAGGGGTGGGGGGAGAACAGGGAGTTGTTTAATGGGTATAGATTTCATTTTTCAAGATGAAAGAGTGCTGTGGATGGATGGTGGTGATGGTTGCATAACACTGTGAACGGATCTAATACCACAGGGCTGTATACTCAATATGGCGGCACATTTTATGTTATGTATATTTAACCACAATACACACTTTTTAAAATATGTGTTAAAAGGAAAAAAAAAAAAAAGGACAACTAAAGAGTCTGGATGGCGCTAACATGGAGAAAACCAGCAAGGCACACACAGAGGAGTGTGGGGGGTGCAGAGTACCCCTCAAGTGTGCCTGCCTGCCTTGCCAATAGGTAACTTCCCCAGGCTCCAAAACCCAGACCCAAACCTAAAGACCCCATTTTTCCTCCCTCTGGCCATCCTCTTTTGTGAGCAGGTGGCCCCTTTCCATCCCTCCTTCCCTCCCCACCTCGGGACTCATCACTCCCACCCATGCAGAAAATGGCTGAATGTCAGGAAGCATTCAGGGAAGTGCTGTCCAACTCTAAGATGGACCTTGTTTACGTTCTCACCCAGGTGCAAGAGCGATCCACGATCTCCCCCAGAAATGGTGCTCAGACATGCCTATATCCAAACTACTGCTTTGTTCATCATAAAGCAGTCTCAAAACCAAGGCCTCTCTCTGAACTATGACTTTGGACTGGTTTATTTTATTTTGTTTTCGTGCAATCCTCCAACACTGGATCCATTTAAATTCATTACCAAACATTTTGTTTTCTTTTCACGGTCTCAGTCTCTTAAGCAATGCAGACCAACTGGCACAGACGATGGTCGAGGCTCCCACAAAGAAATGGGAAAGCACTCAGAAGCCACTCACCCTATTCTCCTGCACCGTCCCTTTCTTCAGGATGCATTCCTCTTCACCCAGTGAACCTTTCAGATCTTTCTTTTGCTTCCCCCCAAAAAGAACTCCTTTCTTAGGATTCCTCCCAGACACGTAATGCTATCCTGTTTGGAAACGAGTAGCTGCCAATCACTCCTTGAAGCCAGAGTCTCCTGTGGTCCCTGAGAACGAGCATGGCTGCTCTTGGTGGAGGCTCGGCGGTCCTGCCTGCTTCCTTCCTCCCCAACACCCCAGCCCGAATTTACAGACCTGTCAGTTGAGTGGGCATCCAAATCCCTCCCACACTGCCCTCTCCCTGCGAGTTCCTGCGCTCACTGCCCCGCTGCTGGCCCTCGCTTACCTGCCCTCACACACCTGGGGAAGGGCAGCGGGCAGCTGTGACATCTACGTGTAACAGGCAAACAAGTCATGGCACCGAGACAGAACCATGAGACGTTTCTCCTTGCACATGTGTCAGTCGCTGAGCTGGGGAACAACCCAGCTCTCCTGATCCCCAAAGTCCCCCCAAGGAATGGGCAAGAGAAAGAAGGGGGAAGAGGAGAAGAAAGCGAGGGCCTCTGTGGCCCACCCATCTTGTGGGAGGTCTCCCCGGGTCACTCCTGGAGGGAGGGGCCACCCACCTGTGTTGGCATGGGTTCCGAGAACAGAGCGTCCTCCACATCCTCCACGTCCTGCCGGTCCTCGGGAGAGGGCAGCTTCCCCACGGGCTCGGACGGGGTGGCTTCCTTCACCGTGCTGGTGCAGGCCTGGACAGGCTGGGGTCTCTCGTGCTCGATGCTGACACAGGGAAGGATGCGCTGCTCCTGGCGGAGGGTGCTGGGCCTTTCCACCTTGGCCTCCCTGTCCTTCAGGGCAGGGTCCTGCCGATAACAGGCAGGCAGGACCTTTTCACCTTTCTCCATGGACTTGATCTGGCTGGGGGTCAGCGACTGGAACTCAGCCTCGGGCCCCTCTCCCCGGGACCGCTCTGCATTGATCTTCCAGAAGGAAGCTTCCTCTTCCTTCCGGGCAGGACCCAGGGCGTCGAGGCTGGAGGACTTGCTGCCCTGGGAGGACCGGAGGGCCTGCGAGCCCTGGGAGGCTTTCGACAGCTGTCTCGGCTCGCTGGCCGTGCTGCTGGCCGGCTCTTGGATGGATAAAGAGCAGACACTGAACTCCATCTGACTCTACAGCGGGGACAGAGGAGAAAAGAACAAGCATTACAATCCACTGCCACGGGCGTGCAGCTCACACCTCCGCCCGCCTGACAACAGTAACGCTGGTTGTCGTCCATTTGCTGCAACTTTCTGTCCTGAGGGCTTTTCTTCAGGACGGCGGTCCACGCACCCACCACGGCAGAAGCTCAGACACCAAGGCCCTGCCACACTCCAGGCCACCAGCAGTGCAGAGACTCGGACTCGCTGAGGACTCCGGCCTCTGCCTGGTGAGCAGAGCACCCGCCTGTCTCCTCAAGAGTGAATCCAGCACCTTCCGGAGGAGGGGCTGTCTGGCAGTAACCACCCTCCCTGGAAGGTGATGAAGAAAGTGCACGGCTCCGCACAACACCGCCCCGCAGCGAGGGTCAGCACCCAGCCCCAGCACCCAGGCCCATCGCTCCCCGCCTACGGCGGCGGGTGGTGGACAAGGGTGAATGAAGCCAACAGAGCCGGAGCCTGTTTCCTGGACTAAACAGCCGCGGAGACCCGACCCACCCACCCCTGCCGGACACGCCATCTTCACAGCTGCTACGGACTGCGTGTCTGTGTGCCCCTCGAATTCGCACGTGGAAGCCCTACCTCCCGGAGTGATGTACGAGGAGGTGGGGCCTCTGGGAGGGGATCAGGTCATGACAGTGGGGCCGCCAGGATGGGATTAGTGTCCTTATAAGAGACACAGGAGCAATGATCTCTCTCCCACCATCCAAGAACATGGTCAGCGGGAGGCCGCCTGCAGCTGGAAACCCCAGCACCCTGACCCTCCAGCCTGCACAACTGTGAGAAATGAATGTCTGTTGTTTAACCCCCAGTCTGTGGTCTTTGTTACGGCAGCACAGGCTGAGCAAGACGGTGTGTCATGCGGAGGGGTACTCAGGGGGATGCTCCCACTCAGTAGTGCTCTGCAGCTCTGACCTTGATCCCGGGCCCGAAGCCCGGATGCCGTCCCCCACGGGAGACCGCGGGCCCCGAGGCCAGCGCATGACCCACACCGCGCCTGAGTGTCCCAGAAATGCTTTGCTCGATCCGAGGCTGCTCAGCGCAGCGACCTCCAAGAAGACCAGCTCTGTGCTGTGCTGGAGGACACATCGGGACAGGGAAGGACACCTCGGTCCCCGCTCCAGCGCAGAGCTCTGCACGGCAAGCGACGCGTGGCCTCAACCATTTCTACAATCCCTCTTGAACGTTCCTCTCCTCCTACTTCTCCCTCAGACCCCCTTCTTCTTCTTCTTCTTCTTTTTTAAATAAAAGTAATAAAACTATGATTCAGAGAGTTTGGTAATTAGAAAAGAAGTCGTTCATAAGCTTTCCTTCTTCCATAACCACTACCTTTGTATTTTTGTGTCGCTGTTTTCATATATTTATTTTACGAGGTTGCGATTCTGTTAGGCATATAATTTGGAGTAATGTTGGGGGGCCTCGGTGGTGTAGCTGGTCGAGCATCCGACCCTTGATTTTGGCTCAGGTCATGATCCTAGGGATCCAGGCCTCTGTCTGGCTCCACACTGAGCATGGAGTCTGCTCAAGATTCTCTCTCTCCCTCTGCCCCTCCCGCCCCCTTCTCCCCTCTCTCTAAAGAACCAAATAAATCAATAATCTGGGGTATTGTTTTTTCACTTAATCATAAGCACCATCCATGGTGTTACATGGTCTTCAGAACAATCATCTGTCCTGGGTACAAGCTAGTTCATCGAGCAGCTGTCCCATCAGCTCCTTAACCCATCATCTTCCTAACAAATAACCGGCTGCTTCTACCCTGTGCTGTTCTAATTAAGGCTGCCGCCACCATCTTCATGCATACAGCTCTTCCCCGTGTGGAACTAATTTCTTCAGATACCCTTCCAGAAGTGAAATATCAAAATGCAAAGTTTAAAACTTTTCCTTTTTTATGGTTCTAGATGCACACTAGCCGATCTTTCTCCAGGGCTGCCCCACTTTCTACCACCACCAGATACAGCACACTGTATTTCCAGTTACTGTTTCCACGAGGAAACAGTGTAATTTAAAAACTGTGCTAACTTAATATACAAAACATGGTTCTTTATGACTTTACTGCATATTCCTTCGCTCCGTTTTACACAGAGCACTCGCCCAGACTCACTGATGGGCAAAGATGTGTTTGTTAGGGGAGGATGAAAACACGGCTTTTCCCGAGCAAACTGCAGGCCCTGAACCCAGAGAGCGGGACGTGCTCTCTGCCCGAGACTTCTCCTAAAGCCTGGACCCTGACGGCTGGAGGTCTCTCCTCAAGGCTCAGAAGACAGGATGGGATGGGAGCACGAGACACTAAGTTCAAGTCCCAGGCACAGGCTGCTCGCTGTTGTAAAGAGAACCCGCGGGAGAAGACATCATAGGTCCAGCTCCGCGGACCGTGGCATCCTGAGTGCATCTCACGCATCGGGCACTTTCCCTTGCTGCTGGGCTGGGTTTTATAAAAAATGTTCACTCTTACAAATGAGGAAATGGAGATCTGGAGCAATCCGAGCAAACTGTCCTAGGTCACTAGCCCATTAGATGCAGCTGGATTTCCACTGGATCCAGTGATTCCAGGCCTGAAGCTGTGCTGGGCATCAGGCCACATATAAAAGCCACTGGCCACCAGGGACGACATCCACATAAACACCAGAACGTCCTGTACATGGCAGGATTTGGATAAGTACGTTAATGATCTAGTTTATTTTTAAAGGGCTGTTTCTGAATGAGCCACTCTCAGTACTCTGTATATTTCCAGATTCCACAACAGAATACAGGGGGACTGCAGGCATGAGAGATGATGCTTTCCTTAAATAAGCAAGTTGCTAAAGATACCACGGAAGTGGAGACCAAGGCTTAAAAGAGAGCTGACTTTGATCTGGAAATTGCAACGTAAGGAAGGCACTTAAAACTGAGCACTTCGTCAAGCCCCAGCTTTTTTAGGATCAGCAATTTCTCCAGTGGGATCTCTGCTCAGAAGCCTCCGGAAGGCCAGGCTGAGCACTTGTGGACGTGGAGGGCAGCCACGGACTGAGCCGGGGACGCTGAGGAGAGGCGGCAGTCCCAGTGGTTCCCAGACGGCTTGGGGCACCGCTGGCAGAGTCCCCAAGCAGCACCGGCCGGACGCGACAGCCTTGAACAGACCGAAACCACGGAGGCCGTGCCTCGGCTCCTTGGGTAATCGGAGGCCATGTGGCACTCCTCAGGGGACAGTGTCGTCTGGTCAGAAGAGACGGCTATGCTGACATTAGCGGCTGCTTGGTTTGGGGGTTTTGGGGCGAAATGGGGAAAACAACTTTACAGAGGAAAAAAACCTCTAGCACATTTGCTTCCAAGCCTTTTTTCCTGGGTATATGTTGTTTTTAATTTTGCAAAGAAAACAGGACTACACTCTCCTAAAAAACAGTCCTCCCTGATCAGTGGTGTGGGGGCCGGGTCTTCACCCAGCACGAAAACGGTTCCTTGTTTGTATTTCAAACCCACACCTGTTGGGAAGGGGCAGGGCGGAAAAGAGGAAAGGAGCAAAGCCCCCCCCCGCCCAAGTCTAGACCTCATCTCACTCGGCTCCAAAACTCCAGGGACTCCGGCGAGACCGGAGCAGAGCAGGGTGTAGGGGAGAACACGTCCGTTCCTCCCAGGCCCGGGTCCCCCTCCGGGGTTGCTCATCCTGCCCTGGGGGTTAGCCACCAATGGGGCTCCAAGACAGAGGGAACAGTGCCTCCGGACTCCAATGTCGTGCGGTCGGGCTGTTGCCGGACACCCAACCAAGATGCGGACGGGCACTACCCCCCCTTCCCAAAGCCGTCACCTGCCCTCCAACCTGCTCCTCCTCAGGAAACGCCAAAACCACCCACCAGCTCCCTAACCCTGAACTGGGCTTTTTTCTTTATTGGTAAAAAGGGGGAAATCACCATCCTTGCCTTGCTAGACTGCCGGGTAGATTAACCAAGCAGATGCCCGTGAGGGTTTGCATCTTAGACGAGCGCCTGGTGCACAGTAAGTGCTCAGTACACACAAGCTCCTTTGCCCTTCTCCTCAGTCCTGCGTGGGGCGTCAGCAGTAGTCCCAGCGGGTCCCCTCCGGGCTCGGGATCCTCTCACGCCTTCCTCTGGTCGCCAGGGGCACGGGCTGCGGTGCCTGTGGCCCAGAGCTGCAGGTAGCGTCTACACCGGAATAGCAGAGCCGGGGGAATGCTACGCGGGAGCCCCCAGGTTCAGTGCCCGGTGTCAGGCCACGGAGTCGGGGCTGCAAAGCTCCCCACAGGTATTACGGCCGAGCCACTGTCCTGTCCCGCAGTTCTGGGACTGTGGGGACTCCGTCCCCCTCGCCAGCCACCATGTCCGTGAAGGTCACGCCACACCAGAGGCCCTGAGAGACGGGCGTCAGGGGTGCCCTTCTGACTCTGGGAGAGATCAGTGAGGGGGGACGGGGACAGCCCTGCCTCGCCGAACCGACAGGTCTAGCGGGGGGCCACTTCTGGACCCTGCAATGAGCACTGCAAAGTGGAAAGACAACGGAGGTCCAGATCCTGTTCTCTCCTTTCTAGAAAAAAGGCTGAAAGCGCTCTTGGGAAGGGAGGTGGTGCCCGCCCTGTCCCCCAGCGCTGAGCGACACTGAGCCGGGGCCCAGCAGAAGGGCGCTGTGTGTGAAGGGCCGCAGAGGGGTCAGACAGGAAGTCGGGGTGGGGGGATCCGACTCCGCGGTCTCACGCAACCCTTGAGACGGGGACATGGGGGAGTCATGGCGACAGCCCACTCCAGCGTCCCCGGCACCAGCCGAAGCCCTAGGGCGGACGTGCCAAGCGGGGACTCGGAGTCAGTCACCCCGTGTGGGGAACTGGGTCTCAGCTGGCCACGTCCGTTCTAAAAACAGAAAGACCACAACCGAGCCCAGTATCTATTTTTACACCCCACTCACTGGACAGGAATGTGTAATACTTCAGTAAAGGGGGAGTGCAGGCCGCCAAAACTAACTGTTTGGCTTGGCAGCCTCCGACACATCTAAATTGTTGAGACAAAGCCTGCAGAAACGTTGTCAGGAAATGTAATAGTTTACTGGAGCAAATCTGAATAAATCCACAACCCATTTAGCATCTAAGCTCCCCACCTCCTCCTCCAAAGAAGGACGCGAAGGGGAAGATACGCAAACCTTTTCGAATCACAAAACTTGTAGAAGTGACAGCCTGACAGGAAAGACACAGCATGACTTGGCCACCGGACACTGGGAATGTCAGACCCTCCAGGCAAGCGGGGGGTGGCAGGGCCCGGTGGGCTCCCTGCCCCCAATCCCAAGGCACCGGCTCAGACCAGGGGCTAAGTAACATCCTCCTGTACTGTTCCCAGGGAGCAAGGGGACCTACAGACACCTGGACGGACCCTGCTCGTCCACAGTGCCCGTATGTCGGGCAGAAGGAGCCTGGGGAAAACCCCCCAGAGGCACAACAGGTGGTGGGTGCACAGGGGCCCCAGGGGCCGAGGTTATAAGGTTCAGGGACGAATCGTGGCCTCTGCCCTCCAGGGGCTTCTCCCACAGGGACAACAGTAATGCCGTGTTTTATTGATGAGGCAGCGTGGGGGCTACAACCCAGGTGAAGCACATGGGCTCGGATGCCTAGTCCACACCCCTCGCCTTACGCCTGCATTTCCTCACCTGTAAAACGGGGTTGCAGAGAGGCTCACACGGGGGAGAGCACCAAAGGTGCTCAGCACACATGCGGGCATGGGAGCCGCTCACCTCCACTATGATGGGGAAATTTGTAGGAACCTGAGTTTGCAGCAGGTCTGGACAACAGGCTGGACCTTCACAAATGGTTGGGGTGGGGGCTGAGCAAGGGCACTGAGGCAGGAGAGCACGGTGCCTGGGGGACGGGGCTGAGGGAACGGACACATCACTCCACAGAGACCTGGGAAAGGTCAGGGCGCCGCAGGGATCAGCTCTGGGTCTCGGGAAGGTGAGCCAGGGACAATACAGGGGGTGGGGGGTGAGGAGGAGTCAGGCTGTGATGGGGGCACGGGGCGGCTCTGTGTGACTCTGGCTGGCAGTGTGGAGGGACAGCCGAGCAGAGCCACAGTTTGGAAGCCAGGGCCTCCCCCATGCACAGAACATCCTGACGGAATGTCCTTCTGTCCCCCCACGGGCAGGAGCCACCCGCAAGCCGGGCAGACCCGAGCTCCACTCTCTCTCCGTCGATTCAAGCTGCCTGCCAGTTACTGTCTGCTCTGAGCCCCTACCCGAATCCTGACCCACAGCAGGACCAGTGACACCGGCTTCCGGGGCTGGAAGAATTCAACGTGTGCGCCGATGCACAGCACACAGGAGGTGTGATGTCGTTCACTGATTTTTCAAAAATTTAGCACAAAGGCTCATAAATGCTTACTCTTCTTCCCAAGGAAGGGGCTGGAAGGGGCTGGAAGGCCTCCCTACTCTGGGAATGGTCTATATTGGTCCTCAGAGACCTTGTGATATGAAAGGAATCAAGGGACCGATCCCCACCAGCCAACTTACCATCTCCAAATAGGCAGTGCACACTGGGAGGAGGACAAGACGGACAGAAAGAAGCCAGACAGCCCAGGCATGGAAAGGGGAGGCACAGTTCGGGGGGAGGGTGTCCCTAGAGCCCAGTGACCCAGCAAGAGCCAGGGCCTGACCTACCTCTGCAGGCATCTCCTCTAAATTCCCCAGCCCAGACCCACTGGGGAATGTCAAGAATCCTCTCTGCTCCCTGCCTCCCTCTCTGGAGCATTCCAAGTGCTGAGTTTTTTCCTCTTGAAACATCAGTAGCATGAGAGGAATCCACCGTGGGGCCCACAGGCACCCCCACCCCCAGCTCACCCACCAAGCTGATAGATGAGTGGGAAAGATGACCACCACTCCCCCCCAGCTAGGGTAGGCGGCTGTCCCTCTGAGCCTCCCTCCCGTGACGGAAGAGGGCAGAGAGACAGGGCTCTGGGCAGGTCAGCCTCAGATGGAGGGGACCTAGGCGGGGAGGGACAGGCTGGAAGACGAAGCAGGATTCGGAGAAGTGGGTGAACGGCTGTTACAGAGCCCTCGGGGGCTCTCCTGCTCAGAGCTGCGTCTCGCTGGGGCAGTGGCCCCAGGTCCCAAGCACAGTGCCAGCTCATTGTCCGCAGGTGGGACCACCGTTAGCTGGCCTAAAGGAAGGAGCCCACACAGAGGTACAAGAATCAGCCAAGAACCCCCAAATCCCTGGCATTCATGGTTCTGCCAACAGTCATGACCTTGGGTCAGGCGTACCCTGGCCTCAGTTGATCTCTCGGGGGCTAAGAAGTCAGAGCAGAGGAAGAGCTCGGCACTTAGCGAGCACGCACTGAACGTCTAATGAACTGGGAGCACCCGGCTGGCTCAGCGGGTTGAGCGTCTGACTCTTGATGTCGGCTCAGGTCATGATCTCAGGGTCGTGGGATCAACCCCCACAGTGGACTTTGCGTTCAGCAGGGAGCCTGCTTCCTCCCCTCCCCTGGCCTCTGCCCTTCCCTCTGCTCAAGCGCGTGCGTGCTCTCTCTCTAAAATAAATAAATCTTGGAAGGAAGGGAGGGAGGGAGGAAAGACGGTTGAACTGAATAGACAGAGGAAGGCAGGACCTTGTATCTACCAACACGTGTATACATACATGTTACGGGAACGGGGGAAAATGACAGAAGGAATGTGTTGCTAAAGCTTTTCTCCTGCATGAGTTCTGCCACCAAAGGAAGACATCCACTCACTGTTTTTTGAGTGCAGAAGTGTTTACTCATCTCTGAGCCTTAAGCAGAATGTCTGACAAAGACTAGATGTGTAATAAATGTCCTCTGAATTTCTGAAAAATCAATGAATGATGTCACAGAGACTGGAGAACGGAGGCTGCCAGGGGCTGGGGGAGGGAAGACGGGCTGCTTAAAGGGGACAGAGTTTCACTTTTGCAAGACGGAAGTGTTCTGTGGCTAGAGGGTGGTGATAGTTGCACAACAATGTGAGTGTACTTAATGCCACGGAACTGTCCACCAAAAAATGGCTAGGATGGTAAATGTTCTGTGTAATTTACAATTAAAAATTAAAAATAAAAAAATAGACAATGGATCAGTAACTGAATGAAAGGACCCAGTGTCATGGCTGCCAGGGTATAAAATCCTAGCTGGAAAATGCCTACATGTCAACTACACTCAAATTAAAAAACTATTTAAATAAATAAACCGCTACAAATTCTCTGCAACTCACCATCAAGAGCTGCGATCTATTTCCTCACACCTTGAATGCAGGCTGGACCGTGCCTCGATATGACCAGCAGAACAAAGCAGAAGGGACACAGGGCGATCTCCCAGCCTAAGCCTCAGGAGGCCCTGCAGGCTTCTGCCCTCGCCCCAGGGGACTCCCCCACCACCACATGAAGCAGCCCAGGCTGGCTCGCTGGCAACGCGGGGCCCCACCGACAGCCAGCACCAGCTGCACACAGAAGGGAGGTTATCCTAGAGCTGCCAGCTCCCACCAGATGCCGTCGGATGACAGGTGAGCCATCCCAGCCAAGGCCAACAGAAGAACAGCCACTGAGCCCTGCCCACACTGCTGAGCCCCAGAATCATGAAGCTGTGGGGTGGTCTGTTATGCATCAACAGATAACCGACAGAGAGGAGAAGGCGTCAAACAGGGGACAGCAAGAATCCGCCTGAGCCCCAAATCCTGCACCTGGAGATCAGGGCCACCCCGCCCTGCCTAAAGCCACCTCCTGTTTGCAGCTCTCTAAAGAGGTTCTCACCAGTCTGGAGGTCCTCGGGCAGAGTGTGACAGAGCCAGGGAGGCAGGGCACTCTGAGTCACGGCTGGGGAGGTGAGCGGTGGTTCCTTCTAGAACTCGACCTTGACTTGTGAAGACAGAGTAGGGACAAGCCTCTGCTCTCTGGAATGCTATTTTGCCTCCACAAGGTTCTAACTCTCAACTACGTAAGTCCGACCTCAAGAGATCAACCTAAAAGGTGAGGACCCCAAGTGAGCCCGCCAGTTGGTGAAGTAAGTTGGTTCTCTGCTAAGTGGGCAACACCTATTAACTTCTGGAGGCTTCTCAACTGACCCAGTTCCTAAGGGATGCGGCTCCCAACTGTGGACACTTAGCACCAGCACAGGTGTGATCCTTGATCCTGTTAGCTGTCCTTGTTCTCGAGACACCTGTGCCCAAGGCTGGCCCCAAGTGGCTGAGCCCTGTCTCGGCACCCACCCCAGCCACTGCCCATCCTTGTCCCAGAATGTCATCTGCAGAAAGTTAATAATAGATGGAATGTCCCATCTCACAAATAGCAGCTCCAGGAACATTTCACAAGATAAATTCTTAATAGAGCAGATATTCTCATGGGGCACAAGATGGATTTAGGGCTTAGGACGTTCTAACTCTTTTGACCTCTGTGGCTTTATCGCTGTGATACCATCAAACAGAGGACCCAGTCCAGGAAAATCTGTGCCACTTTCTGGAACACTGCATCCCAGCCTGTTCGGTCCCAACCTGCAGAGGGTCTATCTGCCTCTTACCACTAGGGATCACCTGCAGGGTCAGTGCTTCTCAGTTACCCCCTGGCAGCCCACCTAAGAAGCCTGAGGCCCCTGCTGACCGCCAGCATGCTGACGTTCTCTCTACAGCTTCCCTTCCGGGGTGGCTAGATGGGGGATGGGGGTGGGTCCTTGTTGGTTGTAGGGGTTCCTATATTTCCTTGATATCCTTCAGCAGCATCCAGATCCCTAGGGAGACCCCAGCTTCCAGACACACCATTTCGCTCACGCTGCCCTCTGCACAGACCCAGATGAAAAACGACACACGCGCAACGAGGTGCTTGCATCTTCACTGTAGGGTGTTCGGGATCCCACGTGACGGCACACTGGAGGCAGGAGGAATCCGTACCCACCAGATGAACACGTGCATCTGCATTAACGCCACGTTCTCTCAAAGCCACCTCTCGGCTCTCCCGCGAGGACCATGTCACGCCCTTCCCCATCCCCAGGACAGCTCGGGTCACTTGGTGCCATCAGCAGTTACTCACCAAGCACGGCCCTCATCCATCTGAACCTTGTCAAATATTTCATTTTAAGACAAAGGCCCCCCAGAAGACATGAACAGACATTTTTCCAAAGAAGACATCCAAACGGCCAACAGACACATGAAAAAGTGTTCAATATCGCTCGGCATCAGGGAAATCCAAATCAAAACCTCAATGAGATACCACCTCACACCAGTCAGAATGGCTAAAATTAACAAGTCAGGAAATGACAGATGTTGGCGGGGATGCGGAGAAAGGGGAACCCTCCTACACTGTTGGTGGGAATGCAAGCTGGTGCAACCACTCTGGAAAACAGTATGGAGGTTCCTCAAAAAGTTGAAAATAGAGCTACCATATGATCCAGCAATTGCACTCCTGGGTATTTACCCCAAAGATACAAAAGTAGGGACCCGAAAGGGTACGTGCACCCCGATGTTTATAGCAGCAATGTCCACAATAGCCAAACTGTGGAAAGAGCCAAGATGTCCATCAACAGATGAATGGATAAAGAAGATGTGGTATATATATACAATGGAATATTATGCAGCCATCAAAAGGAATGAGATCTTGCCATTTGCAATGACGTGGATGGAACTGGAGGGTATTATGCTGAGTGAAATAAGTCAAACAGAGAAAGACATGTATCATATGACCTCACTGATATGAGGAATTCTTAATCTCAGGAAACAAACTGAGGGTTGCTGGAGTGGGGGGTGGGGTGGGAGGGATGGGGTGACTGGGTGATGGACACTGGGGAGGGTATGTGTTCTGGTAAGCGCTGTGAATTGTGCAAGACTGTTGAATCTCAGATCTGTACCTCTGAAACAAATAATGCAATATATGTTAAGAAAGAAAAAAAAGAAGAAGAAGAATGTAGCAGGAGGGGAAGAATGAAGGGGGGGAAATCGGAGGGGGAGAAGAACCATGAGAGACGATGGGCTCTGAAAAACAAACTGAGGGTTCTAGAGGGGAGGGGGGTGGGAGGATGGGTTAGCCTGGTGATGGGTATTGAGGAGGGCATGTTCTGCATGGAGCACCGGGTGTTATGCACAAACAATGAATCATGGAACACTATATCTAAAACTAATGATGTAATGTATGGGGATTAACATAACAATAAAAAATTAAAAAAAAATAAATTAGAATTATTGTTTAAAAAAAAAAAAAAGACAAAGGCCCCCATGTGAGGGCGTCTCAGGTGTCTTGCAGACCCCCTCACTGCTCTGCCCTCACTCGGACCCACCGTCCCCGCAGGCCCCCTGGATGCCCACTTCTGCTGGGACGAGTGATGTGGGCTCAAGGGAAAACCAAGTGCAAGGCTTGGCCCTTCAAAGCCCTAATCTGACCTCAAGTCGAAGCCCTATTCCAGGCACACTGCTGTCTTCATCACCCCTATTATGGGAAGAGCCCTCCGACAGCATGAAATGTTCTAGAATTGTGGTCTTTTTCCTTCTTTTCCTTGGGTGACAGACACCTGCCTTTTGGTCCTTCTGCACCTTTGCAACTAGGGAGGCTAAGGGAAATGAATTAAAATCAGTCAAGCTTGATATTGTTATGCAACTCCAGCAATAATAATAATCGATGATGATGATGGTGATGACAGTAAACTCAGAAGTAAACTCAGAAGTCCATCAAGTGCTGCAAGAAAAAGAACCATGCAATTCCTTTTTAAAAGGACAAACAAATCTAAATTTAATCCAACTTACCCTTGTTTCCCAGGAGAAAGGGGCAGAGTGCTCATCTTGCCAAGTTATGTCCTGAAATAAAAATTCAAGAATAAATGTGAAACCCAAACCCAAACATACCCCATGCAAACATCCACCCAAGGCCACGGGGAAACCTGAACTTAGAACTCATCCCGGCTCCTGGCTCGGAGCAGCCTGATGCTTGCTCCACGTAGAATGTGCTGACCTCCTCAGTCTGGCTTCGCCCTCACCTTTCCAGCGGAGACATCCCAGCTGGAAGGACGCTCAGTGACCGTGTGGGAGGCCCTGCGGGGACTCGATGGCAGGGATGTGAGCAGAAAGGGAAAGGGGCTTTCCAGGCCCGGGCCTCAGCTCTACCAGCGACTGCACGTGAGGCCATCATGGGAAGAGGACGCAACCCTCCAAGCCTCAGTTTCCCTGATCTGTAAGAGGAGAATCGTGCTTCCCTTGCAGGGTTGTGGTGACGGTTAAGTGAAGGAACGAAGAGAATGTCAGGCAGTGATCCTCCAGCCAACGCCAAGGCAGCTGAGCCCCCCCCCCCCCCGAGATCTGAAAGGTGCTGCTGGTGAAGTCACTGAAGAACAGGCCATTTAATGCTAGTGCCCACTTAGAGCGAGAGCCCTAACATCGCGCCCACCCTCGCCACCAGAACGTGATGGGAAGAGCCCTTCAGTGGTAAGCGGGCATCTGACCGCGCTCTGCTATGTTCTGCTCACCGGCCTGAACGATGACGGGGAAAATCGCCTCCTCCTGGCTACCCCCTCTGAGCCCCCCGCCGTCGCCCTGTGCCAGCGAATGTCTCTCAGCTGTGCCTCGCTTGTACTGGGGATATTTTCTGAACCCACAGTTGCCACATACTGGGCGACACAGACTGAACAGGGGATAAGGTATTTTGAACTGAGACGGTCCTTCCACAGAGCAGCCCAGGGCAGTGAGGTCCTCCCCTCAGAGGTGCTCCCCGGCCCCAGAGGCAGGGATCAGGCTCTGCCCTCCTCTCTGAGGCACCCGGGGCTGCAGAAGGCTGGCTCTCGGAGCCCGTGCAGGCCCCACCCTAGCCTTTGAACTTGCCTGCCTTGGCCCCTTTGCTCCTGGCTGCTGGGAAACCCTACAAACGAGAGGGAATGTGGGCCATCGCCCTCCCGTTCGGAATTCCAGCTAAACCCAAGGTACTTCTCAATTTACAATCTCTGTCCCTCCAAAAATGGAAGCGGGCTGCCTGGAGGAATGTGAGCGAAGGAGCCCTTGTGACGAGAGGGAGGCCCAGCCTCAGCTGTAAGGGCTCCTGGGTCCCGTCCAGGCTGTGTGTGTGCTGGGGGGTGCGGGGGCAGAGCGCCGGGCTAAATGACCTGAGAGCCTCTAAAACTCTACGAGCTCAGGGCCCTCTAAGTTCCTTCTCAGAATCATAAAACAAGAAGGACTTTGTTTTCACATGGGGAAAGTGAGGGAGCCTAATGACATATATGTATCATTTATTCTAGATTTGGGTCTGTGGGGAAAAAGTAAAGGGAAATCAACTGGCAAATGTGCTCTCTTAAAAAAGATTTTATTGGGGCGCCTGGGTGGCTCAGTCGTTAAGCGTCTGCCTTCGGCGCAGGTCATGATCCCAGGGTCCTGGGCTGGAGCCTCACATCCGGCTCCCTGCTTAGCGGGAAGCCTGTTTCTCCCTCTCCCACTCCCCTTGCTTGTGTTCCCTCTCTTGCTGTCTCTGTCAAATAAATAAATAAAGTCTTAAAAAAAAAGAAACAAAAAAAATATTTTATTAATTTATTGAAGAGAGAGAGCACGCATGCACACAAGCAGGGGGAGAAGCAGAGGGAGAGGGAGAAGCAGACTCCCCACTGAACAGGGAGCCCGACACGGGGCTCGAGCCGAGGACCCTGAGATCATGACCTTAACTGATTGAGCCACCCAGGCGTCCCTGTGCTCCTTCTATCCAGACATGGGACAGCCCAGTGGCCACCTCAGTGGGCAGAAGAGGTGTGTGGAGATTAACTGGGCAGGTGGAGACAGGGGAGGGGGAAGACCCAGTGGCCACGGCAGACTGGAGCTGGATCCCCTTATCACGTGATGTGATCTGTCCTTAAATATTAGTTATACGGCTGAAATCGGCAAAAATTAAATTAAGGCTTTTGGCTTTGCAAGGAAAATGAGTGTGAGACCCGGAGGACCAGAGACAGAGCCTGGGGCACGTCACAAGCGGTGGCAACCCACAGTCGCTAACATTCCCAAGGGGGTCGCCGACAGAGAGAGGGTCACACTGTGATTTCTCCCCAACTTGGTGTCAAGTCAATAGTCTTTTGTTTGCTCCAGCAAGAAACTCAGTCAAGGGGCAAATTCCTTAGATTTCTGCAATTCTGAGCTCATAAAAAATAATAGAACGCTTAACAAAAATAAACATGCCAAGCAAAAATGTTATTGGAGCGCTGATGTCAGCCGCGGCCGCACACCCCAGCGTTGGGAACAGGCTCCCCAGGCAGCTGGAGGCAAAATGGGACCAGAACCCAGAACTGCGAAGTGGCAGAGGGTACACACACAGTGTTCTTTCTCCTTCTCCCACAATGGCCAGCAGGCAACCGAAACGTGGCCAGGCACACGCTTGTGGATGCTCACATCTGCTCTCTGTAGGGTGGCCTGAAAGGCTCCCCCACCTGCCGTCCTGGTGCCCACGATCTGAAACTGTCGAGGCTCCAAAACACATCTGCTACTGAGACCACAGGATGTCAGGGAGTGGGCTCTGATTCGGCCCAGAGTCCTCCCAGTCAAACTCCTCTCCATAAGGGACGTCTCTACCAGAGACAATGCTGCGCCTCTCTGGAAATTATTTGTTCTCTGGAGCCCAGCACAAATAGAAGCCTAGAAGTCACTAGATCCCAACAGAGCAGGACAAAAAGCAGAGTCACAGGACACACAGTCCCTGGAAATCATCAGAGGCCAGTGCAGCATGGGGGAGGCTCTGCTCTTCCCTGGCTCCCAGGACTCCAGGGTGGACAGGCACCATGTCTTCTTTCCTCTAACATCCCGGACGCCCTGACTCCCTCTTGCTGGAAAATGCTCACCCAACACAGATATGTTCACCTCCTAGCAGAAAAAGTACTTAAAAAAAAAAAAGAACGTCTGTTCTCTGCCCCTAGTACCAGAATGCATATTCGCACAAAATCTCCAGCATTTACTTTACTGTTTGGTAAAGAACAGATGCCCAAGTGTTCTCAGATCTCTGGGAGCCCAGAAATTTGTACTTTTGGGGAGGCTGCAGCCAGTGGGGTGCTGCATCGGGCTCGCACCAACTCTCGGAAGCAGACCGTGAAATGTTTAGGCATTTTTTGAACCTGCTGTTAAACACAGCCATTGTTAGAAATTAAGTCACATAAGCACAACTAAAACACATTGTATTAGGGGCACCTGGGTGGCTCAGTTGGTTAAGACTCTTGGTTTTGGCTCAGATCATGATCTCAGGGTCGTGAGATCAAGTCCCGCATGGGGCTATGCGTTGAGCCCGGAATCTGCTTGAGATTCTCTCTCTCCCTCTCCCTCTGCCTCTCCCCCGCCCAAACAAAATAAATAAAATCTTTAAAACACACACACACACACATTGTCTTAAGAACAAAAGTAATACACTCCATACCCACAAGGATAATTATTATTATGCAGGGATGTGGGGAAATCAGAGCCCCTGGAGCCCTCCTGCACTGCTGGTGGGAATGCGGGAAACAGGGTGGCAGTTTCTCAAAAAAAATTAAACACAGAATTGCCATTTGATCCAGAAATTCCACTCCTGGACCTGCAGCCACATGAAGTGAAAGCCGGCACTGGAACAGACGTGAAAATGACCCTGGCATCCATCAACAGATGAATAAACAAAAGGTGGCAAATCCATACAACGGACTCCTACTCAGCCTTCAAAAGGAAGGGAATTCTGACAGCAGCTACAACCAGAATGAACCTTGAGGACATCGTGCTAAATGAATACGCCAGCCACGGACGGGCAAATATTATGTGATTCCACTCATCCAAGGTGCCTAGACCAAGGCAAATTCATGGAGACAGAAAGCAGAATAGAGCTTACCAGGGAGGGAGAAATGGGAAGTTACTGTGTAATGGATTCAGAGTTTCTGGCTGAGGTGATAGAAAAGTTCTAGAAACGGACAATGGTAATGGCTGCACAGCGGTGGGAATGTACCAGATGTCTACTTAAGAATGGTTAGAATGGGGGGCACCAGGGTGGTTCAGTCGTTAAGCGTCTGCCTTCGGCTCAGGTCATGATCCCAGGGTCCTGGGATCGAGCCCCGCCTCGGGCTCCCTGCTCAGCGGGAAGCCTGCTTCTCCCTCTCCCGCTCCCCCTGCTTGTGTTCCCTCTCTCGCTGTGTCTCTCTGTGTCAAATAAATAAATAAAATCTCTTAAAAAAAAAAAGAAGAATGGTTAGAATGGTACATGTTATGTTACATATATTTTCCCACAATAAAGGAATCTGAAAAGGCAACATACTGCATGAGCCCAACTGTACGACATTCTGGAAAAGGCCAAATTATAGAGACTGTACAAAGATCAGCAGTTGCCAGAGTTGAAGGGAGGGCAGAGCACAGAGGATTTTAGGACAATGAAAATACTCTGTACCCTCCTGTAGTGATGGACACTTTTCTCAAAACCCACAGAACGTACAACATCAAGAGTAAACCCCAAGGTCAGCCATGGACTTTGGGCAATACCCATGTGTCAATGTCGGGTTCATCCCCTGTACCAAAGGTCCCACTCTGGGGGTCGATGCTGACAGTGGGGGAAGCTGGGCACGTGTGGAGGTAGGGGTTTGCCACTCGGTTTTTCTGAGAACCTGGACCTGCCCGCCACACTCCCCTAGGCAATCAGCTAGTGCTCCACGTCAGGGCTGCTCGCCTCACTCCCCGGAACCAGATGTTCAACAGTTACCAACACACCCAGGGCTGCGACCACTATCGAACACACCGAAATTCACCACATTCAGCATTACATGTAAATGTTGCAATTAAATTTTAAAGTGATTTCGGTCATTTTGCTTTTGAAATTATTTAGTTACGAGCAACTTCCTCTATAATGGGTTACGTACGGTTCCTCTATACCAGTCACGACTCTTCCAAAGCTATTCTAAAGTGAGAAACTCTGGACTTCAAATTGATTTCAAAGATGGTGAAATTTAACAAATACTAACCTTCCCTCTTCATGAACTGGATTGGAGACTACTGAGCATTTATCCTTTTATAACTTTCTGTCCGCTTTCAAGGCCCGGCCGTGAATTTTTTGGTTGCGTCTCAAGTGGGGACCGAGAGCCCCCGGGGACAGCACTGTCTGCCCCGTAGGTCCCCCACAGGTCTGCCCCAGAAAAGAAGCCAACCCAGAGGCATGGACTTTTCTGAGGTGACCTCTGACCTCCCACCACCCAAAGCCAGGCCACTAGCAGCCAACATTTAAGGCACTTCCCTGGGAGACCCTGCAGCGTGTGGGAAGTCCAGCCTACACTCCAGGCCTCTCTGAAGGCTGCGGGCCCGCCCGCCACCTGGCCTGAACAAACCGCACCTACCCCGTGGATGCCCTCTCTGGGGCACACCTGTCTCAGGTATTCAACGGGAACGGCCCCTTCCCGGGCGCTTACTGGTCCGGGGTTCACGCAGGCACCGTTCCGGACACCAGGCTCCAGGCTCTCTTGGGAGGGCCCGTACCCGAGCTGTTCCAGGCCGGGCTGTACGTGGGCAACGCCCAGGCTGCGGTGGGAATAGGCAGAATCCGGGGGCCCCAGCGGACCTAGCTTTACAACACCAACAGCCCCCTGGCTGATTCTGATGTAGCCCTTCCTCTGGGCAGCTTCCCTAGTTCAGCCCCTCACATGACACCAGACCCCCCTCCCTCTGCACGCAGTGAGCGCGGGGCCACACGGCCACACCGGGGCTGCCTGCGCCCGTGGACCCACCTCTGCCTGCCCGGTCCACCCCCCGTGCAGAGGCGCCCTCGGTCAATACGGCTAGGTGGCTCCCGTCGACCCCAAACAGGGACTCCTATGAAAGCAACCCAGCATTCAGGCTGCCTCACGAGAAGCCCCAGGTTTTCGGGGCCAACTCTCCCCCACTCTACTTTGGAGCGGGCAAGATCACGGCTCTGTGCATTAGCATAACCCGCCAAGGCGGATTTGCAGTCTCCTAATAGGCTGCAAGGCTCCAGCATAAGGAGAATCACATTTAAAACCGTTTCTTTTTTTTTTTTTTCAAGATCTTTATTTGTGAAAGAGAGAGAACGAGCAGTGAGGTGAGGCAGAGGGAGAGGGAGAAGCAGGCTTCCCGCTGAGCAGGGAGCCCGATGTGGGGCTCGATCCCAGGACCCTGGGATCATGACCTGAGCCGAAGGCAGACGCTTAACCGAAGGAGCCATCCAGGCGCGCCAAAATGTTTATTTCTTTACTCCTCCCACCATTCAAAGATTACATACAAGACAGCTGTAACTGCATTTCTAATAACATTGCTGCCGAACTACAATAAATATGCGACCATAAACAGTCAACACTCTTACCTGCTAGGGTCACAACGTCCTCAGAATGTCGGAATACAGTGTGCGGTTTGCTAAATTTCAGTGCTGACAACAGTTGGGATCCCAACCATGGAGCGCTCCCGGCCACAGACGTGAGTAATTCAGAAGCAGTGTCAGGTTCCTGGAACACTGCAAGGTGCTCATCAGAACCGTAAGTCGTCACCGTACTCCTGAGTCCATAAATTACAGGACTTTCCAGTTGACAGATGGTGGCATCTTGACTTAAAGGTCAGAAATTTAAGGGGCGCCTAGGGGGCTCAGATGGTGAAGCATCTGCCTTCAGCTCAGTTCGTGATCCCAGGGTCCTGGGATCGAGCCCCACGTCGGGCTCCCTGCTCAGCAAGGAGTCTGCTTCTCCCTCTGCCTCTGCCCTCCCCCTCCCCCTGGCTAGTGCTCTCTCTCTCTCTCTCTCTCTCAAATAAATAAAATCTTTAAAAAAAAAAAAGAAAAGCTAAGAAATTTAAATTGTGAATACTGTAAGTAAGAGAAACCAGGCTCAGATGGAGAAGGGGACAGCAAGGCCCCTATGTTGCTGACTGTCTGACCCTCTAGTGACGTCAAGTGGCCTGGACTCCCCGGCCCATCCGGCACGGAGCCCATTCTTTCTGGGGAGGTGTCTGGAGTTAGTCTCCACCTTGAAGATGCGGTGGCGCGGTAAGAACAGGTGAGGCAATCCCATACCTTGGTACTTAACCAAACGAGTTGAAAACTTACATCCACCCAAAAACCTGACGTTTACAGCAGCTTCACTCGTAACTGCCAAGACTTAGAAGCAACAGAGATGTCCTTCAGCAGGTGAACGGATAAATAAACGATGGGAGACACAGACAATGGAGTATGATTCAGCGCTAGAAAGAGCCATCGAGCCCTGAAAAGACATAGAAGAGTGCATACTACGAACTGACGGAAGCCAGTCTGAAAAGGCCACACACTCCATGGCTCCAACTACATGGCATCCTGGAAAAGGCTCAACTGTGGAGACGGTACGTAAGTCAGCGGTTGCCGGGGTGGGGGCTGGGAGGGATGAAGAGGCAGAGCACAGAGGATTTTTAGGGCAGTGAACTATTCTAATGGTGGATACGTATCACTATGCATTTGTCCAGACCCACTGAATGCGCATACCAAGAGGGAACCCTAATGCAGACCTTGGACTCTGGGTGAGGCTGATGTGCCAATGTAGTTTCATCCACTATAACAGATACACCACTGTGGGGGGTGGGGGGCAGCGGGGGAGGCGGGGTGTGTTGGGGACAGGGAGTATACAAGAAATCTCTGTACTTTCTGCTCTGTTTTGCTATTAACCTAAAAATGCTCTAAAAAACAAAGTTTACTAAAACATAAAGCGGGGAAGTGAGGAAGAAGAATGATTAAAATATGCCTTTTTATTTTTTTACCAACTGCTTCTTTTTAGGGACTTTTATTTATGTATTTATGGAATCGATGCTTCTCTCTCTGACTTGTAATATATTTAACTCTGCTGAGATAAGAGGGTTTCCATAAATGCAAGGACAAAACTGCACACCAACAAGAGAAAAACAGCTAGGACTGAACTAGTGGGCAGGTTCCACCGTGAATACAAATTCAGGAGCCCTGGCCCCCAAGGCCACGGCGGAAGCCATCACTAACAGGAGCAGAGGGAAAGGTGGAAGAGACTTCTACCGAAACAAACAGAAAACGAGTAGGACGTTTAAACAGACCTGGCCTTCATTTGGTTTTTTTTTTGAAAAATGGATTTTTTCCTCCGGTACTCAGGGAATCTCTTGCTTAAGAGTGTGAAAGTGACTCTCGTCAACGAAAGGGCCCCAGATCTGCCAACATGCTTCTCAGCTCTGCCCCATCCCTCCCTGCGTGACAGTGACTAAATCATTAAACTTCTTTCCAAAACCCATTCTGGTGGCAGCCCCGGGATCGCCCCCCACAGATGAGCCAGGGAGAGGGCCTTAGCTCCCAGGGCTCACCTGTTCAACACCCTTCGTCCCCGATGTGCGGTAGCAGGCCGGGTGCTACTCTGGGCAAAGAACCATTGGTCCCAAAGGAGAAGCCTGTGGGAGAGGCCCTGCAGCCTCCCCCTCGAGGCCCGTGGAAGTAGATCTGGGCTCGTGGCCATGTTCTCAACTCCTGGCCAGAGCCAGGGCACAGAACCCCAGATGCAAGGACACGAAAAGCCACGTGAACCCGCTCATCTTTTCTAAAAACTGCAGGGCTCTACCAGACAGAAGGTGGGACTCATAATTACACATTCCACTTTCCTTAAAAAACAAATCCAAAATACTGAGAAAGTAACTCTCAGATTCCCTCCTTATTTTCTTGCCAAGGGCTCAAGAAAGGAAAAGCCAAGCTGCTTCCATGGAAGGGGAAGAACTGACCTCACATGTGACAGGTCCTGTGTCAGGACACCATCGAGCCAACCAAACTCAAATCTAATGAAGAATTAACACTCGAGGAAAAGTTCCAGAAAGATACGACCAACTGCTTCACAATACTGCTTCTGCAGTGTTTGGATCTTTTAACAGTAACATACAGATACATTACGTTATATACCTTATAGCAATTTAATTAGTTTCTTTTTAAAAAACAAACATCTTGGGGCACCTGGGTGGCTCAGTCATTAAGCGTCTGCCTTCAGCTCAGGTCGTGATCCCGGGGTCCTGGGATCGAGCCCCGCATCGGGCTCCCTGCTCAGCGGGAAGCCTGCTTCTCCCTCTCCCACTCCCCCTGCTTGTGTTCCCTTTGTCGCTGTCTCTCTCTCTGTGTGTCAAATAAATAAAATATTAAAAAAAAAAAAAATCTAGGGGCGCCTGGCTGGCTCAGTCGGAAGAGCGTGGGACTCTTGATCATGGGGTCATTGAGTTCCAGCCTCATGTTGGGTGTAGAGGTTACTAAAAAATAATAATAATAAACTTAAAAAAAAAAGTCTAGGCTGGCCAGCGTGGGCCCTACGGAGGGAGAGGTAAAGGGAGGGGGTTTGCAGGCAGCCCCAAGGGCGCTGAGCGGAGGCAGCAGCTTAGCAAGGTTTGCTGAGCTGGGAAATTCCATCCTGACCCCCCAGCCTCCTGAGCACCCTGAGATCACCTCAGGGAAAGGCACTTCAGCCAGAAGAGCCAGACGGGCAGCGGGGCTGGGCCAAGGCATGGGCCCTCAGAGGCCTGCAGAAGGAAGGGCCGGCTTCAGGCCGCGCAGAGGGTGTCGGGGAGTCAGGGAGGCCGAGGCTCAGCCCCAGAGGAGGAGGTGAAGGCAGAGAGGAGCAAGGGGGCAGCCAGCCAGCCCCCAGATCCCTGCAGGAGGGGGAGGGCGCCTGAGGAGGGACACCGCCTTCCGACAGCAGCTGGTGATGCTAAGCTGTTGAAGAGGAGGCGGAGCTGTCTGGCTCCAAGGCCCAAAAACTCCGTGTTCTGTGGCATGCCAGATCCGGATCAGGGTCCCTGGGGGCTGGCATATGGCACATGGCAACCCCCTTTCTGCCCAGCTTCACCTACTTTACGGGAGGTGGGAGAGACGCGTAGGTCCGTGAGAAGTAAACACACCGAATTTCCGGGGCTACCTGCTTATGGCCTGCAACACATCCCTAAAAATTCAGCTTTGGGTTGTTTTTTTTCCTATTTGATAACAGAAAGCAGCAGAAGCAGACTGCGTGATCTCTAAAACCTTCTAAAATGAAAATCTCAAAAAAAAAAAATTAATAATAATTAATTAAAAAAAAAAGAAAATCTCTCATCTCCGAGAGTAGGCCATTTCCAAACCTTTACTGCTGAAGGAAGAATGCAGGGAAAGTCAGACCGCTAAAGGCATCTGTTTGCAAACATGCCTTCATGTTCATACCAAATACCAGAGAAACCTCGTGGGCCACTCACTTCACGGAGGGAGACCTACGCCCTGAGCAGGTGGCGCCTTGCTGGTGGCACAGCCAGGAATGGAGGCCAGGTCTGGGGACCCAGGTGCTCCTCTTCTTTCGCTAAGAGAGAAGTATTCCATCAGTGGCTGCTCCAGATTCTCTGCAAAGGAGTTACTTGGGGACATGATCGGGGGGGGGGGGCAGGAGGGGCTGGTGGCCTTGTGTTGAAACTGTAATAAGATCATATGTTCATGGGGGGGCGGTGGTTTTCAAAGGAGTTGGTGACGATTATGACAGCCTAGGTCGCCCTCAAGCTAGGAGGCCTCTAGTTTCTAATGTAACAGGCTTTGAGAGGTATTCGCTGAATTGGTTGCCCAGGAAGTAAAAACCGAGAACGGACAGGTCCTCCTGTGGCTTCGCGGTACGAAGGAAGCCAGTCTCCCTCGGCACCAGGCTGCTCATCCCAGCAAGGGGGGTCTGATCTTTGTGCCTTGATCTTTTGGCTGTACAGACAGCGAGGGTACAAATGAACACTGGTGCCACGATGTCGCACCTGTCTGCGCAGAGCGGTCCCACCAGAGGCAAGTGTGATGTGCGAATGGAGCCCTGACCACGCTCCTGGCCACCGAGATCGATGACCGTCAATACGCAATCAGGTTTATACTTATTTGTTCCTTAACACATAAGAACGACTAGATGCTGGTCACATTTGGAGGCTATATTTTCATGATCTGACTTAACATGTGGGATACAAAAATGTTACTGGTGATGGGGGAGAGGATATTCAAAGAAACAGTGATGTCCTTGTCCTTCAGGGTAGCTGAAGGGGTGGGGGGGGGTACATAATCTGAGGCTGATGTGACTGCTGATCCGGAGACAGGCCACATCATGGCCACAATGTGGACAGAACAGACCAAGCTTCAAATACGTGCCCCAAGGCGTATCACCAGAGGCCACCAGGACACAGTTCCTTCTCACGTGGACAACTCTGATAGGCCAACTCCAGGCTTAGCAACAGCAGAAATGTATTTATTTCATGATCATGATTTTTGCAAGTGGAAACGAAGAGATCAGCTTATAACGCACTGGACGCCTGAACGACACAGGGGTGAGGGACACCTGTGCACTTGAAAATCCACATGTCACTTCTGACTCCCCAGAAACTTTACTGACAGCTTTCTGTCGACCAGAAGCCTTACCAGTAAGATAAGCAATCAATTAGCACATATTTTGTATGTTATCTGTATTCACTGTATTCTTACAATAAAGTAAGCGAGAGAAAAGAAAATGTTATAAAGAAAATCATAAGGAAGAGAAAACACTTCGACAGTACAATATCTCACCCCAAAAATCTGCATATAAGTGGACCCGTGCACTTCAAACCCGTGTTGTTCAAGGGTCAATGGCATTCTTAACCCGGAGCGGCTACAACCGTCTTTTAAGCCCATAGGCCCCTCATGGATGTGATCTCGACCAGTGTCCTGTTTTTTGTTTTTGGGGTTTTTTTAAAGATTTTATTTATTTATTTGACAGAGAGAGGGAGAGAGACAGCGAGAGAGGGAACACAAGCAGGGGGAGTGGGAGAGGGAGAAGCAGGCTTCCCGCCGAGCAGGGAGCCCGATGTGGGGCTCGATCCCAGGACCCTGGGACCATGACCTGAGCCGAAGGCAGACGCCCAACGACGGAGCCACCCAGGCGCCCCTTGACCAGCAGCCTGTTAATGCTATTCCCCTCGCATAGGCCAGAAAACCGAAGCTCAGAGAGGTTTGTGATTTAGCCACAGCCGAAAGGCCAGTAGATGGCAGAGCCAAAACTCAAACCCAAGAGCGACTACAGAGCCCAGGCTCCTCCTACTCTGGCCTTAGGAAAGGCGCTCAGGACCCAGGATACGGGGTGGTCTTTCTTGGAAGTACTGAAGAAGAGGCTGACGCCTGCTCGTCCTCTGGAATCAGCCAGCGGCTCCAGAGACAGCTGATTCACCTGAAGCACCCAGGCGTCAGAGGTCTGTCTGTCTGTCGCTGCTGGGGGTGGGGAGGCTGGCGGGCCCCATTCTCCATGCCATGATTGGCTGTGGAGGCCCCTGGGACATCAGAAGACAGATCGCGTAGGAAGGGACAGAGGGCCGTACTCCATCTGGCTTAGGGCCCTTTTGGACAAACCTGGGCCACCTATCTGGGCCACTCCGCCCAGCAGCCTCGCTGGGGGTCACCCCCACCCTGCCCTTACCCATCACCCCTTGTGTCCGGGAGCCAGCCCTCCTCCATGAACAGCCCTAGGCACGAGATCACCAACTACTCCGGTGCCAACCTCTTGCCAGGTCTGGGGCAATGCATTTTAAACTCCCTCATGCCATTAAACCACACAGCCACTTCAGGCAGAAACAGACCACGGGCCACGTTCCCAAGTACCTCTCCCCGAATGCAGTGCCCTCGGCCCCTCTGCCATCTGTGCTAAAGTTGGCCAGAGGCAGCCCAAGGCATGCTCTCAGCCCGTCTTGGAAAGCTGAGTTCAGTTCTGAAAAACAGGGCTGGTCTGCTCCTGGAACGGCAGGCAGGTACCGCAGGTGAAGAGGCCCATCTGCTTTTAAATCACATCTGACTTACACATCCAGAAACAGCTCAGTCTGGCACCCAGATCAGGAATTTGAGTACAAAATTAACTTGGCCACATCCTTCCTTATCAGTGATACCAAGCCCTTATATGGCAAGAGCTTTTTGATGATGAGCAGGCATGTGGATATTCTTAGCTGGACACCAAGCTAAGGGAAAATGACAGTCCCTCTCCAACATCTGTAAGTACTTACAGGTTTACTTCCTCTCCCATTTACTTACTCATGACTTTTCCAAAGAGGGGCTGCTTGCTTTTTCATCACTCAAATCTGAGCACAAACACTGCAAATGTCTTTATACAGATGCGGATTTTCACACTGAAAATGCTTTGGCTCTTAAATACATTTTGAACCTATATTTTCATCCCCCCCCACCCCCAGTTTACCACACCCTTGTTTTTCCCGGCAGAGCCTTCAGAGTTTAAAGTCCAATAGAGACTTTTCTTTGAATTCTGTCAGAATAAGTATACTTCTGTCCTTCACACACCCCTCACATTTAAGTGGGTTTATGACCACAAACATTCTGTATTAATAAATGTCTCAGCACACCCAAGCCTGAAAATCAGCTTTAAAACTCAGTGTTAACTAGAATCCCTTCCACAATCCACAACACCCTGGGAAAAACTCGCCAAGCCCAGCTCCCCTCCTGCAGGTTCCCAGGGTTAACGGAGGGCGGCCTTCATCAGTATACTTCATCTGTGGACTTCTTGCTCCTTTTGACTTTGCCCTTCAACAATAGAAGTTGAGTGTGAAAGGCCAGATTCTAATGGCACCAAATGGGTGTCAGTGAAACAAAAAAGGAGAAAAAGTCCAAGTTTCTGAGCAGTACTGAACACTCAGACCTTTGTGACTTAGAAGGGGACATCCCTGAGTTTTTTCTTGTATAGTTCCAGCATTTCTCCTCTCTAGAAGTGTGGGCACCGCGTCTACATCAGAGATCCAGACATGCCCTTATATGTAGCAAAGGCTTGCTGGCGCCCATTTAAACTCATCCATTAGTTTTTTGATGGAAAAACGGGGCTCCATGCTCACCCCCAAACCAAAGCTGCACATCGTGCTCACCTGGAAAACATCTTAGAGAAACATCCTAACCTTGGAAGGCACCTCTTCCTTCTCTTTATCTTGCTTGACAATTTCACTTGTCCCATACAGTTCATCACAAATATTATTATTAACATATATAATTTTCTGAGTGCCTTCCCGGGCAGGCACGGCGTGAGAAGTATTATCTCCGGTTTACACCGGGATGGGGGAGAGGGGCGGGGAGAGAAACTGAGGCTCTAAGAGGTTAAGTCACCCATGGCCGTACAGCTAAGGGGCAGAGTGGATTAGAACTCAGGCTTGGCTGGCTTAAAATCCCTTGCGGTTTCCACCCCGCTCGGCCTCGCTTGAGGGCAGCCGCCTTCAGCGGCGGGGGAACTCTCTGGCTCCGGCGCGGCCCAGCGGAGCAGCTCTAGATGGAGAGTCTTTAAAGACCTCCTCCTCACGGCGATTCTCAAACTCCCTCTGGGGAGCCCCTAGCCCCGCGGCGGCGGCCCTGGGACGCCCCTCCCGCCCACTCTCATCCCGAGCCTTCTCCTTCCCAGCCTCTACCCCCCGCGAGCGGCGGGGGCGACTAAACGCGGGCAGGGGCCACCCGGCCGGGCCGCCTCGGGGCGCGGGGAGGTGAGAGAGTCGCCGGCCGCGCCCGCACTTACCTCGTCCCCGAAGCGCACCACCTTCTGGCCCGTGGGCCCGCGCAGGCCGGGGAAGCGCGCCAGCTCCTCGGAGTCTCCCGAGTCCCCGGGGGCGCGGGGCGCGGGGGCGCCCGGCCCCACCAGGCACCGGTCGATGATCTCGTCCTGCTGCGCGGGCGGCAGCCGCGCCCACTCGGGCCCGTACTTCTCGCGGATCTTCTCCTTGTCCTGCATGATCTTCCTGGCCATGGGGCTCAGCGACGAGAAGTAGGTGAAGCGCTTCCGCTCCCGGTCGTCCAGAGGCCGGTTCCCGCTCATGACCACCGAGCGCGAGGCCGCGATCGCCGCCGCCATCGACGCCATGCCCGGCCTGCCCGCCGCTCCCCCTCCCCGCGCCCCTCCCCGCGCCGCACCGCCCCCGCAGCCCGGAGCACCGCCCGGCGAGCCCCGCCCCCACCCCCCCACCCCGCCCCCGAGCGCGGCGCCCTTCCGCCCCCGAGCCCCGCCCCCGCGCCCGCCCGCCCCGGGAACCCCGCGCCCCACGGCCCCGGGAATCACCCTCCGTGCCCGCACCACCCCCCGGGAACCCCGCCCTCCCCCACACCCCCGACGACCCTGCCTCCCGAGCCCGCCCACCCCCGGGGCTCTCCGCCACCTCCCGGCCCCCGGGAGCCCCGCGCCCCGCACCCCCGGGTACCCCGCCCTCCCCCACACCCCCGAGGACCCTGCCTCCCGGGCCAGCCCACCCCCGGGAACTCCGCCCTCCGCACCTCGACCCGGGGAACCCCGCCCTCCGCGCCCGCCCAACCCCGGGAACCCCAAGCACCCCAACCCCGAGTACCCCGCCCTCCGCAACCTCCCCGCCCCGGGGAGTCCCGCGACCCGCACTCCCGGGACCCCGCCCTCCGCACCCTGACCCCCGAGAATCCCGCCCACCGAGTCCGCCTAACCACGGGAACCCCGCCCCCGAACCCGCCCACTCCCGGGAACCCTCCCCCCCAACCCAGAGCCCGCCCACTGTCGGCAACCCCACCTTCCGCGCCCCCCACGCTCGGAATCCCGCCCCCCGAGCCCGCCCACTGCCGAGAACCCCACCGTCCACGCCCCTCTCTCGCGTCTTGATCGCTCTCTTGCGTTCCAGCCGCTCCCCGACTTTTCAGGGCTCCCCTTGGGCGGCTCAGGAGGTGGCGGGCGCGCCCCCAAGTCCGCTCCCGGCGGTCTGACGGGGTTGCTAGTGGTGACCGCCATAGCGCCACGTGGTCACTTGTTTGACAAAGGAAACTTTTCTCCCTCCGATGCGCCTGAGAAAGCCCGATTTCAGGACCGAGCCACCGGCCGCCTCATTCCTGTCCTGTCCCTTTCCCTGATGAGCGTGGGGAGAGAGAACTAACTTCGGGACCGTGCAAAGAAAATTAGTTCCGCTCCTCCTAAAGGGACAGAGGAGTGAAATGAAGTGCCGGGTGGCTCACAGTGCTTTTCCCTAAACGAACTGCAGGACAGGCGTAGGGGCCGGCGGCCCGCACACCCGGACTTGGTTTTGCCAGCGCACGGGAAGAGGTTTTCCCCAAGCCGACTGCGTGGTCTTAGGCTTTCTCCCAAACCACAGACGAAATGACAAGATTTACTTTGGAATCTCAAAAATCACAAGAACTCTCAGCAGCTCGATATTTGCAAATAAACGGAAGAGGGGCAGAAAGTTTTCAATAGGCAGAGAAGAAACATCCCAACAATAGTGGGGCCAGGTTTGTCGTTTTGAAGAATGTCCCAGACCACAAAAATTAAAACTATACAGAGCCCTCATCTGCTTGCTATCAGGCTGGGTTTTTTTTTTTTTTTTTTAAGATTTTATTTATTTATTTAAGAGAGAGAGAGCAGGGGCAGGGGCAGAGGGAGAAGCAGACCCCCCCCCATAGGGGGCTCCATCCCAGGACTCCAGGATCATGACCCCAGCTGAAGGCAGATGCCTAACCGACTGAGCCACCCAGGCGCCCCTATCTGGCTGTTTTGAACAAGACTGTAAGGTCTCAGTTGAGAATGTCCACTCTTAAAAAATTTGCATTTCAAGCTTTTACTTACGGTGTTTGCCTCTAAAATAACGCTTGGATAATTCTGAACACAGTCCTAGAAATAACTTGCGAGTAACTTGTTTTAAATATGAGATAGCCTTTCATATTCTGGCCCAGAAATCCTAAGAAAATATTTTTGGAATGTCATGAATGTGACAAGATCTACAAGAAAAGATACTGCTATCAAGAGTGTTATCAGCATAATATATTGAAGCAGTGGGAAAAGCCACCACATAATAACCTGGGTTGCACAGTATGAACGACTATTTATGAAGCCACCACACTGAGAAGAGTTTGATATTATTATTCTCTATTTAAGTCGATGCTTATGTACATGCTCAGGACACTAACCTGAACCTTATCTCTCTTGTTTACTGGCTGGGAACAAGAATGCCTGGTTCGGAGTAAGTGCTCAGTGACTCTGTTGAATGAGTCATGAATAAATAAATGAATGTTACATAGTTTGCATTATTATCCTTTTAATCCTCGTTTCATAATGGGTATGGGTCCTGTTTAAAGATGTCTTCTGGAAATTTAGCTAACATCTTCTAACTTGCTTTGAAATTCACAAAGGAAGGGTGCTGTGCTATTAGAAACTTGGCCCCATGTGGTTTTCCAAGTAGTTGCAAAAATAAATGTTGCTTTTAAAAAAGCACAACCTGATTAAGTATATTTCAGATCGAATATAACTTATTGCCAGAGACCTCATAACCTAAATATGACATGAGATAAATCAGAGACATCAGCCAAAGTATGTAAAGTCCATGATCTGGGTGATCAGGGGTAACTAAAAGAAAACTTCTTCCAGATTATAAGAAGAAACTCATGGGAATTAGAGCACTCTGACAGAGACTTGACGGAAATTGGGAGGGATGGATTATATATATATATATATATATATATATATATATGGCTATGTTTGTCACATTTACCTACCTAGAAGGTCCGTGGGTGTTTATGTGTGGCTATTTCAGGACTTTGATCTTACTTGAGGGTAAGAGCAGGGCTGGTTTCTGTCGCCTATCGCAAAGTACCTCCTACACAGCTGAATGTCGAGTAGGCTCTCAGTTCAATGTCTGTTGAATGAATTTGTTGTCCCAAACAAGTAATTTGTGCGCCCAATCTCCCCACAGAGATACTCCACAAGGTACTGGAAAACCACAGGGCAAGCGTTCTAGTCCTGCTTCTAAGAGGTGATTGACCAGTTGTAACATTTTGTGAGTCGGTTGCCAAACCTAATAGTGAAATTCCAGACACTGTGGCAAACAGATGACCGTTTTGGGAAGGGATCCTTTTGACGACATGACGGGCCAGTGTACTGGTGGATAAAGCCGGCCGTCCTTACAGATGCTTTCAGCTTGGATGCGGGCAGGCTCCCTGAGCATGATGATTCATTCCTACATCTGTTACTGGTTATTCCAGCTGCGGCCTTGCGAGAGGATTGTTCTCTACTGTTCACTCCCACACCCAGAGAGATTGGGCGATGGGCCAGGGTGAGCCTGGTTTTTTAGAAGGCTGGGACCCTGGCCATTGAAGGGCAGAGTTCATGACGAAGACAAGGGAGAAAGCAGGGAAAGAGAAGGAGATGAATTTACAAATCTTCTCTTGGCAGAAGATGTGCTTTGAATATTTTGAGGGGAGGGGCTCTTTTTTCCAATGGGAGGGAGCGCTTTCGCTGAGACAGCCATGGTCTGTCACCAAGTCCGGGCAGGTGTGAGGCGCTCCTGGGCAGAGCCACATGACCCACATGAGGCTCAAAAGTAGGTCTTTCTCTGTTGACATCATATTTTACGTAGCAAAGACAACCGGCTTAACTGCTCTGTGAAAAATGCTAAAAGGCCTCTTGAAAACAACACCAAAACTCATCTACCTGCCTGAAGACTTACCTGAAGAAAAGCCTCTGAGATTTTTAGCCCTCTATAAGAATCTAAGTAAGTCTAGAAGCAATTGTTCATTCTTTTTTCCCTTCATCTGAAATTTCCACCCCACTAGCTCCAAAAATAGAAATCTCATCCTAAAAACTCAAATGCCTCATTCTCCATGAAGTCCTTGTGATTGCCCGTGCTCAAAAGAAGTGGGTAGACACAAAAGAGACAGTTCATCTCCTTTATAGCTTGATCTCAGATAGACTTCGGTATCCCGGGAAGAACGATGCCAACATTTTTGGCATTACACATGCGTGCAATGGACCACATGTTGCGTCCCCCACCCCCTTACCACTACCACCAAGTTCATGTGTTAAAACCCTAATCTCCAGTCTCTGGCACTTGGAGGTAGGGCCCTTGAGAGGTGATTAGGTCATGAGGGTGGGGCCCCCATGATGGTACATTGCCTTCATACAAAGATGGGAGATCGTGTGTCTCTCTCGTTGCTCTTCACCCCACGAGGGAGGAGGCAGCCATCTGCAAAAAGGCATCAAATTCATATCGAGTCTTTGGTTTAATAAGAGTATATAAATGTAGCTAGAGGGAGAGAGAATGGGAAGGGGCGCAGCTAAAAGTGGCCGCTGGAGAGAAGAGTGTGAAAGAATGGGCAACGATTTATTGACTGAGAAGTCAAGGGAATTCCTCTCTCCTCTAAACTGTTCTCGACTTCTAAGCACGCCTTGATGTGGAATGCATTTTCCTGCCTTCTGTCCCTCTCTTCTGGCTGCCCCAACGTTTGTTAAATGGGCTCCTGGCTCTTGGCTTTATGAATGTAGATGGTCATCCCAGCTGTCTTGGGGAGTTTAGTGGAATCCACTAGAGCTCTCTGCTTGGCAGGAGACACGAGTCTGTTTGTTCCCTCTTTCATCATTAGCCAGAGCTCAGGGACTTGGTGAAAACTTCGTGCAATAAAAAAGACAGACTTCTGGTTACCGTAATATTTTCACTATATGGTCCCTGCCGGGATTGAATCTATGTCCTTGAATCCCTCGAACCTGAAATGCCATCGAAATACCGAGATGCTCTAAAAAAATGGAAACAAATACAGAAAAGTGAAAACAGTTGTCTGTTAAGTTTCTGCGATTATATTTTATGTTTTAATTTCCGTGAAAATATTGATTTAAATTCTGTGAAAATATAGAAACATTAAAATTGGCAAGTGCCATGAGTCATTCACATCTCCAGAGGGTGAGATGCTACAGCACACTGAAAATACGAACTGTGTGTGTTGGTGTCAGTGAACCTGCCGCCTATCTAATTCCAGATGGGAAAGGACGGGGGCTCGCACCTCTTCCGAGGGCTCCCGCTTCTGAGTAAATGAAAGTCACTGGCCAGTGCCCAGGGGGAGCCCTTAATAAATACTTTTTAAATGAGAGGTAGATGGAGGGGGGATTCTTGCCGATAACCTGGCCTTCACATTTCATGTTGCGATCCAGCTCCCCACTTCCCGCTGTAGGACTATGCGAGAAACAGGTTGTATCGTGTTTGTAACGCTCTTCACAATCTCCCTTGTCCGTTTCCACCACTGCCACCATACAGCTCCAGGTCTTCCAGTCCATCCTGGCGCGGCGGCCCTTCCCACCTCCAGGTTACTCCCTGCGAACCACCTGCATGTCCCTGCCAGCCTCCTCCTCCCTCACAAACTCTCTGCTTGGGGGTCTCCCTTTTGGTTACCACTTGAGGCCTAAAGTCTCTCTGGCCTTCACTGGCCTCCCTCCCTCCCAGGCCATCACTAAAGATAAGCAGGTCCATCCTCCCTTCTAGCTCTGTGCCCCTCAGTCCATTCGGTTGGAAAGCTCTTCTTCCTCGTGTCCACCCATCCAAATTCTACTGACTCTTGAACGTTTGGCTTAAATGCCATCTGGATGGCGGTCACCAAATCCCCTCTACACTGGTGTCTTTGGCATCCATGGCCACCGGCATAATAGAAAGTATACTGTAGGTGTTAACTGCTGCATAAGGACAATGGTCAAGTGGCTCCAGGGACAGCCAAGAGACTCCAAGGAGAGTGCCGTGGGAC
Organism: Halichoerus grypus; assembly: GCF_964656455.1. Classification (NCBI taxonomy): domain Eukaryota; kingdom Metazoa; phylum Chordata; class Mammalia; order Carnivora; family Phocidae; genus Halichoerus; species Halichoerus grypus. Next base: position 68,281,039 of record NC_135718.1, read on the forward strand.
AAAGCTTGGGCGTGTAGCGCGAGCTCTATACATAGTGTTGGCCTCCTGACATGCAGAGCTAAGCTTCTGACACAGAACAAAACAAAAACTCTTTCTCATCTAGACACACAGAGCCTGGTACTAATAAACCCAGAGCATCTTGGTTATCAGCTTGTCTGCTTTTCCTAGGAGTTTTAGATGTGTTGAGAAAGACAAGTGAGCTTTTGTTCTGCTGGGTACTTTTGGAGCTGCCCGTCCTTGGTGCCAATCTTTCCCCAGCTAGAAGGCTGTGCGTCCCTCCGGCTGGGAGGGAAAGTGTCTCTGCAGAGGCAGGTGTGGGCTCTGGAGTCAGACCGCCTGCATTCCAATGCTCGAATCATTGTGCACGTGGGGTGACACAGACAGTCTCCCCCCCGTGCCTCAGTTTCTAAATGTGTTCAGGGAAGATAATGATTCTTAATCAGCTACGTCAGAAACTTTGTATTTGAGAGAAACCACATACATAAAGTCCTTAAAAAGAGTGCCTGGCAGGAGCGCTTGGGTGGCTCAGTCAGTTAAGCGTCTGGCTTCGGCTCAGGTCATGATCCCAGGGTCCTGGGATCGAGCCCCACATCGGGCACCTTGCTCAGCAGGGAGCCTGCTTCTCCCTCTCCCTCTGCCGCACCCCCTGCTTGTGCTCTCTCTCGCTCTCTCTGTCAAATAAACAAAACCTTAAAAAAAAAAAAGAGTGCCTGGCACCTAGTAAGCCCTGAATGTTATGAGGCTCACGAAATTCAGTTCCACTCCAAAGGCAGAGCAGATGTGGCTGGATGGCTTGTCCTTGTTTACAAGGAGATGGCCCACTCCCCCCCCCCCACCCAGGACCCGAGAGGAAGTGTGGGAGCTGCTTTCAGATAGGCTTTGCAGGTTTCAGATAAGCTATAAAGCAGCTCTGAAGGGTGGAGGAGCAAGCAGCCCAGGGATTGGGATTACGGAAGGAGGATGGGAAGGAAGGGAGGGGGATTTCTGAAGAGGAGGAGGGCTGCCCCTCGCAGGGGAGGAAGGCCAGAGCAGAGGATGGGTGCCTGGGGGAGCTCCATGGATTGGGGAGGCCTCAGGGTTCCAAGAGGTGGTCCTGGCTTGCTCTGGGAGAGCTGCTGCCCCAGGAGTCTCCGGTCTCAGAACCTTAGGCAAGGGAAGGGCCGCCTGGCTGACTCAGTCCGTTAAGCATTGGACTCTTGGTTTCCGTTCAGGCCATGATCTCAGGCTCCACCCTCAGCAAGGAGTCTGCTTGAGAGTCTCCCTCCCTCTCCCTCTGCCCAACCCCCCCCCCCCCAGCTCACACACACTCTCTCTCTAAAATAAATAAATCTTTTTTGAAAAGAGAGAAAAAAGAGCTTTAGGTAAGGGACATGGCCCCCAGAGAGATCCTCGGGTGGCACCCACCTAGAAGAGCACAGTTTCCTGCCGTGGAGCCCATCCTATCTCCCTCAGACCGAGAATGCCCTTACTTAGCCCAGGCAGGCTGGCGAGGGAGGAAGGCCCTCTGTGGCTTAGCTGGGGGCGCCTCTAAAGGCTCAGGGGGCTGGGCCCAGGAGGACAGATGCCCGCCGCGGACAGGGCAGCCTGGTGTGGGGGGAGATGTGGGGCGCACAGGGTTATTTTAGGAGGGCCAGGCGTTTAGACCATGTGAGGGACCAAAGCTGCCCCTCTGTCTCCAGGTGACAAAGATTGTGGGCTTGACCCAACTTTCGCCCGGCTCCTGAACCTTCTCCTAGGCTCATCTGTGTGCTTGTAAAGGCCAGTTTCAGCAAGAACCCTGCTGAGGCAGTTTAACCTGAACCCCCTTCCCTTGATATCTGATCGGTGCCTTGTGCCCCACCCTCCCCCGGGTGATGCTGGATCACTCAGGCCATCTTCAGCAAGAATCCTGTGAAATCTGTTCAGGCAGAGCCCACACCCCCACCCCTGACGTTTCCTCTTGGTAACCTGCATCCACTGACCCCCACCCGCTCCTTGGCTGTAAATCCCCACTCGCCCATATTGTATTCAGAACTGCACCTGGTTCTGTGCTGAGGTCTCTTTTGCCTGTTGCAATAGTCTCGAATAAGATCTGTTTTTACCACTTTAACTTCTGTCCGGCTCTGGTTTTGCTTGGGCACAGGCTGCGTTCTCTTCCTCGGCCCGGGATCCTTCTCTGCATCCTGAGACGTGCCGAGCCTGCTTGCTTGCCTCCCTGGTCCCTTTACCATTCAGATGTGTGTGCCACATCTCCTGTTTCCTCTCGTCTCCTCAAAATGGACTGAATTCCTCTCCGTTCCCTCATTTACTTTGTCCCATTTTCTCACCATTTCCAGGTTCTCGTCATCTCCTGCTGCCCCCCTGAGTGCCCAGCCTCGGGGCTCCCCTAGCCCTTGCCCTCCTAAGCCCCCTCTGCTGGATGAGACAGAGACACCTTGGTGGCTGTGGGAAACTCTTCTCTTAGGATCACGTTGCTGCACTGAGGTCCTGCATCTATTTCTGCTTTTCTCACCATTCCTCCTTGTTGCCTTATTCTTGCCCGGGGCCCAGGCTCCTGCCGTGTCCTCTCGTCTCTCATCATCTTCCCCACTTCAGGATTGCCATAGCATCGACGGCCTCTCCTCCAGCATTTCCCAAATGTGTCCCTGAGGGTTCCAAGGAATAGTAAATGCTGTCACTCAGGCAGCCAAGAGTCTGCATTTCCACCCAGCTTGGAGCTGATGCGGACGCTGAGGACCTGGGAGCCTCTGTGAGTAGCAAGGGTTGAAAAAGCAGAGTGCCATGCAGAAATCTAAATTCTCTGCCTAGCAAAATCGGGAGGATTTGGGGTTTCCTTGCAGCATAAAAGGGTCTAGGAGAGAGAGCCAGAAGGAGCCAGGAAGATGTGGAGAGAGACAGTGAGAATAGCCACAGGGCTTCCCAACCACAATTTGAAGATGTTTCTGCTGTGTGGTCGTGCATGGAAGCCCGTACTGCTGTTCATCGCTCCAGGTCAAGAAAACGTGCTACGTATAGCCAGCCCCTAATATTCATGGGGGCCAGAGCAAGAGGACAGAGAGAGGGTCATCTACCATATGCTGCATGGTTAAAAGTTATTCACCAGGGTAACAAAAAATGATATATTAAAAGATTAAAGGGGTGCCTGGGTGGCTCAGTCGGCTAAGCATGTCTGCCTTCGGCTCAGGTCATGATCCCAGGGTCCTGGGATCGAGCCCCGCGTCGGGATCCCTGCTCAGCGAGGAGTCTGCTTCTCCCTCTCCCTCTGCTTCTCCCCCTGACTCATGATTTCTCTCTCTCTCTCTGTGTGTGTGTGTGTGTGTGTGTGTGTGTTAAATAAATAAATAAAATCTTTCTAAAAATAAAATAAAAATTATATATTTTTAATATATAAAATAAATAAATAATATAATAAAACAATAGGATAATAAATAAATAGAAGAATAAAATAATAAGATATATTTATTTTATTTATATTATACTCTTAACTTGAAAAATATACCTTCATAAAGACCTAGAAGGCCATGTTTGAATTAGAAGTTTTGGAATCCTTGGAGTTCACCCAAATTGGTGGCAAAGGGCTGTGGACCCCAGGTAACTTTTCTGCCCACCCAGCTCCGACCAGCCCGGTGAGGGGCCGCATGTGCAGGCATGGCACACACTGGCCCATCCATGTGAGCCACGTCAGCAAACTCTGGGCTTAATTCCCACCTATTGAATTATGGATGCTCAGCAAATATTTTTTTAAGAATTTAAAAGACAGGGGCACCAGGGTGGCTCAGTTGTTAAGCATCTGCCTTCGGCTCAGGTCAGGGTCCCAGGGTCCTGGGATCGAGTCCCACATCAGGCTCCCTGCTCTGCGGGAAGCCTGCTTCTTCCATTCCCGCTCCCCCTGATTGTGTTCCCTCCCTTGCTATGTCTCTATCTGTCAAATAAATAAATAAAATCTTAAAAAAAAAAAAAAGAATTTAAAGGACAGGGACACCTGGGTAGCTCAGTGGGTTAAGCATCTGCCTTCAGTTCAGGTCATGATCTCAGGGTCCTGGGATGGAGTCCTGCATCAGGCTCCTTGCTCAGCAGGGAGCCTGCTTCTCCCTCTGCCTGCCGCTCCCCGTCCTTGTGCTCTCTTCCTGATAAATAAATAAATAAATAAATAAATAAATAAATAAATAAACAAACTCTTTTAAAAAATAAATTAAATAAAGTCTATTAAAAAAAAAAAGGATTTAAAGGACAGGGCCAGTATGGGAGATGTTACATGCCATCCTTTCCATAAGCATCTGTCCAGAGTGAGTGTGAGAGAGATATGAATTGGCTGTGCTCTTGGTTAATCTTGAAGGATAGCAGAATATGCCAACCCCAAAAAGCCATTTTTGCATAAGGATTATTTTGAGCTGAAGGCAACTGAAAAGAAGTCAATACAAGAAAAGTTCCCTGGCCTCCCTCTATAAGCCTGAAAGCAAGACATCAATTTACAAAGGCGTCCCTTATCCCTCCCTATGAGGAAAGACAAAGGCTAATCCCCTGAGACAACATTTAATCCTTATTGATGGAGAAGGTATAGACTCAGATCTGCATAACAAACCTTACTGTTGATTTCTACGCTTTTCTCTCAAAACTCTCTTCCCCCACACCTTTTTTTCTTGTGTTTAGTTGAAGATGGTATTTAAGCCAGAGTTCTAAGCCACCTCAGAGTATTACTCATTTTTTCCTGAGTATCTTCCATGTATACGGGAGGTATACATGTCAATAAACCTGTTTGTTTTTTTCTTTTTTGTCTGTCTTTTATTACAGGGGTCTCAGCCAAGAACTAAGAAGGGTAAAGGGAAAATTATTTTTCCTCCCCTACAGTTTCAATTATTTCTTGTTCACCTTTCACAGAAGGAACATTTAAAGATACATTTGCCCTCCCAAAATGAGTTCTAAATGCAAGCCAACTACATTATGTAGTGCTGGACAGAAGAAAGCACAATCTATTCCCATGTTAGAAGGAAATAATTGTGTTTCATTACTGTTATTTTTGGGGCACCCAGGTGGTTCAGTTGGCTAAGCATCTGACTTTTGATTTCAGCTCAGGTCTTGATCTCAAGGTTGTGAGTTCAAGCCCCACGTTGAGCTCCACACTGGGCATGGAGCCTACCTGAAAAAAAAAGAAAGCTTCATTATTGTTGTTGTTGGACTTTTGGAGAGATGGTGTGTCAGACTTCAATATAGCATCTTCCTAAGGGACTTTCAAAAGTAATTTGGACCATGCTCAACATCTACCTTATATGTGGCCCTCTATAATCAAGACAGAATAGAAACTATACCAGAATAGGACCATCCAGGAGAGCCACTGGAGACTTGGGACACCAGCTGGGATGCTGTTGTTCCTATAACAGAATTGGGGCGTGGGGGGGGGGTCTCAGGTAGGATGGTTGCAGTTGAACTGGGAAGACACAGATGTCAGAAATCACAAAGAAATCTTGACAGTCTTGAACATGGGTTGAACATGAGGGCCAAAGAAAGGTGGAGGCAATAGCCAGCAAGCTCTGAGCTCAGGTAACATGGAGAATGGTGGGACAAAGGACAGAAACGAAGAGTTGGGGGAAGAACTGCGTGTTGGGGAAAGGATTTGAAGAGTTTGGCTACACACATGTTGAGTTTGAGGGACTGGGGGTACACAGGGTTAGGAGCCACCTGGAAGGCAAGGCTAGGGTTGACAGGGAGGTCAGTGCCAGAAATTGCATCAAGATGAGGATTAAAACCATGAGAACAGATGTGGGACAAGAAAAGGCCTAGGATGAAACCATGGAAGAATGCAGTCCCTGTTAAGGATCTGACTGGGCATGAGAGGGCCAAGTCTGCAAAGAGAGAGTCAGGGCCAGGGGCCAGGGGGACCTGCCCTTTTTCAGCCACCCTTGGTGATGTAGCCAAACCATCTTTTTAAACGAAGCTAATCAAGTCCTTCCTATGCTTTAAAATCTTCCTTCAGCAACTGCAAGACCCTCCACCTTCTTCTGCTCCGTGCTGCTTCTCCAGCCATCCCCAGGATGCCATGTACTTTCTCATCTCTGATTCTTTTCTCCCAGTTTTTCTTCTTCTGGGAACTCTCTTCTGTCCTACCTGACAAACTCCTACTTATCCCCCAAGGTCCAAAGCACATCACCTCCTCTGGGTAGCCAGCTCCCAGCAATCCACCTCAGGTGGAAATAATTAGGTCCTTTTGGGTCTCCCACAGCCCTTTTTATGTTGTTTTTTTATAGTCACTGTCATTTTGTATTATTATTATTATGTTTTCTTTCTGAATCCAAACCAAGATAAAGCAGTACAGACTAGGGAAGCAAGAACAGGCACCCAAAGAAGAGAGAAGAAGCCAGGGCAACACTAGGACCATGTACAGAGTAAGAGAAGGTATCAAAGAGGAGGCTAAGATGGAACCAAGAGACCATCTGAAGCTGATGCTGGAGGACGCTCTAGAACTAGCAGATCTGGGAGTGAGTGACAGCAGTTGGACTTTTAATTACCTTGAGTAGCTGGTGAGAAGGGCTTCTCGAAGTCCTCCCTGATCTTCCAGAAGTTCTGCCCTCGTGGATTTGGGGAATAGAATGAGGCCTGACATACCAGTCTCACCTGAGATTTGATAAACACACTTTTCTAATTCATGTTGACACTTTTCATGACTTTTCCAGATTTGATCACATCCCCAAGACTCCTAGTAAAATCTGTACCAAACATCAATGGCTTTAGTCTTTTTGAAGCTTCAAATGCCAGTTCAGTAATGGGAGAAGGGTCCATCTTACTCAATTTCTCTGTTAGTGCTCATCAACTGAGAAACTCTCTGGATGTTTTTCTCACTTCACCATAAAGAAAGAAAAACCAGTGGTTTATGTGGAACAATGTATTTGTCCTTTTACCCTCAAATACGTTTCTCTTTCTGACTTGCCCACATTTTTCAATAATACCTATCACTAGAATTATTATTCCTAAGTTGCATGCGATGCTTAAATTATGTCTTAAATGCTACAGACACAGCTTTTCAAGCTGATATCTAAAACAAAGTGACTTCAGGCTGGAGCTCTTTCAAAATCTTGACTTTAAAGGAAGCATTTAGGGCACCTGGATGGCTCAGTCATTAAGCGTCTGTCTTCGGCTCAGGTCATGATCCCAGGGTCCTGGGATCGAGCCCCACATCAGGCTCCCTGCTCTGCGGGAAGCCTGCTTCTCCCTCTCCCACTCCCCCTGCTTGTGTTCCCTCTCTCATTGTGTCTCTCTCTGTCAAATAAATAAATAAAATGTTAAAAAAAAAAATAAAGGAAGCATTTAAATGGGATGTTACAAAAGTTTAAAGCAGTTAATTATTTCCCCAAATGATTCCTAAAAAGAGCCACTTACTCTTTTTAGGTAAACTTTATTGCACTTGTTTTTTTGATTTAAAAAAAAATACTTAATTTATTTATTTGACAGAGAGAGACACAGCAGAAGAGGGAACACAAGCAGGGGGAGTGGCAGAGGGAGAAGCAGGCTTCCCGCGGAGCAGGGAGCCCGATGCGGGGCTCGATCCCAGGACCCTGGGACCATGACCTGAGCTGAAGGTAGACGCTTAACAACTGAGCCACCCAGGTGCCCTGTTTTCATGATTTTATAAATTATAAAATATCTGATTCAGGATATAAGAGGATTTTTTTCATTTCCATTTCATGTAATTTTATTTACTTAATTTGTCAGTTAAAATTAACTTTGATCATAGTTAAAAATTTAGTTTAAAAATTAACTTTGATCATAATAATAATAAATTTCAACATAAAAATATTTGAAAAATAGAGAAAACACAATATAACTATGTAAACATTCGATTTTGTTTCTTTTCTCCATGCATATGTATACAAACTACAAATATTAGTAAAATTACTTTCATTATATAATAAAGTTCTTATTATATAATAAAAAAATGTTGCTCTGTAACTGGCCCTTTCACTAAAGAATGTTATGAACATTTTTCTAATTTTGTTAAATATTCAAACACATGATTTTAATAGTCATCTAGTATGCCAAAATAAGGGAATACATAATTTAGTCAACCAAACCCATATGTTGGGACTTTTATAAATGCCAGAAGGAAGGTCCTTAGTAAGATTCACTCTTCTTGAAACCGTATCTCCCTCTCCCTCAGTGGGTGGGCGTGGTTTTGTGCCTCCGATCCTGTCTCCCTGACAACGGGGCAGGGCCAATCAGAGCACTCTAGTTAGGAACCTAAGTAGAGACAGGCGAGACAATCTCTGGGCAGCGGACACACACACACACACACACACACACACACACACACACAGAGTCTTATTCTTTCAAAATGTGATCTGAGGGAGAGAACATAAACATCCTGGTTCCTCTATAGCCGGCCCCTCACTTCCGGTCCTTTCCTCAGGCCTGGCTGTAGGAAACACAAGGGCCGGACTGCGTCCTTGTAGGAAATTCTCCCCTTTTTCCTAAGTTAGCTTGAACAAGTTTCTATTTCTTGCCCTTCAAAGGGTTCTATGTAATGATAAAAGAGTAAACATTTTTAAGGGTACATTAGCAATGCTTTCCTCCAGAAAAGTCATGTCTACCTGTGAGTTTCTTGAATTTTGGCGCGGAGGATCTTCGTTGGAGATAGTTCTTGCTAGGAAGCCAGTCCACTGTTTAATATTAAGAGGGAAAGAAGCAAACATATCCATTTGCAAGGTATCAACAGAGCCTTAAGTTGCATTCACAGGGATGCACATTGTAACCATAGTTGACATGCGTGGGCACAGGACTCAATACAAGTGGAATTTTCCTTTTGAGAGGCTGAGGCTAGGGTAATTTTCCTGACTAATTTGAAGCAGAGAACTGTTCCTGTAAATTGTAGTACCCCAAGCCCATTTGCCAAGAGGCAAAGACTTACAGGCGTGTTTCTGTCATCTAAGCTCATTTTAGCCTTGAAATGTTAAGTCCTGGCTTCCTGGTAAGGGGGTCTCTCCAGAGGACCGGAACACAATGGAGCAGAGGCAGGTCTCTGCAGAGCATTCCGTTGCCACACCCACCATATGGACTGTAGATGTTATGACCCCGTTCTTCATGAGTTCTCACAGTCAAACCTTCCATGACTTGCTCTTTTCACTTGCCATCTTGCTTCTCATGATTTCCAACCAGCTGTTTGTTTCATAACTGGACACTCTGCCTTCATACCAGGGCAAAGTGAAGAATGATAAGGGAAAGAACCTCATATACTAATCAGGGTCTGGCTGGACCCTACAACTCAGGCTGCTTTCCTCATGCTCCTTTAAAAGGAAAGATTCCTCAGCAGCTCCTTGGACTCTCAGGTATCTTCTAAGGGGCACCTAGCCAGGACCACCCCCATTTTACAAACAGGGAATCTCTCTAGTGCCCAAAGTTAGCAAGTTGGTGAATGCCTTTTCCCCAAGCCTTAAAACTAGCTCATTTATAATGCTCCAACACCAAATTAATGAAACTAAATTAAGGCCAGAAGGGTCCGTCAGGGCATGGACTGAATCATTTGTCTACACTAGAGACAAGAGCTCCCCCTTGCTCTGGAGGGCATCTCATTGAACCTTACTACTGAGCCACTCTTGAAGAAGCATTTCAAGATGTCAGTGTCACCTTTCACCCTCTGTCATTGCCCTCTCCCATTTGATCATAATTACTGATTTCCTCCAGAGATGACTGTAGAAGTTTGTAAAGACATAGGCTCTAGGTCAGTCTGCCAAGGTTCAAATCCCAGCTCCACCATCTGGTGTCTGTGTGATCTTATGTTTTCTCTGCTTCCATTTTTCCATAGGTGCTATTTGCTGTCGCACTTTGCATGTCTCACATAAGGACTAAATGAGATAACACGAGCAAGTGCTTAGCACAGTGCCTGCCAAAAGTAAATGCTCCACAAATCGGAGCTATTATCATTATTATTTACTTGTCTATTTTCTTTTTCTTTTTTAAAGATTTTATTTATTTGAGAGAGAGAGAGAACGAGTGGGGGGGGGAGGGGAGAGGGAGAAGCAGACTCCCCACAGAACAGGGAGCCCAACGTGGGGCTCAATCCCAGGAGCCTGGGATCCTGACCTGAGCCAAAGGCAGATGCTTAACCAACTGAGCCACCCAGGCGCTGCCCCACTTGTCTATTTTCTTAACTTGGCTATGAATGGGCAAAGACTGTCTTTTTTGTTTTTGTTCCCCGGCATTTAACTCAGTGCCTGGCATCTGTGTTGAGTTCTCAATGAACATTTGTTGGTTGGATGGATGGGATGAATGAATGAATGAATGAGCTAGAGACAGACAAACTTTTGTAATCAGTGTCCATGTCCCATCTTGTTCCTTTTTCTTGTATTGGAAGGACAGGTGCAACACTGAGAAAGGAGCACAGAGAAAGGTTTTCATGGCATGTGCTCTTCCTCATCTCTGTTAGGTAGACACCATGTCCCTTGTCTACTATGTGATGACCTGAGAACCATCTTTTTGCCATAGTCACCAATGGTTTTTCCTAGATAAAAATTAACGGTCTACATCTATGATGAAAAAGAGAGAATAAGATATTGAGCTATAGGGATTAAACTATCTCATGGAAAGCATGGTTCTATAGGATCTATTTTCTAATGATGCAAAATTCTACAGATACAGGCATAAGCAAAAAGTAATAGTAGAGAAACACATATATGTAATAAAAATAGAAAGAGATGCACAGGCCATATGATCTCAAACCTGAGGGTCAAGGGTTACCTCTTGGGTATGGCAAGGGCTGCTGCTGAGATTGGGGGAGAGTGCACGGTGGGTTTCAACTACACTGGTGATTGTTTCTGAAGTCAGGTGGTGAGCCCCTAGGTGTTCACATATCATTTTTTATACTCCGTGTGTGTTTCACATATTTCTTAACAAATCGGAATCGACAGCCAAAGATCATGAAGACAGTTCAAAAAAGAAATACAAATGGCCAATAAATGCATGAAGAGATGTTCAAGTTGGGTGGGAGAGGGAGAGATTATCTATCTATCTATCTATCTATCTATCTATCTATCTATCTATCGACATAGATATAGATATATGGGGGGGAGATAGAGAGAGATATCAAGCAGAAAGAAACCCTAGACAAAGCAGATAATAGCTCTGCCAACAAGAGGAAGTAGCTCTGCAGCAAAAGCTTTTTGTGCTTCTTATTGTGCTTCTGGAGGGATCAAGGAGTACAAGGCAATGAGTCAGACCCACACACTTAGCCTCCAGCTCCTGACACTAAGGACAGAGTGAGGGATTTGAAAGGCTCTCCTGAGAGTGCTTGAGTTCTGCTTGTCTACTCTGAGGAGGGAGGGGGGGAGAAAGCAAAGTTGAGACAGGGACATTATTTCTGGCCCTTATTTATGCCTGACACAGGCTGGTTTAAGGAAAGCAAGAGTCAGAACTGTATTATTCTATAATACGATTCCCCGACATCTGCCACACAGGATTCAAAATGCAGAGGCCGTTTGATAAAGGTGTTTATCAGTGTAAAAGCTTCTGTGGCTACACCAAATGCATATAGGAAAGAGAAACTATCTTAAATTGGCTCTGATTGTTTGAAAGAATCTGCTTGAATCAGCTAATTAATTAGAGATAATTTGATTTAAGGATTTGTAGTTGGCTCACTCTACAACACACAGAAATTTTAAAGCTGGAAGAAATGCTGTGGATTATTTAGTTTCACAGTTGCATTTTCCAGATAAGGTTAGGGAGATTAAGTGATTTGCTTGACGGTAGGCGGCTGGCTGGCTTCCGAGCCCAAGTGTTCTGACTGAACACTTTGCACGGTTCTAGACCAGCCTTAGGGTATACCGACTACGAAATCTGGCAGGTGCCTCTGCCAGGGACGTGAGGACATTCTGGTGGTCCTACGTGGGGCAAGTACATCCCCCTCTGCTCTCCTAACTACATGCACTTGAGACACCTACTCCAAGACTGACCTTGGGGATGAGGTGGCCCATATTCTTTGTCGGAAGGGCATCCCGGCTGCGAGTCTCCCATCAGCAATCATCTGAGCAATGACGAACTTATTGGTTTTGGATTATGCAGCTAATAAAAATAAGAGGTATATCTCAATATGCCAAAGTCAGCCATGTGGAGATTCAGGTCACCTGGTCCAATGTGTCGGACTCTATGGGGTCTTTCTCAGTTTTCTCCTCCCCCACCCTCGGTTCCCACCAGATTTCTTAGGCTGTATTATAATGACCTAATCTGTGTTCTCTCTCCTAGTAGAACCAGGAGCCCCTTCAGGGCAGGGTTTCTGTCTTACTCAACCGTATCTCCAGCATCTAAGACACTGCTTGGCCTCTAGCAGTTGCTGGGACCAAATGATGGCCAGGAGGAAGGTGACATGTGGGCCGAACAGGAATAGAAATTAACTTTCAGGCTACCAAACACAAAGTCACTGTAATTAGGGGCATGATATGAACTACCACCTAAACCAGAATACCTCTGAATGAAAGGGACATTATTAATAATTACAGTGAGACAACAGGCGTAAATTGAGACTGTTCCCAGAAAACTAGGACGAATGGCCATCCTTCTCATAACCCAGGCTTAAAAAGCTTTGCCTCTGGAAATTACATTCGATAAGAAACATTATTAAATGCATGACTTGAAACCACTAAGAGAGGTCTGCTGAACAAAATAAGACCACATTCTAGAAAAGTGTATTGGACAAGTCGGGGATTGTCAGCCCAGACATTGCCAGGATACCCCCTTTCTGCTGTTGCTACAAGGTTATCGGGTGACAATTGGTGAGGACTGATGGGTCTAAGTGGTCACCCGACCTAAAATGGCCCAATCAGAGTCCTCTCCCTGAGATTTCCGGCCTAGCACTGAGGGTGAGGGCCTGTTTGTGGGCCTTGGATGTAAATGCTTGTGGTAGCCTTGCACCCAGCAAGTGGGGAGCATGGGTTTGCACACAGCCAGAGACAGAGACAGGCCCCTGCGGCCCACCCCTGATGTTGTGAGGGCCCGAAGCAAGACTATAAATGGAAGCCTGCATGTCTCAATACTTGGAAATTATAAATCCACTGTCAAATAGAGTATGTTCTGTCCTCCTATCTGAATACATTTTTATGACAACAAAGATGAATAAATATATGTAAGGCTACAGGTTTTATACACTCAAAAGTTGGCAAAATACCAAGGACAGTTGATTTTTTTTCTTAAGATTTTTTTTTCTTAAGATTTTATTTATTTATTTGACAGAGAGAGAGAGGGAGAGAGCACAAGCAGTGGGGTGCGGCAGAGGGAGAGGAAGAAGCAGAGTCCCCACCAAGCAAGGAGCCCGATGCGGGACTTGATACCAGGACCCTGGGATCATGACCTTAGCTGAAGGCAGACGCTTAACCCACTGAGCCACCCAGGCACCCCCCAAGGACATTATTACACATGTCTGGGTGCTCCCATAGACTGAGAAGTCTGCCTTAGTAATGAAGATATACATGATTCCTAAATCATATCAATCCCATAAAATTATCCTTCTTGCCTTAATTTCAGAAAATCAGTAACGTTATATTCAGGATTTTCACTTAATTTGTGCTCTAGTAATAATCTAAAGGATTAAAAAGTAAGATGTAATTGAAGTCAACAGAGACAAAATCTGAATATATTTTCATAAAATGTGAAAGTCAGTATAAAAATGTTTTAAATGAAATATTTGCTTTCTAAAATGCTCAGTATTAGCTAACAAAAATAAAGGCAATAAGCAAATTATCATTCATAAATATCAAACTTAAAATCGAACTTCTTTAAGTAAAGCTGAATTTCTCATTTGGTTTTGAAATATAACTTTGATTTTAAATATAGAAACGTGCCGCTCTAGCAGTCAATGCTCATCTAGTTGCCAGTGTGAAGAACAGGTATCATGCTCCATTAAGTCGTGCACAGCTTACCACTTACCTCGAGCCACTGTTATGAATGCCAGGTTGAGTTCACCAGAGCCTCCAAAGTCAGGCACAGAGAGGACTCAGCACTACTAAGAAAAGACACCTCCCCGTGGAAGAATCCATTGCATTCATACTGTGTGAAGGGAAGAATTGGACAAGACAGTTTTTCTCTTTTATCTGAGACATTTTGGCTGCTCACAAAAGTTCTAAGAGCAATGTACCAGGGCGTAATCTCAGTACTTCCTGCTCGCTTCACGCGCACAGGATGTTGGGAAGCTCGGGGCGGCTCAGGCTGCACCAGGCCAAGATCACTACGTGACCTGCACGTGCACGACTGTGCTCGTGCATTTACCAACTTTCGGGTATTAGTGGCCCTGACCCAAGATATAGAAATTAGAGGGGTCAAGTAGTATGGGGATGAATGGATGAAGATTTTTTTTATGAAAATGCTGATACTAAATGTTGGTAGTAAATGAATTGCAAAAGATTTTACTTGTTGCCTAAAGGCACTTAATGCAAATGTCCATAGACAATATTTAAAGTCAGAGATAGAAATAGAATGTTAATTGTGATCGGTGAACTTTGAAAATATTTTGGGGGCACCTGGGTGGCTCAGTTGTTTAAGTGTCTGCCTTCAGCTCAGGTCATGATCCCAGGGTTCTGGGATCGAATGTCACATCGGGCTCCCTGCTCAGCTGGAGCCTGCTTCTCTCACTCTCTCTCTCTCTCTCTCACACACACACACAAACAAATAAAAATCTTTAAAAAAAAAGAAGAATATTTTGAAGGCATGACATCTGGAATAAGCCTGAAAGTACATATACTTTTCCTTATTGGATTAATCCCAGTAAGAAATCACCTATTGCTGACACAATACTGAAAGGGTAGGTAACGTACTGGATGTCAGCCAAATTCTGCAATGTGATGAAGAAGGACAACAGCTGTTAGAAAGAATGGACGAATGTTAATAAGATGATGCTTTATGGAGATAAAACGATCAGCTGGCAAAGCTTTATTCAACAAACATAGTCACAGCTTGGGAAGACTTAGGTCAGAAGTTTTTAATGGACTTGGGTCAATAGTGTGATGAAACTGCCTTCAAGAGCTACTTGTAGTCTTTATTACACTTATGCAGGTTTTATGGTATATGTTCATGTAGGCATATATACGTAGGTGTATGTAAATTTCTGGGGTGCTAGTAATGTTCTGCTTCTTCATCTAGACACTGGTTATAAAGGTGCGTTGGGTCTGTGACATTTCATCAATGTGGAAATTTCCATGTGCATTTTTCACATGTACGTGATTGTTACAAAGAAAAGAATAGCTCTTTTACACCCGGCACTGGCCACACTGCATCTGGACTATTATTGTAACGTATGCATGTTTCATTTTAAGAAATATGAAGAGGAGTTGGAAATAGAAAGGGAACGGAAAAGAGCAATATAGGGGCCATTTAGCCTGAAAAAGATAAGGCCCGTGATTGGGGTGGAGTGGAGGTGGAGGGTGGGGTTTGTCACGAGTTTTTGTGCAATGGGGTGAGTGATGGTGCCGTGTAGTGCGGTCTGCCACGAGCCTTGTCAGCTCTACTTGTGTGACCTTGAGAAGCTGCTTCAGGGGCTATAAGCATAACAAGGCATGTATATAATACATGTTTATACATTTTAATAGAGATAATTGTTCCCCCACTCGTACTGTTCTTTGGTGTTGTACGTATATGTACGTACATGTACGTACATGGACTTCATAGGTCCGTGTTATTTTAAACCTTCGTGAGATGGGGTGGATGGTTAACATACACGTATTTGCCTGAAGCAGAAGGTTGCTTTGCTTCAGAAGTTACTTCTACACCAAACCAGTAATTTAGGACTTAATTTGCATGTAAAAAAATGTTCTAGACTTAAGCCTACTAATTAAAAGATTCATTGATTCAGAATCTATTTTTGGACAGAGATGTATTATTCTAAATTCTGATCCTAGTAAGTGACAATTCCTAGTCTAAGCTGAGATTATAAGCCTTGACAAATCTGCCCATTCTTAGTTGATCTCTAGAGTTGCATTAAATAATAAGCCAATCTATATTGTCTCCTGACATGCTACCACTGGGAACCCCTCTAATATTGTGGTGGCATTTCTACCTGGTGGATGGCTGGAAGCAATCAGTCTCCTTTACACGTTTGTCTGATTGACGTAGTGAGTGTACCTATTCTTAAGGGTTAAGGTCAAGGGTGCTGGGGTTGATCCCTACCAGCCCCCTTCCCAACCACCCTCCCCCAGGTGCCCTAAGTGCTCACTAGGTGGCAAATTCAAGGGCTGCTATGGGTAAGTCGCTTCCCTATGTGAACCCTCAAAGTGAGGATAACACTAGTGCTTACCTGTGGTGTAAGCCACGTGCCTGACTTAAGCTTTGATTGCCCAAGTATCCACCTCAAAGAGGGCAATCTGAATAAACACATCGCCAGCCACACAACTAGATAAAGAGCCAGGCCACCTTCCCCCACTGAGGCTCCTTTGAGTTAGAGATCTTGGTTGGTTTCCATAACTTACCATTTGGGCCTCTTATTTTGTTTTCTCTTCCTGTGCTTTAAATTCCTGCTCTTATGTTTTAAATTCACCAATAAAGAGGGAGCCCATGAAGCCCTAGGTCCTCCCATCCTCAACCCCAGTAAGAGCAGAACCCCAGGTCTGTGCTCTCTCTCTCTCTCTCTCTCTCCTCCCATGACCTTGTTGTGTGGCCCCATGTGTGCTGTGTAATTTCCAGGTCTTCTAAGTAATAAACCTTTATTTTTTCAAAGTTTCTCAATGATATTGCTGAAGGGCACCTTGCAATCACAGTAAGAACCACAAAGGCTGGTCCAACCATAACACGGGTTATTGACAGGCTGGGACCGGCACAAAACATTGCCTCACGGGGTTTTTGAAAGGATTAAATAAGCTAATAATGTACAACGCTAAGACAAATGCCACCCTGGGTACCTACGTGCTTAAAATGTGTTAGTTCCAAAAGGGCCTCTCCCCCTGCAGAGGGAAGCATCTGGTGTGAGTCTCCCCAGGAAAGATGGCAGCAAGCCTCACAGAGAAGGCACAAGCCCAGCTTGGCACCTAAGAGCACAGAAGCAATGGCCAACAGGGGAACCTTCATAGCGATTGGACAGTTCAGCCGAGTCCTGCATGCTCAGCACGGTGCCTGGCAAGCGCCAGGCGTCTGGCGTGTTGACAGGCTGCAAGGAAGAAGGGCAAGAGGTGGTATATGCCTGGACTCTTGCTTAAAGCCACAGGGACTCCCTTTACTGTCTGACACAAGTATGGAGGGGCTGTTCCTCTCTTCAGGGCAACAGTACCATCCAGGAGAACTTTCTGTGATGACGGCAATGTCCTGCATCTTCCCTTCCCAATATGGTAGCCACCAGCCACATGTGGCTACTGAGCACTTGAAATGGGGGTAGCGTTGTTGAGAAACAAGCATTTCCTTTTAATTTTTTAAAAGTAATCTCTACACCCAACATGAGGCTAGAACTCATGATCCTGAGATCAAGAGTCACATGCTCTACCAACTGAGCTAGCCAGGCACCCCTACTTTTATTTTAGTTAATGTAAATTTAAGTAGCGTGGGCTGGGGGATAAGTGCAATGATGGCTAGACATGAACCTATCTGGAGCATTTGGAGAGGTAAATTGTACTGGATATGAGGATGAACCAGATGGGGTGATTTGGAAACTAGAGAGCCAGTGTAGACCCAAGGAGGCCATCTGGGTTTCTGGCTGGAGCCACTGGGTAGAAGGGTGCCATTTATGAAACAGGGAAGGGTGGGGAAGCAATAGACTTCCAGGCAAGGAATTAGCAGCTCCATAATGGACGTCTTAAGTTATGTTCACAAATTCAGCCAAATCTGGTCTGGGACACACTGGCTTTTTAATTTCGGGTCCGATCCACATAAATCTCCTTTCCTTATTTCCAAATTACTGGAAGGTAAGTATATCAGAAAAGTTCCACATACAATTCCTACTTTACTAACAAGTTTTATCTAGGTTTTTTTTAAATCTTTGGAACGTTTGCACATTTTAATTCTTAGGAGCAATTTTACAAATAGAGCTCAGCTACACAGACAAGTCTGTAAACATCAAGTTCATAATAATTACCGCCAGAGAACATCATTTGGTAATATTTCTGTGGAAAAACACTTTAATCCTAAAGTCTACTAGGGCCTCTCTAGGCTGTGCTATGCCTTATAATAGTCACTAGCTCCATGTGGCTATCTAAATGTAAATTAATTAAAAGTGAGTTACGAACTCAATTCCTCAGTCACACTGGCTCTCTTTCAAGTGCTCAGCGGCCATATGTGGCTGGTGGCTACCATATTGGACAAGGCAAATACAGAACATTCCCACCATCACAGAAAGTTTTATTGGACAGCAGGGAAGAAAAATTCTTGGTGAGTCACTGGTACAAACGGTACGTGGCTGGCTCAGTCGGAGGAGCCTGTGACTCTTGATCTCAGGGTGGTGAGTTGAAGCCCCACGTTGGGTGTAGAGATTACTTAAAAAAAAGGAGAGTGTGGTTAGAGCCTATGGATGAGGGGAGGAGTAAGAGGCAAGGCTGGAGAACAGAGAGAGGCCACATCAGATGGGCTATGGGGGCAGGCTGGTTTTCATTTTAGGGCAGTGAGAGGCTGGGAGGGATTTAAATGCAGCAGCAGGAAGACAAGCAAGAGACTACAGAAGCGGTCCAGCAAGAGTGTAAGCTGGGGAGGTAGCAATGCAACCAAGGAAGAGGGGGCGGAGTTTTGTAGGACAGACAGAAGAGCTGCCTTGTTAATGACAGTGTTGGGCCGCAAGGAAAAGAGCTGGATTCTAGGTGACGTTTCTGGACTAATCCACGGTCCCCTCTAACACACGTTTCAAATTCTCTAGTGGATAAGGGGATTCTAAGACCGACAAGGTGGAGGTAAATGAGTTATCTGAAGATCCTGTATTGCTAATAGCTGTAAGTATGAGAGAACCAACACACATGCACGCAATTGGACCAACCTGCTTGGCGTTGGGAACACGGCCTCTCAAGCTCACATCTGACCAGGGCAGAGATACACGTCTCATGTGGGGTTTCCAGTTCTTCATCGCGGAGCTGGAGGGGGAGGAGGCTGAGGGGGTCACCCACCTATCAGGGGGCCTTAACTTTATGCCACAAAATTGAAAGGGTAAGGGTACCTAGCAAGGTAAAAACCAAACACAGATAAAAGAAACATGGCGGTCCTGTTTCCTCAGAATGACCAAAAGGTTTTGATATGAAATGCTAAGGATAAAAGCAAACTGATTTCTAATTTTTAAGAAAGAAATTTGTTTTTTAAAAAAGCTTTAAACAGAGAATACCTTGTATGATGGAGCTATGACTGATTTTTAGGTGCAGTTTTTCGATTTAATAGAAGAGGTGATGAGAGAGCATTAAATATCATGATATAAAAATGCATTTCAAATCTTCCTGTGACAAGAGCCCTTAAAGATGGGAATGGGAGCGCTAGTGGTTGGTACCGTCTTGGCCACCAAACAGAACTACATGTAATATTTTGTTCAGACCACAGTCAATTTGGCCTGAGTATTTTGGGATTCGGGGCAGAAGATGGAATGTTTTCCCAAAACATTTTGAAGTCACAGAATTTAGCATGTTAGTACTTCTGATGATGTGATAATCACCTTATGTGAATGAGGAGAAACTGGGCTATCTAAATAAAAACTGAAATGGAGGAATTGGGAGTTGGTTTCAAGAGAAATATGTTCTAATTCTGGGGTTTAGACATATTGTCATATTTTAGAAAAGTCAGGGTGCTCCTGGGTGGCTCAGTCGGTTAAGCATTTGACTCTTGGTTTCGGCTCAGGTCAGGATCTCATGGATCATTGAGAGATCGAGTACGGTACGGGGCTCTGCACTCAGTGGGGAGCTGCTTGAAGATTCTCTCCTCTGTCCCTCCCCCGACGCATGCACCTACATGCTCTCGCTAAAGTACATAAATCTTAAAAAAAAAAAAAAAAAGACGGCAACTGCCATCTTGCTTTGCAATCCCACACAGCATCTCTGGATGCAGCTCTTTTGTGGTTTCCAAAGTCTTCAGCTAGCTCAATTTGGTCAAAACAGCACAAAGCTGAGAGCACAAGGAAACGTAACAGATACATGGAGACCCTGCACAGTGCCCTGTTATGTATTCTCTGAGTCTTGAGAAGAGCATGCGAATTGAATCTTTAGTCCTAAAGACCACAGCGGGGCAGGGAGGCCCTGGGCTCAGAGAGGACTGGCTGGAATCAGCACCAGGGTGTCAACAGCTCGGGGTCTCGGGAGCGTCAATGCCCTCCCAGAGTCTCAGCTCGCTCACCTGTAAAATGAAAACGGACACTTGTCTTCGGTGAGCACAATGCTGGTCTCCAGGAGAAAAATCGACCTGTGGGTGTGAAATGTGCTCATAAGATGGGGTGTGCCTGACAACTGGGATCATTATTCCCCTCCCTCAGAAGAGACGACGACAGGAGCCACACTAGGTGGCTGTTCGAAAGCACACGTCAGTAGTCGGATGGGCATGAGTCCAAAGGGCAGGTCGTCTCGATCAAACGGCCATGTTCTAGCAGATAACTGCTCCTGTCCAGTGGTGCTAAGCTCCCCATGAGCCCCGACACCCCAAGACACTGGCCGGCTACTCTTAACGTGGGATTTCAAGACCAAAACTAAGTAGCAGAAAGCAGTGAATAGTTTAACTCTTTAACAAACACCGAAGAAAAATGAAAATGATTTGGAAATGGCAATAATTTAATGAACCCGTTTTATTCACTGTCATTTACCCTGTCTTGGGGGGGGGGAATCAGTCATGTTCCGGATGTTCTTACACCTGCAAGTGAAACTAGTTCACAAAATAAAATCATACATAATCCAGTGTCAAAAACTGGTGATTTACAGAAATCACCCCTCGTTTATTTTTTCCAACACAGAGAAAAAAAAAACATGGTTCAGTAATTCAGTGTTTGGGTCACTGGCAAATACTGTCTGCATCATTCAAAACAAATGTTCCCGGCAGTGAGCTCTGCGGTGCATGGTGACGGCACAGGAATCTTCCATCATTCAAATACAACGGAGAACCCACTCGTGAAGATTATGTGAGAAACACGATGCCCTATCACAATGTGCATAAAAAGGCCTTTGAAAAATATACAAATCTTTCAAGGAATGAAAACACTCCTGTTTTGTTGTTGGTTTTGTTCCTTTTAATGATTAATTTTTGGTTTTTGAAGTCAACTTTTTTGCTGTGAGGAAGGAGTTTTAGGACTTTGTAAGTGGAAACCAACAAGGCCGCTGGCCTCTACATACATTTTCCTGCCCCAACATAGAGCTTTTTTTCCCCCCCAAAAAACCCTCTTTCATGATTTTTATTATGGTTCAAAAAGTAAAGAAAATGATTTCAAGTATTCAATTCCTATCAAAAATTGGTATCAAAAGTAATAAAGGACCTAGTTTCTTTATAATTCCATGTTTTAAAAAATAACTTAAGAAGCAAGAGGTCCGGCCCTTTACTTGTATAAATACCACAGCGTAACTAGAGTTTCTTAAGACAACGTGGAGAGGAGTCCGTGTTTAGCACCTCGATCATTGATCTTAATGTAGGGAACGTCTCTGACACAGATGGGAGAGTCTTATAAGAAGGTGAAATACTGGAAAAGAAAAACACAAAGAAGGAATATGAAGATTAACACAATTTCACAAAAAAGGCATTATTCCTATTTTAATATTCTCTTTCCAATGACCCTGTATGTATGCTGTCAGACAATTTTACAAAAGCAGGGAGGAGCTGTGAAGAGAACGGATGCTTCTGTGGCTGGGGACTTATATCCAGAGGCTCCCATAATGGGCTGCTGGCCAGTTCAGCCAGAATCTTCGGAAAGGAAAATTAAGCTCTGCTGTACGTGTGACTGTTCGCACACGTCCTGCCGGGGAGCCGTTAGACTTGAATCAGAGACACAGGCTCCAGACCGGCCTCACTCCTTATTGGCTACAGCCCTTTCTCCGGCCCCCCTGCCCGTATCAGTAGCACCAGGCACAGTCTTCTTAACTCACAGGGGGGCCCTGAGCCCAGAATGAGATCATGCATGCCAGAGGGCGGTGCGAAATGGTACCTGCACAGCGGGAGGCAGTTTTTTATTCATTCCTTAAAGAACTGTTGGAAGGTTCACACTGTAAAACTATGGAAGAGACAGAAGCAAGATGTTTGACGCTATGGTCATACTCCTAAAACACACGTGAGCCAGCAATCTTGAAACGGGAATACACCGGAACGCGGTGCGACTGTCAGAAGCGATCGTTACAAAGCTAAGTAACGTACTTACACACTGAACAAGAGTGCACTACAGACATGAATTTCTCTGTTTTAAACAGAGTGCAAATTACCCAGCAATTTTTAGAGTGGCTGCTGTGTCCAGTAGATGGGAAAGGCAAAATTGGCAGGGGTTATGATGAAGAAAACACAGAGAAGGAGCAAGAATAAAGGTCAGTGACATGTGCTTGTTCTTTATTAACTATTAAAGTATCTATGGGTTTAATTTCATCCCAAAAGTCCTGGCAACAAGAGCCAGGAAAGATCAGGGTACGCTGGACTCGTGATGGTAGCCGCTGGGGATGATGTCCAGTTAGTATTTATGGACTCACATGTATTCCTCGCCTATGTTACAATGAAGGGCCACCTTCTCAAAATCAACTGTGCAGTAAAAATGGGCTCCCACTCAGAGTAAGTCTGAAATGGGTCCAGCTCACGGTTTTCAAATTCCTTCCTGAATACTGAACCTAAGAGTTTGGGATAAAGGGTCAATTAGCCAAGAGAGATGAATGCCTGATTATACAAAAAGGACATGTGTCACTTTTCCTTCACAAACCAATTTCCTTGCTTTTTATTCATTATTTATTTTTATCTGTAGACTCACCCTTTCGGGGGTCCTACACGACAGGAAAACATCTTAGCCTTGGAAAAGTGGATTACACTCCTTGCAGAGTAAGAACGCAGGAAAGGGAGCATACTCCCAGTATCACTCAGCTAGCTCCAACAGGAGCAGGAAGTCCTCTCTCCCCCTTTAAGGTAACATCCCTTTGTTGACCACCACCAAGTAGTTACCTTTTTAGGCTCATCCAGCTTTTGGCTATTTTGCTAAAGGCTTCTGAACCAGGGGCTGTCATAGCTTCAAAGTCAACTAACTGAAAAAGAAAGAAATTTAGGAATGTAATTAATATGGAGGAGAGAGGCTCACTTTGAGATCTGTTTAACTTCTGGATCTTAACACAAAAATCCGAGGGCTGGGATTTAAACACACAGCCAACCATCTGCCCTTCTGGCTTCAACATACCTTCCCTTTGGGGATTTTTCCTGCCACTTCTTTTCCACTTGCCATCAAAGCTCCCACGATCACAGAGTAAGCTATCACACTATGTAAATAAAGAATAATTACCTGTCAGTCCTGGTTTCTGAACAGGGATCATATGAAAAGTTCACTATGGATTTTCTGTCATAAAAGATGAAATTTTACTTAAGAATTCTTTAGAAATTAAACTAAAAAATACTTTGATGTCTTAAAAAATATCTACTAATTTACTACTAACAAAAATATTTAGATTCACTATTTTAAGGGTAAATGTGACCCAGAATATTCTTTTTCTGGGGAAAAAAGGTGTTTCTTTTAAGTAGGAGTTTTCTTCCCACTTGGTTTTTCTATTCTTATGAAATAATGAATTAAAAGATGTGTCTGCTTCTATTTCTAGCAACTTCACAAGGCTTGGCTTTTAAAATGCATGTATACCATACATACACTTTGTAATACAAACAAATTATTAATCTTATTGTTTAAGCATTAAAAAACCTCGGTCCCCAAAGAAGAAAAGCAGAACACATTCTCAGAAGGTGCCAACAGACCGGTTTGAAAGCTGATGTGTCATATAAATTCCCTTCCTGGCATATAACAGACTCACTCCTGCTTCTGACATATCTATTACACACGGGCCGCGTGGGCCCTGTGCAGGACAGTCCGCGTGGAGATAACCAGAATGAGGCTCTCGCCTTTGAGAACAAGCAGGCTGGCCGGGGAGGCAGACAGCATGCACGCCGCGGGGAAAGCCTGCAGGTGCAGCTAGTCAAGCCCAGGGGGCGCCCACGGGGCCCTCTTCAGGGTCCAGGCAGGGCATGGCGAGCAGAGGGGAAGGAAGGGAAATGGCTGGCACAGAGGCAGAGCCCGTGTGGACATGAAGGTGTGAGGAAAGGCAGGGAGGTGCACTGGAGGGCGAACGGGAGGCCCTTCGAGAAGTTCCACAGTATAGTAAAAGGGCGGGTCAAGGAAAGCGCTGAGGAGGCCAAGACAAACCAGGGCAGGACACGGACGAGCTTGTACCTGAGCCACCAGGTATAAAGAATGGGGGCAGAGATCCTGAATCTCTACACTGTACACCCGAAGCCAATATAACACTGTATGTTAACTACACTGGAATTAAAAAAAAAAAGAACTGAGGCAGAGAGGGGACGGAGAAAAGCCTGGAAGCAGGGAGACAAGTCAGAAAGGCACGGGGTGGCGTGGGTTTGAACTACGGCGGTAGCTCTGAGCACAGAGAGGACAGAAGCAACGGGATCAGGGGCTGAACAGATGCGGCTCTGAGGGCAAGAGCACAGGTGGCGAGAGCTGCACCTCCTTCCTGTGTCACCTCCTTCCCGTGTCACCCCGGGAGCCAGTTCAGCCGCTGTGAGGACAAATGGGCAACTGCTGGGTACCCGCACGGCACCCGCGTCCGTGCTTGATCAGAGGGGGTGTGCGGAGGGCGTAAGCACGTCATATACTCAGTGCACGCTAGTAACGGTTAGGCTGATACTACAGTATTCATGCTCCTAGCTTGTTTCCGTGCCTTTCTAATATAACAACATTTACTACCACATCTAGGAGAGTTTTACTTTTAAAGTGTTAAAGACAAGAACATTCAAGTATATCATTTTAGCCCAAACATCTTAAATTCAAATTCCATGATCTACTGCACGTCATACTGGCAAACAGAGGACAGACAGAAACCCTGGTTTTGATGACACCTAAGAAGCTCCTGATGGATTCCTAAGCAGCAAGAATTGATTCACAATAGTACAAGTAGTACAGAATGGCTGGTGACTCAAAAGTATAAAATATTAGGGCTGGAGGTCGAGTGACGGACTAAAACTGGGGGAAAGGGGAGAAGAGGACAGGGTAGCAGTCTGGGCAAATATCAGAAGTTAAAATACAGTGAGTGCAAATGCATGCGTGTAGTAGGCCTTCAAGACATTTGTGTTGTCGAGTGGATCCACAGCCTGTAAAATGTAAGCACACTATCTTAGAACAATCTGTCATAATTCCTTTGATGGTGTGAGGTCAAGGACATAATTTCTGGGTGGATTTTGAAAAAAACCAAAGGGGATTTCTTGCAATTGCTTGGGGGTACTTTCAGACCCCCAGACACAACGAGTAGTGCAAGCAAAAAAGGACATGTTCTTCAATGTAAAAACTTTCAAATTATAGGTTATCACTCACCTGGATCCTCGAGA
Organism: Halichoerus grypus; assembly: GCF_964656455.1. Lineage (NCBI taxonomy): Eukaryota > Metazoa > Chordata > Mammalia > Carnivora > Phocidae > Halichoerus > Halichoerus grypus. The sequence continues at coordinate 68,306,470 of NC_135718.1, forward strand.
GAGTGGCATTAAATTATAAAAGTAATAAACTAAGGATAAGATTAAGTTGCAAACAGCATCAGCCTCCTAGAAAAAAAAGACACATGCTCATGAATTTAAATACTAGATTATAAACTAGTTTTTTACAAGGTGATAAGACATAAGAAAATTTAGCTCAGGAAGAGGATTATTTCATGTCTCTCCTACAGGAACCTACTTTCACATTCTTGCATATTTTATACTCTGCGCTACCATTTTTTCCTAATGAAAGGGTATATATACAGTTCGGTGTAGGGCAATATTTTCCGAGCTGTTTTTAAAACTGAAACTTTTTCAGGGCACCTGGGTGGATCAGTCAGTTAAGTAACCAACTCTTGGTTTTGGCCAAGGTCTTGATCTCAGGGTCCTGGGATTGAGCCCCGAGTCGGACTCTGTACTCAGGGGGAGTCTGCTGGGGATTCTCTCTCTCCTTCTCCATCTGTTCCTCCATCCCTCCCGCCCAATTAATAAATAAATCTTAAAAAAAAAAAACAGAACTGAAACCTTTTCTGATAAACATAAAAATCTCAGCCTCCTTTAACATGACTTGAAATGTCAAAATATATATTAAGATTAAAATAAAACAAAGTACTCATTAATACCAAATATGGTTTCCCAAGAATCTGATGAGCACAACCTCTGTACTGAGATTTAGGTGATAAATACACTTAATTATATAAAAACCTGGATGCTTAATTATAGGTATGAACTGATTAGGTGCAAGAGAAATGAAGTGATTTCCCAGGGACCACGGGCATCCACTCCAGAAGTTGGATGGAGTGCCCACAATACTCCCATGAAGGTGACAGGCCAGATCCTGCCTCTAGGGAGCCCCCTCAAGTTGGGGTGCGACATGGAGGGAAGAATCACAGACCAGGAAAGGCCCACCAAATGCCCCACAGGCCACTGTCACTACGGACCAACTATGGACAGAGCCCAGACTTACCGTGTAACACAGTAACTGCGTACATGGATCATTTCCCTTCCTCAATTACTATCGTTATTAAATATGGGAATTGGGGGCACCTGGGTGGCTCAGTCGGTTAAGCGTCTGCCTTCGGCTCAGGTCATGATCTCTCAGGGTCCTGGGATTGAGTCCTGCATCGGGGCGAGCGGGGAGTCTGCTTCTCCCTTATACTCTCCCTCTGTGTGCTTTCTCTCTCTCAAATAAATAAAATCTTTAAAAAAAAAATAAATAAATATGGGAATTGTTTCTGTAAGAATTTTAAAAAGAAGTCCTTATAGGTCATCAGTGAAAGCTGATCTCAAGCATAAAATGGATAATACCCGTGAATGGGTAGAGGCTTTGAAAAGGTTACAGGAGAATCCTAGTAAGCACGGATAAAATGGAAAAAAACAAAAACCTACCCCAAATTCTGATGAAAGAATCAGTACTTTTCCTTTTGCTGTGAGGTCTTTATAAAGTGCATCTATCTCAGCATGATAGAATTGTGTTCTTTCTTCTGTGGTTTGCGTTTCCACAGAAAACAGTATGTTGCCAACCCTAAAAATACAACAATGTGTGTCAAAGGCATGCATTTTACAATTCAAAGAGCCAAACACGGGGAGTCAAAAAAAAAAAAAGGAAGGAACTGGTATGCTGATGTGGCACAAGACATATCTGAGAACGTGTCCCACCTTTCTAACTACACACATGTAGGCGTGTTCCATATGTAGGCAAGTTTCCCATAGAATATGATATTTTGTTCGGTCTAACCAAATGTATTATAGGAGCTTAAGCTACTACAGAAGGGAACTACACATAGTCAAGAATGAATGCATGGTAAAGACTTTCTCAGACAGCCTCCCTATTATGATTGAAGATCAGGAGCCAGAACTGTGTGCAGAAGTTCAGGGACTCTACTGTGTTTTTTTAAGCTTCTGCTGCATGCTTAGCTCCATGACAGGCTCTACGGAGGAGACAAATTTGATGCAACAGGCATGTATTATATAAATAAACAGCTCTTAGATCCTATAAAGAGGAACACAGAACAGCTGCTGCATTTATGGAGGAAGGAAGGAGAACTGAGGCCATGAATTATAAGACCACGTGCAGGGTGATCACATAGCGAGTCAGGGTTCAAAAGTGGGAGATCAGGTCTAATTTAGGGATGTGGAAGACAACAGGAAATGCTTCACAGGGGAAGGGGCCCGAATGTGAAAATCAGAATGGGAGTGAGAGAGGCTCAGAACCAGGAGGTGCGAGGTGACCTCAGGGAACAAGCTGTCCAGCTGAGTTAGCAGGCCAAGTTCTGGCAGGAAAACAGTTCAGGCAAGCAGGAAATGTTGCGAGGGCCACATTATGAAAGGCCTTGAGTGCCTGGCGGGGGAGTGGGTCCTGGTATCCAGGGGCAGTGGAGGGTATGGAGCGGGGAGTGGTTTAACACCCAGTGGAACGGAGCCTCGGGGACACTGACAAAGCACTGGAAGCCACCACGAGACCAGGGACGGAGACACCAGAGTCTGCTCGAGGGGTTAGAGCCCAGAGCATGATGTAATGAATACGGTGAGACATGGAGGAAAGATGCCACGTTTCGGGGGGGGGGAAGGAGCTTTATGTACTCTTTGACACCATCATTCCCTTTCTGCCTGGAGAACCAGTTCATCTGAGGAGATCTATATCTCACGAGTGGGTGGAAAGGCAGGGGAGTAATTTTAACGTTAATAGCAAACCTGGAATTCCTTCCGGGGAGGGGAGTGTGACATTTGTTGGGAAAAGTACTTTGATAAATGGTCTGGGGTAGATCAACACCTCAAGGATATGGAAAAGTCATAAAATCTGGGAGTTGCTAAGCTGGTGCTTACTCATGGAGCCTGTGTAGGTTCTGACAGAGAACTTGACAAAGAGGCTCCTGTAAAGGTTTGAGAGTAAAGGCATATGAGAAAGCTGGAGCCCAAGAGGCAGAGGCAAGTCACAGCCCTACTGTGGGGCTGGCAGAAATCAAGCCGGAAGTCCCGATGCAGGAATCATGGCGCCTTGCAGGCTAAGCAACTGAGGGATGCGTGTTGCTGGGGAGGGGCAAGGTAATCACCCCAAATTCAAGGGATATGGAGGCTCCTAGATGAAGCTTGGGCTTCAGATATAAATTAGACTGGTTAATAAAAACAGTCACTGCGGGGCTATTTACAAAGTGAAAAATGAGAAATACTCTAAATGGTCAATAACAAAAAATTAGTAGGAGGAATGCTACAACATCCAAAAATGGAATACTATGCAAGCATTACAAATGCTTACAAAAATATAAGAAAATGTTCATGATAAAGTAATTGTAAGATACAAAAGAAACAGATTATAAAACAATGTGTGGAGTATAATCTCAGTTTTTAAAGAAACAACTCAATGATTTTTTTATCTTTGCTTATCTTTGTATTCTAAATTTTCCATAATAACAGACTGCACTCCTTTCAGAATATATTAAAACCTGTACTTAAAAACTCTTACAATGGCCTTCAATCTGCCAGTCTTTCATCTCTTTTCATTTTATCACTAAAAGTGTTGCCCACAAGGAACTTTAAGAACCTGGAAGAATGCTTTCCACATTAGATATTATACCTAATATCTAGAAAGCTGTTAGATCCAGCGTGGTCAGAAAATATATCTGCTGGCACAATATTCTACAAGTCATGTTAACAAAATAACTGGTTATAGCTACACACTGGCCCTTGATAATTTTCATTTCAGGATAAAGCAAAAGCCGGGTAACGTCTAACCTCCCGTGGCAATATCAGACACCAGCCCACCTTTATACTCACACTTAGGAAGCATACATACTTGTCTCCTGTAATTGTGATTGTGAATCCATCATATTCCTTCCCTTGATCTTTGAGGCTGGGAACTTTTGTGTTCACCGTGAACCCATCCTTCGTTTTAGTATTAAACTGCTTTCAGGGAAAAAAAATTCACATTACTAGTGTGTAATTCATTGTAAACCCCCAGGCGCTCTTCTGTAGCGCTGACTCAACCTTCCACGTGTTTAAGAAGGGTCACAGAAATCCTGATGCAAGAGGCCACGACCATGCACACCTCCACAGGGACCGGGGACGCCTCTGCCTGTTCCCAACGCCCCACACAAACTCCAGGCCCAGGTGGCACTTCCCAGGGCCCCTAGCAGAGGCCAGCACGGAGCCTCAGCAACAAGCTCCCTCAGTCAGTGAGGGTGCTGCTCCCTTCTAAGAGTCCCCTTAGGATTTTCTCATGTTCATCTTTATTGGCAGCAACTTGGATTCTTAGCAGAATGGTTGTACTCCAAATCTCGTAACTCAAAAAACACCTTGTGCTCACGCTCGTGCTCCTTCAAGGCAGTCTGATTTGAAAAGTACTCAGAGTTATATTTGTCAACTGGAGAATTTCACATGCATACACACACACACACACACACACACACACACACACACACACACACTCCAACTCTACAGACCACAGGAAAGTATGTTAAAGGAATTACATAGAGCCAAGAATGGCCTTCAGGGGTGATAAGTATGAAGGCAGTTTCAGATGTCAGCTTTTTGTTTAAAATACTTTGGACAGGGAGGCTGGGTGGCTCTGTTGGTTAAGCGTCTGCCTTCAGCTCAGATCATGATCCCAGGGTCCTGGGATCGAGTCCCACATCGGGCTCCCTGCTCAGCGGGGAGCCTGCTTCTCCCTCTGCCTGCCACTCCCCCTGCTTGTGTTCCCTCTCTCTCTGGCAAATAAATAAAAATCTTTTAAAAAATAAATAAAAATAAAATAGTTTTGACAAAGCCAAAATGCCAATAAATAGATTTTGTCATTACTCCAGAAAAAATCCTCCCCACATTGTTCAGTGTTGCCAACTTTTTTTAAAGGGCTGAGAGACTTGAACAAGAGAACTAAGGACAGACTAAGAGGAGGTTGTGCTTCACATAAGCCACTACTGGGGGAAAGGTTGTCTAAAACCAGTAAGACCCAGCAGGTGGTCATGAATGGTGCAGAGAAGGACCAGGGACCAGCGAGGCACAGGTGATCAGAGCCAGCATCGGGAACTGGAACAGGAATATCTTCCATGGAGAAGGGGCTTCTAGAGGAAGACGTGTGGTAACATTATATGCCAATTCTCATCTGATGCTCATGATGTACCTGTAAGACAGGGCATGGTCTCCATCTTACCAAGGAGGAGCCCCTGGGAGGGCAGGTCCCGCCCGAGTTACTGAGCGGGAAGTGGCAGCGTGGGAACGTGGACCCAAGCCTTCATGACCTCCAGCCACATTATATGCCAAAAAGCTGCCTCAAGGGGAGCTGAGGTATACAGTTGACCTTGACCAATGTGAGGGGTAGCCGACCCCCCAAACCTCTGTATAACTTTTGACTCCCCAAAAGCTTAACTGCTAATAGTCTACTGCTGACTAGAAGCCTTACTGATAACATAAAAGGTTAATATGTTGTATGTATTCTATACTGTATTCTTACAGTAAAGTAAGCTAGAGAAAAGGTTATTAAGAAATCACAAGGAAGATACATTTACAGGACTGTACTGTATTTATTGAAAAGAATCCACATATAAGTGGACCCACGCAGTTCAAACCCATGTTGTTCAGGGGTCAGTTGTATTTTAACGTGGTTTTTCACCAAAAGAATATTTCAGTGGAAGCTGTCGTCACATCACATTGCACCAAACCCTTTATTTATATACTTGTGTGTGTGCCTTTAAAAATGTGTGCTTTCACCACACTCCCGGTTGAAAGCTAGGTGTCTAGTGCTGCCAGGGAACGGTCACTTCCACACCACGGCCGGACACGCAGTGACCTCGCACCAGAAGGCTGGCCCCGGGTGGGCGACGCTCGGCTCTCGGCTGCACTAAGCAACTGCAGGCTTGGAGCCCACTAGGCTTTTCCTTTTAAACCAAGACATACATAAAACGTTAAAATCCCGCTCGGCTGACTTGGCCTTCTACCCAATAGAGTAAATGTAATGCCTAAAATACCAACAAGAAAGAACAGGAAAAACTGAGACACGTCAGTTTTCTTTCTGTAGGTCTGTCCCAGCGGCCCTCCGTGGAGCGGTTCTGCCCTCTGGGGGGCATCTGGGGAATTTATGGGAGAGTCTGGTGGCCACAGGGACAGGGGGGTGGTGCGTGGGGGGTGGTGGGAAGGTCTACCACTTAGCAGGTGGGGCTGAGAACACTAGATGTCCCACAGGATAGGGGACAGTCACACGTGATGCATGACTGGCTGCCAATGCCCCACTGAGTTTTCATGTCCAAGAAGAACCTGTTTATAATTTAATAATCTCCTGGGCCTGGAACCAGACTCCATTTCACACTTAGACACTAAATATTTTACATGGTTTTTTTTTAAGTTTTTCATTTATTTAAGTAATCTCTACCCCAACGTGAGGCTCGGAACTACGTAGTTTTAATACACACTGAATTTTCCATGAATGCGAATAGCACGTCCAACTGAGGGAAGAGGGTATTAGACATTGTTTGGAAGGTTACCATTTCAAAAAACCCTGTCGCCACCAACACTGTGGTTCATGATCTGTAAGTCAGCAAGTAACGCACAGATACAGGGCCGCGTTTGCAGCTGTCAGGTTCAAATGTAAACAGGTGTGAACAACGGCTCCTTCGTTATGGCTTCTCGTGAAGACAAGCCTGAATGCTGACATCCTGAGCTACACACACACTTGTCTATTACGGATGATTTACCTGGCAGACCTCCTTTTATGGCACAATGGTGATGTTTTAAAGAATTTTTTGAGTAGGTGTGATATATTCTCTGTGAATTTCATTTGAGTGGAGGAAAGGGGACATCGAACACGGGTATTCAGTTAATGCCAGAGTGGCTTTGAGAAGGTTGAGAACCACTGCATCAGTTTATCTGACACTCGCAAGAACCCCGAGCTGAGGTCTGGCCAGAATCATTGTTCCTAGTAGACAGGAGCCTGGGATCTAGACCGTGGAAGAGGCTCACCCAAGCCCAGTGAGGCAGATGTGGACGTTGGCATGCAGAGTACTAGCTCACTGCTTTGTTCATGACATGATGTTTCCTGGTTATTCCTTAGAAATGGACAAGCTCTGGTCCTACCCATTTCTCAAATTTTATTTGACGTAATTAAACCTCTCTACTATAGCTACAAGAACACTGATTCAACTTTTACGTTAAAGTTCAAAGCATCAATTGGAAAAAATAAAATCCACCTGCTGTTGGCAAATTTTTGAGTAGTTATATTCCTGGGCGGAGAAGAGGTTCATAAAATTATAATTGCTTAATTTTACACTTTTAAACAATAAAATTTCTGTCCCTTGAAGTCTCCTTCATCTTGAATTACATTGCTTTTGATGTTAACATTGCCACACCCATGTTTCCTTCCATTAGCATTTGCCTGGTATACCTTTCTCCCTTCCCCTTTTTAAACGTTAACTTGCTATGCATGTCTCCTGTAAACAGCACATAGCTGGACTTTAAAACACCAATCTGAAATCATCCATCTTTCACTAAGGGATCAATTACAATGCCAGGCTGACTTCTCACTGCCATTACATCCATTTCTTACCCACCCTACTCTTCGTAAACTGAGTTAAATTGACTTTGTTGTCTTTATGCCGTTTCCCTACCTTCTAGGCATTTAGAAGATTATACGTCCTACCTCTGTTCTTTCAGTGTTTGCCTTTAAATTTTAATATAGATAATTAAACATGTATTTTCCTGTCAATATCATGGGTCAGTCAGTGATTATGTTCTCTCATTGAAAAAATAAATACCTTTATAGTAACAGTTTTACTTCCTCTCTACTTTCTTCAACCTTTAATGTTGACATTAGCTAGTACTTTAATTTCAGACATGTATATTTTTTAACATCAGGCATTAACAATTCATTTCAGTGGCTTATTTGTTCACCATGATTTCTGATATCTCATGTTTTCTTCTTTCTTGGGCTTATTTTGTGAGAGCACAAATGTCTTTCAATCATTTTGACAAAGAAAATCTAGGTTTGATGAAATTCCTAAATGACTATGCTTGAAACAGTTTTTATTTGACCTTCATACCTGAACACTGGTACAGTGGGTTCAAATAAATTTCCCTTAGTTGTCTTCTAGAATCCACTATTGCTGGAGAGAAGTCAGGCATCTGTGGAATTCTCCTTCCTTAGTATTTGTTTTTTTTCTGGAAGCTTGAAGATGTTCTTTTTGTGTGTGTGTTAAAATATACATCACATAAATTTGCCACTTTAACCATTTGTGAATGTATAGTTTGATGGCATTAAGTACATTCACACTGTTTGCAACCATCACCACCATCCAATCCACAGAACAACTCAAATACAAACTCTGTCCCCATTAAACACTGACTCCCTCCCCCAGCCCCTGGCAGCCACCATTCTACCTTCTGTCTCTATGAATTTGACTCCTCTCAACACCTCACATGAGTGGAATCACAGGGTATTTGTCCTTTTGTGACTGGCTTATTTTATGTAGCATAATGTCCTCAAGCTTCAACCATGTTGTAGCCTGGGTCACAATTTCCTTCCTTCTCAAGGCTGAATAATATTCCATTGTATGGCTAGACCACATATGATTTATCCATTCATCCATCAATGGACACTTGGGCTTCCACCCCTTGGCTACTGTGAACAATGCTGCCACGAACATGAGTGTACAAATTATCTGTTCAAGTCGCTTCTTTCAATTCTTTGGAGCACACGTCTAGAGGTGGAGTTGTTGGATCATATGATAATTCTATGTGTAATTTTTTTGAGGAATTCTTTTTCACCTTGAAGTCCCCAAATTTTATCAGAATGTGTCTAGGTGTCAATGTTGAACATCATGCTGAACATCTGGGGGCCCTCAACTGATCTTTTCATCTCTCTACAAGCTTTCCTTCTTTTGTTTTGTTGACTAATTGCTCTGCTTTTCTTTCTTTTTTTTTATTTGCTCTGCTTCTTTATCTTTCTTCTCTCCTTTTGGAATTTCTATCAGATAGGTCCATTCTTCATCTTCTGTGTTCATCATCTCTTGTAGTTTATATTTCTTTGTCTTTTACATACTACATTCTGGAAGAATTTATTGATCTTCCAGTTCATATATATTTGATATTCAGCTGTCTTTAATGTACTAGCCTAACTATCTGAGATTTTCTAATTTATGAGAATTCTATTTTTTTTCTGTTGCTTCTATCTATCTATCTATCTATCTATCTATCTATCTATCTACCTATCTACCATCTATGAAATTAGTTTATGTACTTTCTTTTGAGGTAAAATTTACATACGATGAACTTCACATGTATAATTTGATGCATTCTGACAAATGTACATACCCATGTACCCATGTACCCACTATACCATCAAGATATAGTGTATTGCCATCATTCTGGAAAGCTTCCTCCTACCCCATTAAGGTAAATCTCACTTCTCATAAGCCACCATTGTTCTGATATCTATCCCCATAGATCAGACTTCTTAGAAATGGAATCATACTCTTTTGTATGTGGCTTCCTTTGCTCAACATCATGTTTCTGAGGTCCACCCCGGTTGCTGTGTATAGCAGTCCCCTTGCTCCATTTTGTTACTGAGTAGCATTCCATCACTGGCCTCCCCTGAGAAGTGATGGCAGACCCTTGTAAAACCTTCTGATCGGGAAGACGGCCTCTGGACAAGGAAAGTGGGGAACTGGCACACAAACCTTGGGCCATATGCAAAACCCAAGTAATGGCTTCTCTGTGAGGGTGGGCACCGACTTCGACTTCATTCACCCTTTTAGATAAAGGGGGCAGGACCCACATCTGGGTCCTTGCTGGGCCTCATGATGAGACTGTGGATGCCACAAAGCCTTGTTCTCTGTCCAGCATCCTAAGTGAACCAAGTGCTGGATTACAGACAACTGTCTTGTGAACCGATTACCCATCCGAATTGGAGACCATGGACTTTCGGGTCCTCCGATTTTCTTTTGGTCTTTTTACAGTTTCCATTTCCCTGCTGAGATTCTTCATCATTATGTTCATGTTTTCCTTTAAGTCCTTGAACACGTTTATGAAGCAAAGACTTTAAAAGAGCTAATTCCAACTTCTGCGTCATCTGGGAGTCTGCTCCTGTTAAATGGTTTTGTTTTTCTTGGTTATGGGTCACGTTTTCCTGCTTCTTCATTTATCTAATAATTAAGAAGTCTAGATTGTGTTTCCTTCCTTTAAAGGGTGTTGAATTTTGTGTTGGCAGGCAGTCAAATCACTAGCAGATCCATTTAATCCTTTTAGGCTTGGTTTTTTTTCTCTGTTAGGGCACTCTATTTTGTCCTAGGATGTGAACCTCATTCTAGGTGGTCTTACACCTACAGTGTGTCCTTCCTGGGGTTGTCACAAGATGCTCAAGGTCCTCACGGGATCCCTCCATCCTGGCAAGGCCACAACTCCACTGTCTCTCAGTGGTGTCAAACCGCCAATAGCTCTGCTCAGCTCTCACCCCCACAGCGGCCACTCTCTGCAGAGCCTCTCAGAGTCTCACTGCCCGCACACAGTCGAGCTCTCAGCCAAGGATGACAAGGATCTCCCATGCTGACCTCCAGGTACTCCTCACCTTGAACAGCTCCCTCCTCTTCTGGACTCTGCCCTGTAAAGTCCAGACACTTGAATAGATCCCAGTTCCAATCGCTGCCTCCTTAGCTCAGTAAGACCACCATAGTCTGTTTAGGCTCCACATGCACAGTGGTTTAGTACATAACCCAGGTAGAGAGCTGGGGTGAACCTGGGCTCACCTCAGGTGTTCCCCTCTTCTCGAAAATCACAGTCTTGTAATTGCCAACACCTGAAAATAGTTGCCTTGTATTTTGTCCAGTTTTAGAATTGCTATGGTGTGGAAAGGCAGTCAAGTACTCAGTACTCCACTGTAGCCAGGAGCAGAATTCAACTGTAGAGATTTTTAAGTTTCCTTCTGTTTCCTGTATGAACTGCTTCCTCACAGATTTGCTTTTATGTTTGAGACTGATGCCTGTGTCTTATTTTGGTTCTTATTCAGAGTGTGTTTACATTAGTGTTTTCAGGTAGAATGCTTTATAAATTTTAAAATACTTATAGCATAATATTAATAAACATGCATTTAAAGTTATGAATTCTTTTTAAAAAGTGCTCTAGTTTGTTTGTTTTTCTAAAAACACCTTCCAGGATTTTGATGATAAACTTACCTTCATAATCGGAAGAAGGTCTTCTACTTTGTGTACCTTTTCCAGAGCTTCTCTAACTTCCAACAATCCTTTAGGATTATTAGCTCTTAAAAAGAGAAAGAGTGAGAGACAGAGAGAGAGAGAGGGAGATGGCAACTAAAATTAATACAGAAATGTAATAATTAATTACATTAACTGCTATTACCTTTAATTTAATAAATCATCCTCAATTGTGAGTAGATCAATATTCAAAATGGTGTGCCAGAACAAAAGTTTCTAAATAATGGGATGGCTTAATCCTCATGAATTTGGGGCTGCAGATGACAATTAAGAAAATAGCAGCCCATCTAGAAAGTGAAACAGGGAAAAGCAGAATGGATTGACAGCCAGTGTGTATATATACATGTATGGATCTTGGTTTGGCCATGAAACCTTAATTCTCCTATGCCATCTCTGAAATTAGAAGTGTTTTTTTTTTCCTTTCTGAAGTCGCTCAAATGGAAGTATCCTGCTAGGTTTTTATACCAATTTTATATTTTCTTGGTGATAACGATCCATTCAGAATTCTTTTTTCCCCAGTGTTTTGTTTGTTATTATATCTATACCATATGGCCTTTCATGTGAGGGAGAATGAATATGAAATCCTGAATAAAGAAATTCAAAGAAACGTCCTTCTCTTTAGAGAAAAGAGATCAGAAAAGTCACAATATTGTAAGATTAAAAACACTCTGTGGATTTTGTGAAGCTGTTAAAAGGTTGATAAGTCATTACTGAAAGACTTTATGATTCCAAATGCTGTGTAAACATTTGATATACTTTGTTTAGTCTGTCAATAGGCTTAGTTTTCAAGTTTTACAAATATAACTAATGTAAAATATATCAAAGCTAGCAATTACTATGAAAAAGAAAACTGAAGGATTACCCGTGATAAACAAGAATTCTATCTTTAATAAAATGAAGAATCTTCTCAAAATACTCCAGGTATCTCATGTTAATCACCTGACCCCTGTAAGAAAAAAAATTTTAAGGATCTTTTTACAAAGGAACATATCTGAAACATCTGATTTCCAAGTTAATTCAAAAGAACAATAAGAGAGCCAAGAGAATAAGGTAGCAAAAAAGTTTGGAAAACGTGGTTGCTTGCGACCAATGAATAGAAGCAGCAAAGAACTGTCTTAGTAAGATGGCTCGTCAGCTCTTACAGCTTTTTCTGGTAGGAGAGGCACCAAACTCAGCCTCGGAGATGCCAAAATGGGAAGAAAGATCCTCAAGTACTTCTAGGCCAATTTCCTTTTAGGAACCCCTTTAGTTTTTCTCCTCTCCCTTGGTTCTCCCTGTAACATTATCTGCTCCCACTCCTTCTTGCAGTTGAGCTCACGTGTGGCCTTCGTCTCTGCCTGCTCTACATATTATTTTACTCACATTTCTGTCCCCACCTCCTAGTTTTACAACTCTCTCCCCGAACTTCATGTACAGCCAACATGCTGATGTACACACCCCACCGGCATACATGTGTCTAACACGTACACACCCAACTGCTCCCTGGGTTCCCTATCAACATCTCAAACCTCAAGTCCGTAACTGTGAGCAGGAAGTCACTCCCGTACCCTGCACTGCCCCAAGCCCCAGCCCCAAACACGGCCACCTACTTTTTGTCCTACTGTCACCTGGCCGACTGGAAGGACCACACACCTGAGCCAGAGCGGGGACTGTCTCCCATGGCTCCCCACGCTCTCCCTGATTTCCAACCCACCACCAGTGCTCCTGAGGCGACACTCTCAATATCCATCCCGTCCCCTCCCACTCACTTCCACAAAGCTGATACTTGTTCATCTGAATTATTACACAACTTTCCAACCACTTCCCTTCCCTCCCGGGTCACCACCTTCTCCCAGCAATCCTGCCACCTACAGCCAAAGTGACCATCTGAATGTGCAAATCTGCTCTGCCACTTCTCTGCTTACAAGCTCTGAACAGCTCTCCGTCATCTTTAAAAAAAAAAAGCCTTAAATGGCATCTAAAGTTATTTATATTTTGAAAGAAAGTTTTTGTATTTGGGTCTCTGCCTGTCTTTCAAGCCTCAATCCCTGACAATACTCTCTGAATTGTAAACTAATCACCAGTCCTAATGATGGAGTCATCCTTTCCTGACCATGCCTGACTTGCTTGTGCATTCATGCCTCATCCACCTCTCTGCTTCCCATCTCCCCACACAGCACAAGCATCACCTAAAGGCTGGATTGGACACCCCTCTTCTGTGTCCCCCTGCGTCCTGTACACATGACCACCATCACTCTGAACACATTACGTCGCAGTTTACCAGTCTGGCCTCACTAAGCGACGTCACTTATTGTACAGCACAACACACGGACAGTGGCCTTCAGTTAAAGCCAGTGGAGTCTAGCTATACATGCCACAAATTAGAAAGAAACAGGAACACACAAGTCACAAAAGGAAAAGAAATTTTTTTTCTAGGAAGTAAAAAAAAAAGTATAAATGACATTTCCATTAAACTTAATGTCAGAGTTGTACTGAATGATACTTTCTTGATCAGGCTTCTGGAAGGAGAAGCATTTTAGACGTGACACGACTACCACATTTGTAAATTTTATCTAGAAGTAAATTCATGGCTCCCCTTGAAGCTGATGTTCTTTAATATCTGTTCATCATCTATTTTGAGGGTGGCTAAGCACATGAAGATGGATAAGTACACATGTCCCTAATTTGCAGAGCCTCTGGATAAGACAGAAGCTCTCTGATTAACCTGGCTCACCCTTTCAGGAAGGTTTAGCTACCAGAGTGTTACAGAGCCAACCCCTCTGTTTGTTAGGGTTTTAGAGATGGCACAGGGGAGCGCTTCCCCCACCACAATTCTTGTCCAAGAATTCTTTGAGCCATGCAACATAATCAGGATATTATGGGAAAATGTAATGTTCTCCCTCTAATTACTTGCTGTGATGTTTTAGGACCCTTTGAGAAGGACATCCTAGGCAAAAATCTGGCAGTCTTCCCTTCAACTGAGCTGTGCATCAAAGAGAAGAGCCAGGGGAAGGAGCATGGCATGTCCTGCATTTCTTCCTGCAACTGGATTAGCTGAAGCGAATGCAGGCAGGACCCCACAGGCACAGAGCTCATCTGTGTATGCCCTTGTCCAAAAGTCACCAGGGAAGGAGCAAGGGTCACTCACGGTCTCCATGACCTATTTGGAATAAACTCCCGTGAAAATAGGAAAGATGCACAAAAGGTTCCTACCTGATCAAATTGATGTGGTTATTAAAACCTCTGCTAAGACTTCGTGCTGGCATTTGATCTAACCACAACACTGGCTGGTCTGGGTCGGCAATCCTATAAAACAGAGCTTGTTAAAGATGAAGACCTTATAAAACCTACAAATGCTCAAAAGCATTAACAACAAAACATGAGAAGTCTTTGCAAAAGCGGGGAGAAAGCAACTGCTCAGGCTATTACATCTAAAAATATGCAACACCAACCTGCAGATTCCAAATAGATGTTCCAGTTGGACCAAGTAGGAAGTCAGTACAGGTTTACTAGAAGGGCAGTATTTTTCTCATATAAGTGAGTATCAGTGGTTTACCCCACTAAATTGTAGCTGGTTAGGCAGGCACACACTTCAACTATCAAAGGACTGGTACACCGAAGTTCATTCAAAGGCACCCCAGATTATGTTATGCTCTTTCAAAGAGACTGCTTTTTCGAAAACACTTCACTTAAAAATATGCTTGGAAACTTGACAGCACTCAATCCCTATAATTCATAAACATGAGTTGAGTGTATTTTAAAGAATAACAATGCCAGCAATTTCTGACAAACTTGAGAGAGGAAAACGTAACTTATAAGGCCTATTGTTAGTAGACAGACAAGATTCAAAACCTGTTAACTAAGTGGGAGGTACAGGCCTCCAGTTATGGAAACAAGTCACAGGGATGAGAGGCCCAGCACGAGGACCATAGTCAGCAATACCGTAACAGTGCTGTGTGGGGACGGGTGGTAGCTACACTCGTGTGAGCACGGTGTAACATACACACTCGTCGCATCTCTATGCCGAAAACCTGAAACTCACATAATACTGTGCGTCAACTATACTATTCCAAAACACCTGTTAACTAGGGGAGGCTTCTACTGTTTTACAATGATAACACTTCGAGTTTATTTTCATTTAAAGATTAGTCACCGTCTCCACTTTACTGCAATGTCGAACATGTCTCTCCACTGCATTAGCCGTGTTTTCCCATTCATTCGAACTTTCGAGTTGGTCCACGTACGCTGGACAGCTTGCATGACCTCCAATGCCGCCAAACCCATGGCTAAAAGAAGGAAAAGTTGAGAAAACAAGTGTTTGTAAGTACACTTGAGAGGAACTGATTTTCACCCACTTTACACAGTCTCGGGGATAACTCCAGAGTCACTGTAGAAAGAAAGAATTGTTAAGTATTGATAATTTAACAAGACCAGAGACACATTACAGTTGTGATGGTCCTAATAAAACTAAAATCTATCAGGGGAACGTAGAGGCACCCCCAAAGTTGTCTCCTCCCAGCTCTGCCTCCTACTGATGCAACTGGAGGTTTAAATTCTCCCTCGCTCCCACACTAAGCAAACAGCTCCCGTGGATGAACCGTCTGATCTGCAGTGATGACCTAAGACCTATATTCTGTATCTACACTATCGCAACAGCATAAAAGTCATGCTGGCGGCAGTCTTCTTCCAGAATTCTCTAAATGAATCTCTACACTTTTGTCTCGATTAAATGGAGATTCTGAGTCAACAGCACAAATGATTTTTTTTTTTAAAGCACAACAGGGTTTGACAATCCTTGTTCTTATGTCAGAAATATTTCCATGTTCAGACAGTTTCAGAATACCTCTGTGTATTCTCTTGTTTGGCAGGAAACCAGGTGTCTCATATTGCATCAGTGATCCCAAACGATCAGCTACACAGATCAGCTCTTGTACCTCGGGCTTGTAACTCTCAAAGTTCTGATGTAACACGTCTCTGGAAGAAACATTACATACATGGTAAGGACTTTTACGACAGATGTCTGGTAATCCAATTTCACCTGGACAACAGTTACTTCCTCCACTGGAAAACTAATCAAGAAACCTATGACCACAGAATCTTTACTGCAGTGCTTGGCACCTAACCACACACAAATTGAAAGAATCCTCGTGAGTGTGCGCACACAATTATTTTCACATGCTTGAGAGTAACACTGATAACTGGAGTGCAATTCAGAAGATACCTGTGACCATTATTTGCTTTAAAAAACTTCCCCAGAATATATAAACTGCATGGACTGTCTTTATCAACATGCAACCAAATCTCTGCCCTGTGTACATCCCCTACCCCTGCCCCGTCATATTATATCAAGTATACTTGGAAATGGCCTATGTGACTAGTATGAATTGTTTAGCTGCCAACCTCCTTGAAGTTTGCATAACAAAGTTTACAATTTTAAGTTATAGGTTGTGTAGAGGTCACCAAGACCACCCTCGGGTTTAGTAATTCACTAGGAAGATTCAGAGGACTGCACAGTTGTCCTCACGGCTGTGATTTATTACAGCAAAAGGACACAAGCACAAGCATCAAAGGGGAAAAGCTCATGGGGCGAAGTCCAGAGCAAACCAGGCGCAAGCTTCCATGGGTCCGTTCCCAGGGGAGACACAGAGGATTAACTCCCCCGTGTGAAATGCTGCCAACCACGGAAGCTCATGAAACACTCATTGCTCAGGGTTTCTATCGGGGGCTGATCATGTAAGTAGCCTCTGGCTGGCAAGTACCCATATTCCAGACACCCAGAAGGAAAGTAGGTGTTTAGCATAGACCATGTTGTTTGTACAAACAGCTTAGGTACAGTGAGCCACTCGTCAGCTCCTAAAATCCAAGTTCCCAGATGCCACCCAGGGGCCAGCAGACTTTTCTAGAGACAGCAGTGCAGGCCTGCCATGTTAATGCTCTTCTGCACACAGATGATTCTCTAAAAAGGAGTGGTAGAGAATATATATAACCTCTTTGACCAGTCTATTTTAATACTTCTGATTACATAATAATTGACACACAAAAGCATACAACCTCATTAACCCAATTTAAGAACTAGAACAATTATGTCTATTTGTATGCTATCTTCTCCACCCTATCCTCCTGCCTCCCAGCAAGAGAGAACTTATCTTGAATTTTATGTTCATGATTCCTTTTTTTCTTTTTAAAAACTAGGTTACAAATGTATGTCCCTATGTAATATATTCTATAGTTTTGCCTATGAACTTTATGGGAAAAATGATATGACATTGTAGTTTACTGACTTGCTGTTTTTTACTCAATTTATATTTTAGGATTAATCCACATTGTCATATGGGTTGTTGGCTTATACTGTTGTACAGTATCCCATATGGGCTGGTATCACTTTTATCCATTCTTCTGTTCGTGGACAGTGGGGATGATTTTCAGTTTTCCATTTGAACAAACACTACTATCGGCAGTCTGGGACAGATCTCCTATCGGACATGTGCACAAGTACAAGTTTCTCTACTGAATATACACAGCAGAATTGTAAGACTGTAGGATGTACAAATGTTCAATTTTACAAGATAATCACAAACAGCTGGCCAAGGCGGTTATAGCAATTTCAACTCTCACCCGGCGTATATAAAAATTCTCCTTGGGGAAGAATGAAGGGGGGGAAATCGGAGGCGGAGATGAACCATGAGAGACTATGGACTCTGAAAAACAAACTGAGGGTTCTAGAGGGGAGGGGAGTGAGGGAATGGGTTAGCCTGGTGATGGGTATTAAAGAGGACACATTCTGAATGGATCACTGGGTGTTATACGCAAACAATGAATCATGGAACACTACATCAAAAACTAATGATGTAATGTATGGGGATTAACATAACAATAAAAAATTAAAAAATAAAAATAAATAAAAATAAATCCTCCTTGACCCCCCCCACCCTTCTGGTCAATATTACTATTATCAGACTTTGTAATATTTGTTCATCTCCCAGGTGAGAAAGGGGGTCAGATGTATTTATGAACCAAATTTGCCATTCATGCTTTCCCTTGTTCACGTGTTTTGCACAATTTTCTACTGGTTATTTGACTTTCACCTTTTAATTTGTAGAAATTTTTCATAAATTCTGGATACTAATTTTGGATACTTAATCAGTTTACAGGTTGCAAGTACCTTTTCAGAGTGCAGGCTTAGCTATTCATGGTTTATGGCATCTCTTGTCAAACAGTAGTTCTTAGGTTCAATGTAGTCCAATTTATTAGTCTTTCTAAGGTCTACACTTTGTGTGTCTTAAGAAATCCTTTTCTACCTTAAAATTAAGAAACTATTCATTTCTATTTTCTCTTAAACTTTAAAAAAAATTGCGATTCATATTTAAGATTTTCATCAGTCTGGAACTGGATCAGAACTACACCATCATAAAAATCAATTTTGTTTTTATCCATATGACAACCTAATTGTAGCATTCCCACTGGATGAGATCCTCTCTGATCTACGGTCCACCTTTGTCATTTATCTAGGCTCTCCAGATAAATGCTTCTAAGCTCTCTACTATGCTCCTTTGGTCCACCTGGGTATCCCCGCACCAATACCAACCACTCTGTCTTCATGACTATCTGAAATCTTGCTGTCTGGTAGAATAAGAAACCTTCCCCTCGGGGCGCCTGGGTGGCTCAGTCGTTAAGCGTCTGCCTTCGGCTCAGGTCATGGTCCCAGGGTCCTGGGATCGAGCCCCACATCGGGCTCCCTGCTCCGCGGGAAGCCTGCTTCTCCCTCTCCCACTCCCCCTGCTTGTGTTCCTTCTCTCACTCTGTCTCTGTCAAATAAATAAATAAAATCTTTAAAAAAAAAAAAAAAAAAAGAAAAAGAAACCTTCCCCTCCAAGCCTGGGCATCATCATCTTCAGGAGTATCCTGATTACTCTTGGTCCTTTGTTCTTCCATACAATTGAGAGAATTAGCTTATCAAGTTCCTCAAAAAAATGTTGGGATTTGGAATGGCATTTTATTGAATCCATAATTAATTTGCAGAGAATTGACCCATTGATATAATTGAACTTCTTATTCTTGAACAGTATTTCTATTTGTTTTCCCTCAGTAACTTTCAATAATGTTTTATAATGATTTCCATACAGGTTTTGTACAACATTTGTAAGATATATTCCTAAGTACTTATTGCTATTATAAATGGTATTCTTGTTTGTTGCTAGTATACAAAATGCAAATGAATTTTATAAGTATATTAATTACAATCCCACCTTGCTAAACGTACCATTTCTTATAATTTGTTTGTAGATTTGGGGGTTTTTTTTGTAAAAAAAATCATATGAATTGCAAATCTATATAACTTTGATTTTTCTTCTGTTATGCACTGTCTAGAACCTCTACTTCACTGCTGAAGAGAAGCAATGATTTCAGGCTTTTTGGTCTTGTTCCTGATTTTATTTTTATTTTCATTTATTTATTTACTTACTGCTCCTGATTTTAATGTGATTATATCTAACACTTCATTAATTAAAATGATGTTTGCTACAGGTTTCCAATAGTTAACCATTTATCAGGCTGAGGAAACACAGCAGTCCTCGCCTCCCATCCACTCTTCACTTTTTGCAGTTTCAGTTACCTGGGGTGCTCTGCAGTCCAAAAATATTAAATAAAAAATTCCAGAAATAAACAATAAGTTTTAAATTGCGTATAGCTTTTATTATGTATATTGCTGTAATTGTTCTTTTTTTTTTTAAGATTTTATTTATTTATTTGACAGAGAGAGAGAGACAGCTAGACAGGGAACACAAGCAGGGGGAGTGGGAGAGGGAGAAGCAGGCTCCCGGCTGAGCAGGGAGCCCGATGCGGGGCTCGATCCCAGAACCCTGGGATCACGACCTGAGCCGAAGGCAGATGCTTAACAACTGAGCCACCCAGGCGCCCCTCTATTTTATTATTAGTTCCCATTGTTAATCTCTTACTGTGCCTACTTTATAAGTCACACTTTATCACCAGTATATATGTACGGGAAAAGACGTGGTACAGCTCGCCCAAACACTGCCGGTGTTGGAAGCATGGGATGCTGACCTCCACTGCCCTGCAGTTGAAAATCCGTGTGTAACTCTTGATTCCCCCAAAACTTAACTACTAACAGCCTACTGTTGACTGGAAGCTTAACAATAACAAAAACAGTTGATTAACACATACTTTGTATGTTGTATGTATTGTACAAGGTGTTCTTACAATAAACTAAGCTAGAGAAAAGAAAACATTAAGAAAATCATAGGAAGAGAAAATACATTTATAATACTCTATGGTATTTACCAAAAAAAAATCCACATAAAAGTGGATCTGTGCAGTTCAAACCCACGTTGTTCAAGGGTCAACTGTACTCATAGGGTTCGGTACTATCAACAGTCTCAGGCATCCACTGGGGGTCTTGAGACATATCCCCCACACATAAGGGGGGACTATTGTACTTTGGCCTTCCAGTTTGCTAAGAGTTTTAAAGTATAAATTGTTATTTTTTTTCTACTTGTTTTTCTGTATCTGTTGGAATAATTAATGTGGTTTTTCTCCTTTAATCTACCAACTGGCAATTATATTTATACATTTTCTGAAGTTAGATCACCTTTTTATTCCTAGGAAAAACCCAATTTGGTATGATATTATCTTTCTTATATACAGATGAATTTGGATTTTGTTTAGAATTCTTAATCCACACTTAAGAGTAAGAATGGCCTCTAATTTTCCTTTCATGTGCAATCTTTATCAGCTTTGGTATCATTGTTATACTGGCCTTACAAAATGATTTAGAAATATTACCTTCTATTCTCCTGAAATTTTGACAGAACACTTCTGTGATACAATTTGGGCTTGGTGATTTTGGGGTATGTGTGTGTGTGTGTGTGTGTTGTGTGTGTGTAAGTGGGGATATTTTTAAATACCAATTCAATATCTTTAATAATCATAGAACTATTCAGGCTTTTTACTTCTTCTCAAGTCAGTTTGATAAATTATGATTTTCTAGGAATTAGTCCATTTATTTTTTTTAAAGATTTTATTTATTTATTTCACAGAGAGAGAGAGACAGCACAATCAGGGAGAGTGGCAGGTAGATGGAGAAGCAGGCTCCCCGCTGAGCAAGGAGCCTGATGTGGGGGCTCCATCCCAGAACCCTGGGATCATGACCTGAGCCGAAGGCAGACTCTTAACCAACTGAGCCACCAAGGCGCCCCAGTCTATTTATTTTTTTGTGTTTAAATTTATTTGCATGCAAATTTTCATGGCATTCTGAGCATTTTAATATCTGTCCATCTGGGGTTATATCTCTTTTTAGCATTTCTAATAGTTTGAGCCTTTTAGTTACTTTCATTAAAAAAAAAAAATCATTCTCACCAGAAATTTTATATTAGTAAAAAAAGACAAAAGTTTGACTTTGAAGAAAGTCTGTTTTATCTTTAATTTTCATTAATTTCTCTCTTCGGCCTTATTTTCCCTCCTTTCTGCTTTCTTTGTTGTTTTTCCTACTCCTTAATTTTTATACCTACCTATTGACTTTTTTTCTAGTATAACATTTAAAGACATTAATGGGACGCCTGGGTGGCTCAGTCGGTTAAGCGGCCGCCTTCGGCTCAGGTCATGATCCCAGGGTCCTGGGATCGAGTCCCACATCAGGCTCCTTGCTCGGCAGGGAGCCTGCTTCTCCCTCTGCCTGCTTCTCCCCCTGCTTGTGTTCTGTCTCTCTCTCTGACAAATAAATAAATAAAATCTTAAAAAAGAAAAAATAAAGACATTAATGTTTCTTACAATATTGATCTCACTGTATTCCACAAGTGTTGGTATGTGGAGTTTTCATCTTTTTTCATTTTTAAAGCATATTCAAATTTCCACTGTAGATTTCATCTTTAATCCACATTTTAATTATGTCTGCTTTCTAATTTCCAAATAAGGAGGATTTTTTTTCCTTATATGTATGTTTAATTATACTGTGGTCAATTATGACACCACTTATTTGAAATGTATTTAAATATGCATAGTAAGTGGTCAGCCTTTATAAATGACCTAAGTGTACTTGAAAAGAATATGTATTCTTTGATTATTGGGTACACAGTTCTATAGTAAACTATAAGTTTGTTAATTATGTTGTTCTAATAGTCTAAATCCTTACTAGTTTTTGGTGTTTGACTTACCAAAAATTAGAATCTCTCATTAGGATACTGAATTTATTGATTTCTGTGTATTTCTATCAATTTTTAAAGTTACTTTTATTAGGTGTATATAAGTTTAGATTTATATCTTTCTGGTGATTTGAATTTCTGTCCTTATGTAGTAATAATCTTTGTTACCAGTAATTTAAAAAAATTTTAGGGGCGCTCAGTCAGAGCATCTGACTCTTGGTTTCAGCTCAGATCATGATCTCAAGTTGTGAGATTGAGCTGTTGGGCTCTGCAAGAGCGGAGTCTACTTGAAATTCTCTTCCTATCTCCCTCTGCCCCTCCACCCGCTCACACACACTCTCTAAAATAAATAAATCTTAAAAAAAAAAAATAGGGGTACCTGGGTGGCTCAGTTGGTCAAGCATCTGTCTTTGGCTCAGGTCATGATCCTGGGGTCCTGGGATCAAGTCCCATGTTGGGCTCCCTGCTCAGTGGGGAGCCTGCTTCTCCCTCTCCCTTGCCCCTCCCCACTGTTCATACTCTCTCTTGCTCAATCTCTCAAATAAACCTTTAAAAAATAAAATTAAAATTAATTTAATAATTTTAAATCTATTAATATTGGAGGAGCAAGATGGCAGAGGAGTAGGAGACCTAAATTTGGTCCTCTCTCAGGAATTCAGCTAGATAGTTATCAAGCCATTCTGAACACCTACAAACTCAACAGGAGATCGAAGAAAATAATAGCAGCAATTCTATGAACAGAAAAGCGATCACTTTCTGAAAGTCAGATTCTATCCCTTCATTGTACTTAACCTTATTTTTTGTATATTTATAAGTTTTTCTTTCTTTAAAATTTTGGGATACAGTTTCTTCTAACAGACCAAAATATACCCTAAATCTAGTGTATGGCTTTGTTCTACTCTCTCGCCTGATCACATTCTCTTTTTTTCTTCTTCTTTCTTTTTTCAACCAACTTCTCATCTTATCGATTCCTTTTTTAAAATCTTTTTTAATTTTCATCTTTACAGTCATATTCCATCCCTTCATCAGATTTACCCTTATTTTTTTTTAAAGATTTTATTTATTTATTTTGACAGAGGGAGACACAGCGAAAGAGGGAACACAAGCGGAGGGAGTGGGAGAGGGAGAAGCAGGCTCTCCACTGAGCAGGGAGCCTTATGTGGGGCTCAATCCCAGGGCCCTGGGATCATGACCTGAGCCGAAGGCAGACGCTTTATGACTGAGTCACCCAGGCGCCCCTACCCTTATTTTTGTATACATAAAAGTTTTTCTTTCTTTAAAATTTTGGGAGGCAGTTTCTTCTAACAGACCAAAATACACCCAAAATCTAGTGTGTGGCTCTCTTCTATTCACCAGCCTGATCATATTCTTTTTTTTTTTTTCCTTTCTTCTCCCCCCCAGTTTTGGGTCCCATCTGATTTGTTCAGTGTATATTTTTCTGGGGTCGTTGTTACCCTTTTAGCATTTTGTTCTCTCATTCATCTATTCTTCTCTGGAAAAAATGACAAAATGGAAAAACTCACTTCAAAAAAAAGAGCAAGAGGCAGTACTGACTGCCAGGGACCTAATCAATACGGACATTAGTAAGATGTCAGAACTTGAGTTCAGAATGATGATTATAAATACACAAGCTGGGCTTGAAAAAAGCATAGAAGGTACTAGAGAATCCCTTTCTGGAGAAATAAAAGAACTAAAATCTAACCAAGTTGAAATCAAAAAGGCTATTAATGAGGTGCAATCAAAAATGGAGGCTCTAACTGCTAGGATAAATGAGGAAGAAGAGAGAATTAGTGATATAGAAGACCAAATGATGGAGAATAAAGAAGTTGAGAAAAAGAGAGATAAACTACTGGATCACGATGGGAGAAATCGAGAGATAAGTGATACTGTAAGACAAAACAATATTAGAATAATTGGGATCCCAGAAGAAGAAGAAAGACAGAGAGGGGCAGAAGGTATACTGGAGCAAATTATAGCAGAAAACTTCCCTAATTTGGGGAAGGAAACAGGCATCAAAATCCAGGAGGCAAAGAGAACCCCCTCAAAATCAATAAAAACAGGTCAACACCCCGACATCTAATAGTAAAACTTACAAGTCTCAGAGACAAAGAGATAATCCTGAAAGCAGCTCGAGACAAGAGGTCTGTAACCTACAACAGTAAAAACATTAGATTGGCAGCAGACCTATCCACAGAGACCTGGCAGGCCAGAAAGGACTGGCATGATATATTCAGGGCACTAAACGAGAAAAATATGCAGCCCAGAATACTATATCCAGCTAGGCTGTCACTGAAAATAGAAGGAGAGATAAAAAGTTTCCAGGACAAACAAAAACTAAAAGAATTTGCGAATGCCAAACCAACCCTACAAGAAATATTGAAAGGGGTCCTCTAAGCAAAGAGAGAGCCTAAAAGTAACATAGACCAGAAAGGAACACAGACAATATACAGTAACAGTCACCTTACAGGCAATACTATGGCACTAAATTTGTATCTTTCAATAGTTACCCTGAATGTAAATGGGCTAAATGCCCCAATCAAAAGACACAGGCTATCAGATTGGATAAAAAAACAAGACCCATCGATATGCTGTCTGTAAGAGACTCATTTTAGACCCAAAGACACCTCCAGATTTAAAGTGAGGGGTGGAAAACCATTTACCATGCTAATGGACATCAAAAGAAAGCTGGGGTGGCAGTCCTTATATCAGACAAATTAGATTTTAAACCAAAGACTATAATAAGAGATGAGGAAAGACACTATATCATACTTAAAGGGTCTATCCAACAAGAAGACCTAATAATTTTAAATATCTATGCCCCTAACATGGGAGCAGCCAATTATATAAGCCAATTAATAACAAAATCAAAGAAACACATCAACAATAATACAATAATAGTAGGGGACTTTAACACCCACCTCATTGAAAGGGACAGATCACCTAAGCAAAAGATCAACAAGGAAATAAAGGCTTTAAATGACACACTAGACCAGATGGACTTCACAGATATACTCAGAACATTCCATCCCAAAGCAACAGAATACACATTCTTCTCTAGAGCACATGGAACATTCTCCAGAATAGATCACATCCTGGGTCACAAATCAGGTCTCAACCAGTACTAAAAGATTGGGATCATTCCCTGCCTATTTTCGGACCACAATGCTTTGAAACTAGAACTCCAATCAAAAGAGGAAAGTTGGAAAGAACCCAAATACATGGAGGCTAAAGAACATCCTACTAAAGAATGAATTGGTCAACCAGGAAATTAAAGAAGAATTTTTAAAAATCATGCAAACAAATGAAAATAAAAACACAACTGTTCAAAATCTTTGGGATGCAGCAAAGAGGTAAGTATATACCAATACAAGCCTTTCTCAAGAAACAAGAAAGGTCTCAAAATACACAACCGAACCCTACACCTAAAGGAGCTGGAGAAAGAAGAGCAAATAAAGGCTAAACCCAGCAGGAGAAGAGAAATAATAAAGATCAGAGCAGAAATCAATGAAATAGAAACCAAAAGAACAGTAGAACAGATCAACGAAACTAGGAGCTGGTTCTTTGAAAGAATTAATAAGATTAATAAACCCCTGGCCAGACTTATTAAAAAGAAAAGAGAAAGGACCCAAATAAATAAAATCATGAATGAAAGACGAGAGATCAGAACCAACACCAAAGAAATACAAACAATTATAAGAACATATTATGAGCAACTATATGCCAGCAAATTAGACGACCTGGAAGAAATGGATGCATTCCTAGAGACGTATAAACTACCAAAACTGAACCAAGAAGAAACAGAAAACCTGAACAGACCCATAACCAGTAAGGAAACTGAAGCAGTCATCAAAAATCTCCCAACAAACAAGAGCCCAGGGCCAGATGGCTTCCCAGGGGAATTCTACCAAACATTTAAAGAAGAATGAATACCTTTTCTTCTGAAACTGTTCCAAAAAATAGAAATGGAAGGAAAACTTCCTAAGTCATTGTATGAGGCCAGCATTACCTTGATCCCAAACCCAGACAAATACCCCATCAAAAGGGAGAATTACAAACCAATATCCCTGATGAACATGGATGCAAAAATTCTCACCAAAATACTAGCCAATAGGATCCAACAGTACATTAAAAGGATTATTCACCATGACCAAGTAGGATTTATTCCTGGGCTGCAAGGTTGGTTCAACATCCACAAATCAATGTGATACAATACATTAATAAAAGAAAGAACAAGAACCATATGATACTCTCCGCAGATGCAGAAAAAGCATTTGACAAAGTACAGCATCCTTTCTTGATTAAAACTCTTCACAGTGTAGGGATAGAGGGTACATACCTCAATATCATAAAAGCCATCTATGAAAAACCCACAGCGAATATCATTCTCTATGGGGAAAAACTGAGAGCTTTTCCCCTAAGGTCAGGAACATGGCAGGGATGTCTACTATTATCACTGCTATTCAACATAGTACTAGAAGTCCTAGCCTCAGCAATCAGACAACAGAAAGAAATAAAAGGCATCCGAATTGGCAAAGAAGAAACCAAACTCTCACTCTTGCAAATGATATGATACTTTATGTGGAAAACCCAAAAGACTCCACCCCAAAACTGCTACAACTCATACAGGAATTCAGTAAAGTGGCAGGATATAAAATCAACCCACTAAAGTCAGTGGCATTTCTATACATCAACAACAAGATAGAAGAAAGAGAAATTAAGGAGTTGATCTCATTTACAATTGCACCCAAAACCATAAGATACCTAGGAATAAATCTAACCAAAGTGGCAAGGAATCTGTACTCAGAAAACTATAGAGTAACTCATGAAAGAAATTGAGGAAGACACGAAGAAATGAAAAAATGTTCCATGCTCATGGATCGGAAGAACAAATATTGTGAAGATGTCAATGCCACCTAGAGCAATCTACACATTTAATGCAATCCCTATCAAAATACCATCAACTTTTCCCAAAGAAATGGAACAAATAACCCTAAAATTTGTATGGAACCAGAAAAGAACCCGAATAGCCAGAGGAATGTTGAAAAGGAAAAGCAAAGCTGGCGGCATCACAATTCTGGACTTCAAGCTCTATTACAAAGCTGTCATCATCAAAACAGTATGGTACTGGCACAAAAACAGACACATAGATCAATGGAACAGAATAGAGAGCCCAGGAATGGACCCTCAACTCTGTGGTCAACTAATCTTCGACAAAGCAGGAAAAAACATGCAATGGAAAAAAGACAGTCTCTTCAACAAATGGTGTTGGGAAAATTGGACAGCCACATGCAGAAGAATGAAACTGGACCATTTCCTTACACCACACACAACAATAGACTCAAAATGGATGAAAGACCTAAATGTGAGACAGGAATCCATCAAAATCCGAGAGGAGAACACAGGCAGCAACCTCCTCAACCTCAGCCGCAGCAACTTCTTCCTAGAAACATCACCAATGGCAAGGGAAGCAAGGGCAAAAATGAGCTATTGGGACTTCATCAAGATAAAAAGCTTTTGCACAGTAAAGGAAATAGTCAACAAAACCAAAACACAACCGACAGAATGGGAGAAGGTATTTGCAAATGACATATCAGATAAAGGGCTAGTATCCAAAATCTATAAAGAACTTCTTAAACTCAACACCCAAAGAACAAATGATCCAATCAAGAAATGGGCAGAAGACATGAACAGACATTTCTGCAAAGAAGACATCCAAATGGCCTACAGATACATGAAAAAGTGCTCAACATCACTTGGCATCATGGAAATACAAATCAAAACCTCAATGAGATACCACCTCACACCAGTCAGAATGGCTAAAATTAACAAGTCAGGAAACGACAGATGTTGGCGAGGATGTGGAGAAAGGGGAACCCTCCTACACTGTTGGTGGGAATGCAAGCTGGTGCAGCCACTCTGGAAAACAGTATGGAGGTTGAAAATAGAGCTACCCTATGACCCAGCAATTGCACTACTGGGTACCTACCCCAAGATACAAATGTAGTGATCCGATGGGGCACGTGCACCCCAATGTTTATAGCAGCAATGTCCACAATAGCCAAACTATGGAAAGAGCCTAGATGTCGATCAACAGATGAATGGATGAAGAAGCTGTGGTACACACACACACACACACACACACACACACACACACACAGGAATATTATGCAGCCATCAAAAAAATGAAATCTTGCCATTTGCAACGACATAGATGGAAGTAGAGGGTGTTATGCTAAGCGAAATAAGTCAATCAGAGAAGGACAATTATCATATGATCTCACTGATATGAGGAATTTGAGAAACAAGACAGAGGATCATAGGGGAAGGGAGGGAAAAATGAAACAAGATGAAACCAGAGAGGGAGACAAACCAAAAGAGACTCTTAATCTCAGAAAACAAACTGAGGTTTGCTGGAGTGGAGGGGGGTGGGAGGGATGGGGTGGCTGGGTGATGGACATTGGGGAGCATATGTGCTATGGTGAGCGCTGTGAATTGTGTAAGACTGAAGAATCACAGACCTGTACCCCTGAAACAAATAATACATTATATGTTAATAAAAAAATAATAAAAATAAATAAATCTATTAATATTAATACCTACATCAGGATTCTTTTAGTGTTTCCCAAGTAGAACTTTTTCCATACCTTTACTTTCAATTTTTGTGTCCTTATGCATTACATGCCCCTTGTAAAAAGCATTTAACTGGATTTTTAAAACATTCCAATCTAACTATGTCTGTCTTTTGACATTTAGTCCACTTAGATATATTGTCATTATTAGTATGTCTGGATTATTTCAACCTATTCTTATTTTTTTTCTTTTTATTTGTACCACTTTTTTAATGCCTCCCTTCCAGTCCCCCCTTTTCTGGTTGATTTTAGATTTAACTTTTTCGTTTTGTTTTGTTTTTACTTTGCTACTAATATAGAAGCTATACACTTTGTTTCTAACTTTTAGTACTCACCGTAGGTATTTTAAATATTTATGTATAACTTAAAGCTTTAACATAATATTTAACCCATATTCCCTTAGAATACTTAATTCTTCTTGCTATCTCTCAACTTACTTTTTATTGTGCCCAGTATTTTATTTGTCCTTTTTATAAAGCCCCCAATCAGATATTATTTTATATAGACAATGCTCATTTAGACTTACCAATTTCTCATGCTTACCATTTTTCTTTTCTCATTATTCCTTCTTGTATCTCAAATATTGCCTGAGATCAATTGCCTTTTTCTTTAATTACATGCCTTAGAAGTTTCGTTAGTGAATGGCAGGTGGTGGTTCAGTTTTTTATTATCTGAATATATATTTATTTGGTCTTTATTCATAAAAGATAGTTTTGTTGGGTATAGAATTCTAGGTTGAAAGTTAGTTTTCCTTTCAGCACTTTGCCATTTTGATGTTGAGAGGCTTACAGTCAGTCCAATTATTGACCTTAAGTAGGTGATAAGATTTTTTTTCTATTTAAAAAATTTTTTCTCCTTATGTGTTCTCCTGTTACTTAAGATGTGTCTGGATTTGCCATTTATCTTGCTTTTTTAAAAAATCTGTAGATCTAGGTTTCCTTAATTCTGGGAAATTGTTAGCCACTAGGTCTTCAAAAATTGCCTCTCCTCCATTCTCTCCTCCCAAGAATTCATCTTGATATATGCTAGACATTCTTATTATCTTCCACATCTTCTATCTCTCATGTTTTCTAATGCCTGGATTCTCTGTGCTACATTCTAGATAATTCCTAATGCTCTATCTTCCACTTCTGCAATTTTCTCTGTTATGTCTAATTTGCTGTTTAGCTTACATACTGAATTCTTTATTTCAATGATTATATTTTCTATTCCTAAAGCTTCCAATTTATTTTTAATCTGCCTGGTCATTTTTAATAATCTCTTATTTCTTGCTCATGTTTGTGATTTCTTCATAGTTTCTTTAAACATTTCATTTGGAGTTAGAGAGTGTATTCAACAATTCCAATATCTGAAGTCCTTGAGAGTTTAAATCTGTTGTTTGGTATTTCTGTTGATTTTCACATATGATTTTGGTGATCTTGGTTTTTGATTCTCATACTAATGATCTTAATCTGTGGGAATACTTGGACCCCCAAACTGGCACTACTATCTTCTCAGGCAGGATCTGTATTTGCTCTTGTTGAGATCCTGTGAATATGGTCCTCCAATATGGAACCACTTTAGCTCCTTAAAAAAGCTCAGCAAACCCATCTCGCTTATGCCTCAAGGCATTCCATTGCACTGGCTGTTAAATGCCCTCACCTCCAGGACACTTTCTTCCTTTCAAATGTGCCTATCATTCACCACTCTAGTTTGAATCTGTCCCCTGCTTTTCTTTCTTTTAGAGAGTGAGGGGATTGATCTTTGCAGATTTTTCTTAATTTTTAAGGCATTGCTAGACTCCCAGGAATTTCTACCCTAGATCTAATTGTTTTGTAATCGGATAGCCCTTTAGTCATAATGCAACAGTAGTTGGCCAGCACTGTAATTTCAAATTTTTGGTTTTGAGTAATTTGTTTTAAAAGTAAATGGTAATAGTAATGTATATCAACAACTGCCAATAAGTACATCTGAAGTTTGAAGGTTGCATAAAATTAGCAGGAAGATCAGGCTAGAAGTAAAGGTGATATCCAAAGGTAAGTTTCAATGTACCTTATAAACTAAAAGAAATATCTGCAGACATACCAAATCCAAAAATAAATTCCTCAGAAACATGGATAGGAAGCCATTTATGGAGCAAGAGTTATCAGGATGAGCTTATAGCTCAGCCTGAAAAAGCAAAAAAGGTTGTTTTCATTTAAAGCACTTACTTTATGTGGGGTTGCAACCCTGGCTGCTCTTCATAGTCTTCTATGAGGAAAGGCAGATTTTTAGCCCAGTGGTCTTTAAAGCTTCCAGGCAGATCCACGTCAATGTTATATTCCGTAAGAGGAGTATCAAGGTGTGCGTGAAGATATCGAGAATACTCTGCAGATAGGAGACGAGATCTGACACACCCAAATATTGCTAAAGAAATATTTTTTATTGCCGGTTGCCATACAAATACTTTGTAACAAAGCGTTAATTCCAAGAATTCCAAGAACTCTAAGAATTCTAAATGGAGACTCCAAACTGTAGTAAGTCACTATTATTATATGATACAGGGTAACTCAAAATACCAAGATCGAACATAAGCCAGTCAATCTGGGTCCCACTTTAGCTAAGTTTTAATCATTTTTCCATGAACAGCACCAAAGATCTCACTTTTTAGTTGCAGAATCTGAGAAGCCAAGTTCAGTGTCAGACAGAGCCTGGTTCTCTGTCAACTGATATGAATCAACTATGTATATGATTTCATCAACTGACTAACTGCTGCTTATCTCTACAGAAGCAGTGCAGAAAAATACCAGGATATGGAGTGCCCCTCCTTCAGTCTACAGCTCACATGTTCTACTAAACCAGGAAACAAGAGGAAATCATAATTTAGAGTGAGGAGCAATGCTGTCCAGTAGGCAGCCCCTAGCCACCTGGCTAGTGAACACTTAAAATATGGCCCATGTTGGGGGTGTCTGGGTGGCTCAGTCAGTTAAGCATCCAACTCCTGGTTTTGGCTTAGGTCATGATCTCAGGGTCGTGAGATTGAGCCCCGTGTCGGGTTCCATGCTGGGCATGGAGCCTGCTTGAGATTCTTTCTCTCCCTCTCCCTCTTCTCCCGCCCCCACTGCTCGCGCTTGTGCACACACTCTCTCAAAAAAGAAAAATAAAAGTATAAAATGTAGCCAAAGTGACCGAGAAATTGTATTTTAAATTTTAATCTAATTAATCTAAATGTAAAAATTGATATTTGAGTCAATTATTAGAAAACTTCAGAATGTTTGGAACAACTCACATATATGAATCTACTCTTTGATCTTTAAATTTTATGAAACAAGACTTCAAATTAAGAATTTCCAATGAAAATTTAACATCCTAACTGAGATGTAAGTATAAAGATGTACTATAAGTATAAAATACACATCAGATTTCAAAGACTTGGTACAAAAAAATAATGTAAGATACCTAATGATATTAATGAATAGTGTTTTCATATTAATTATATGTTGAACTGATATCATGCATATGTCAAGTCAAATAAAATGTATTATTAAAATTAATTCCACATGATTATTTTTACTTTTCTCGTGGCTACTAGAAACTTATAACTCCAGGGCTCATAATTTTTTACAGTTGGAGAGTACTGGCATGAGAGGGTTAATGATGACAAAGGAAAGAGCAGAAGAGGAAGTAAAGGTTTGTGCTCTGCATGAACAATAAAAATATTATCATGATGAGCACTGAGAATGTACAGAATTATTGAATCATTATATTGTGTGCCTCAATCAAATATAACACTAAATGTTAATTGTACTTCAATTAAAAAATCGATTTGAAACAAAACAAAACAAAAAAAAAACCAAAAAATGCCATTACATATGGCAGAGAAAAAGTGAGACTCTGACAAACCAAAGATAGCTTAAAGATTGGCTTTCTTCCTCATCCCAACTGAATGTCTCCAAAGTATGTGAGAATTGTGAAATGAAGGAATGACAGATCAAAGATACCAAGTTTACATTTAACAGTTAAAAATCTCAGAAAATGTTACTTTCCTCTGACTCCTAGGTCTCTAGACGAGATGTGATGAGACACATCGATACCCAGATGACTGTCACTTTCAGCTCAAAATAGGTTTTTCTGACTTGAGTAAAATATTTCTAACTTAAAAAAGAAAAAATATGTAGGCAGTGGCAAAGTACTGGACCAATCTTTAGAAGACAGGGGCCCAGGAACACCTGGGTGGCTGTCAGTTAAGTGTCTACCTTCAACTCAGGTCATGATCCCAGGGCCCTGGGATCGAGTCCCACATCAGGCTCCTTGCTCAGCAGTGAGCCTGCTTCTCCCTCTGCCTGCCCCTCCCCCTGCTCCTGCTCGCTCTCTCTCTCTCTGACAAATAAAAAAATAAAATCTTATAAAAAATATTTTAAAAAAAATAGAAGAGGGGCCCTATCCAATCCAGGTACTGCCACTAACCAAGGCGGGGGGGTGGGGGTGGGGGCTATGATCAAGCTACCTCGTGTCTTCGAGACTCAGCTGTCTCCTACAGAACATAAGAGAGACAAGCAATATGATTTCTGCAGCTCTGAGCATTAAAATTCAATGACTGAGCCATTTTGTGACTTACCTCGGAGATATTTCACTTTCAGATACTCTGGGCTAGCCTTCTGGCCCGGGAGAGGATCATTTAGCATGACTTTAGTCTGTGCTTTTATTCCTTCATAGAACTGTCCCATGGCAACATGGCTGAGCCCTTTCATGTACTGGCACACCTCATTATAGGGCTCGAGCTGCAGACACCGCTGACGCAGAAGGAGAAAATGCTCTATTAGTATCAGTACAGTCGCGGATGAGCTTTAAGTGCTTTATTCTTCAGTCTGGAGTTGGAAAGTTTTCCCTCCAGGCTAAATCACACCAAATACATGCTCTGTAAAGTAGTCTTTAAGACATGGCAATTGTTTTCTTTCTTTTTGTTAAGGTGTAAACACTCTTCCTGGCCCTCCTCCCTATTCATCCCACTCAAGGTCACCGAAGAAAAATCCGAGAGCTGTTTCGGTGTTTCTCACTTAGGGATGCCCACCTTGAAGTTTTTCAGGGCTTCCTGCAGGCTGCCATGGTGATAAAGCATCGTTCCCCGAAGCTGCAGGGTCTGCACATGATTTTGGTTGAGCAACAGTGCCTTCTGAAAGCTCTCGGTGGCAGCTTCGAAATTGCCCAGTTCTCTAGGTATTTAACAACAGTTATGAGCACAGTGCAGAACATTTCAGTGGACACACAGAGTAAGTTAGCCTCAGGATTACAGTCCCATATGTGAATCAGATACCTTGATGTGGATGTTCTTCTCTAATTTACCATTCTACAGCTCAGCTACATCCCACTTACTTTTCCTAAACTTTACCAGATTATAGGATAACCACAAAGCCCTTGAAAGTCTTTGGGGGAAAATGAATTTATTGATTTCCAAAGGCAAGTGCTTGTTCAAATCCTTTTCCCCCATTCATGAGCTCCCACCCATAAAAAACTGTGTAAATTTTAGTATTTAGATAAAACCATACTTCTTCTTTGGGAAAAAACAAAAAAACAACTATGTAGGTTACAATCATACACAGGGTCATCATTCAGAGGCTTAAAATTGTATATTTCTGTCACAGAAGTTACTTCACTTAAAATCTCGTAAATCATTTCATAATTTAAAATTTTTTTAAAAAGTATATTTTAGAGTTGTGATCACTTCAGAGTGGAAATAATTATTGCCAGCCTTCTTTTACATATTACATTTTTACAAATAATAAAAGCACCTTCAAAATGTCCCATGTGTCAATTTTCTGTAAATAATGAATATTTTTATATAATACAACACTCGCTTATATTTCTATAGCACTTTACTAATTACTCTGGGTGCTTTCAAATCTCTTTTCAATGTATGTCCCCAACAATTCTGTGGGACAGCAAGGATAAAGGTCATCATTTAAACCCAAGATGAACTCAAAGACACTTTCTTCAAGTTAGTGTAAGAGAGCTTCTCCAACTACCACCATCACATAAATAACCCCTTGAATTCAATCCTTCCCGAGTGAGGTGCCAACAGTTTTGAAGGGGATCTCGGTCACTGTGTCTTTTTTAACTTTCACAGAACCTTGCAAGTGAGAACCCTGAAGCTCAGGGAAGTTAAGGACACACAAGTATGAAATGGGCAATCTAGAACTAGAACCAAATCTCCTGACTCCTGAATGCTGAGCCCCTTCTTTCACACCATGCAATCTCCTTTTCGGGTCAGAGTGTAAAAATTGTTGAAAGCCAAAAGTCAGAGTAAGCTCTACTACTGGTCAGGGTAACACGTGAAGTCAGGACACCAGAGTCTAGGCACAACTTCTCACTCCTGATACAGATGCATAATAACTATATCAAAATCAATCACACTGATGATAGGGATGCAGCATAATTTTCCATCCCTTTAATCTAGGAATCTTCAAATGATCACAGTGATGTGGGAATTAACCTTACTTATCGCCTAGAAAAGCACCAGTATCTATGACTCAACAGCGTATAATGCCACTATTCAAAACAATAACCCTTGGGAGAGGGGGAAAAGATGGCGGAGGAGTAGGGGACCCTATTTCAACTGGTCCCTGGAATTGAGCTGGATATCTACCAGACCACTCTGAGCACCCACGAAACCAGCCTGAGATGTAAGAAGATCTGGACCTCTACAAACAGAATATCGCAGGCAGTTGGTTTTGAGGTACGAGGTGGGGAGCCGTGATCCTGCGGGCAGATATCGGAGGATAAACGGCAGCGGGAGGGTGCCTGGCCATGGGGATCCTAACCGCCGGTGAGCAACAGCCTCGCGCACTGCGGACGGGGCACAGACTCGCAGACCGGTAGCGGCGGGGAAAGGACTCTAGGGCAGCCCCCGGGGCGGAAACCCAGAGCGGCGGGGTCGCGCTGGCAAACTGCAGCCCCCGGACGGAAACCCGGAGCGACAGGGTTGCACACGCGTGAACTGGGAGCGGCTGGCGGTTTTAGAAGCACAAAGGGCAGAGACGGGCCCCGACCCGGAGGCAGGACTGGGAGCGCTGCGGAGGGGCACATAACCCAGGACGCTGCAGTTTATAGCAGCACGGACAGAAACGGAGACAGTGTGGCCTGGAGAGCTCACTGAAGAACAGACTGCGGTCTCTCTGCTCTGAGGCAGAGGGTTGGAAACGGTCTCTTCTGCTCTGACTCGCGGAAGAGACGCGGAAAGCCGCCAGGGAAAGCCGCCAGAGAACAAAAGCCCCAAAAACTGATTCCCGCTGAGCCCATCCCCCGCCACAGGGGGGCAGGGCAACTCCGCCCAAACAGGGTTGCCTGAGTAACAGCGTGGCAGGCCCCTCCCGCAGAAGACAGGCTGGGAAAACAAGAGGCCAGCAACCCTAAGGTCCCAAGAAAACAGGTGCATCTTGCTTGGGTTCTGGTCAATAATTTGGGCTCTATACATTCCCTCAAACACCCATCAACAGAATGACTAGGAGGAGGAGCCCCCAAAATAGAAAAGACTCAGAGATTACTACTTATGCTGCAGATTTACAAATGGATACAGATATAACCAAGATGTCGGAGATGGAATTCAGGCTAGCAATTGTGAAGGCAATGGCTAGAATGGAGAAATCAATTAATGGCAACATAGAGTCTCTAAGGGCAGAAATAAAAGGTGAATTGGCAGAACTTAAAAATGCTATCAATGAGATCCAATCCAATCTAGATAATGTAACAGCTAGGGTAACTGAGGCAGAAGAGAGAATAAGCGACCTGAAAGACAATATAATAGATAAAAAGGGAAAAGAGGAGGCCAGGGAAAAACAACTCAGAATCCATGAAAATAGAATCAGAGAAATAAGTGACACCATGAAGCATTCCAATGTCAGAATAATTGGAATCCCGGAGGGAGTGGAGAGAGAGAGGACTAGAAGATGTATTTGAGCAAATCGTAGCTGAGAACTTCCCTAATCTGGGGAATGAAACAAACATTCGAGTCCTAGAGGCAGAGAGGACCCCTCCCAAGATCAAGGAAAACAGGCCAACACCCCAGCATGTAATAGTAAAACTTGCAAATCTTAGAACCAAGGAAACCATCTTAAGGGCAGTTAGGGGGAAGAGATTCCTTACGGACAGAGGGAGGAACATCAGAATAACGTCAGACCTATCCACAGAGACCTGGCAAGCCAGAAAGGCCTGGCAAGACATATTCAAGGTACTAAATGAGAAGAACATGCAGCCAAGAATACTTCATCCGGAAAGGCTGTCATTTAGAATGGATGGAGAGATGCAGAGCTTCCACGACTGGCAGAAACTGAAAGAATATGTGACCACTAAGCCGGCCCTGCAAGAAATATTAAGGGGGGGTTCTATAAAAGGAGAAAGACCCCAAGAGTGATATACAACAGAAATTTACAGGGACAATCTATAAAAACATCTTCACAGGCAACATGATGACAATTAATTCATATCTTTCAATAATCACTCTCAACGTGAATGGCCTAAACACTCCCATAAAATGGCACAGGGTTGCAGATTGGATAAAAAGACAGGACCTATCCATATGCTGTCTACAAGAGACTCATTTTGAACCTAAAGATACATCCAGACTGAAAGTGAAGGGATGGAGATCCATCTTCCATGCCAGCGGACCTCAAAAGAAAGCTGGGGTAGCAATTCTTATATCAGACAAATTAGATTTTAAACTAAAGTCTGTAATTAGAGACACAGAAGGACACTATATCATTCTTAAAGGGTCTGTCCAACAAGAAGATCTAACAGTTGTAAATATCCATGCCCGCAACATGGGAGCAGCCATCTACATAAGCCAACCTTTAACCAAAATAAAGAGTCATATTGATAACAATACGTTAATTGTAGGAGACCTCAATACTCCACTCTCAGCAATGGACAGATCATCTAAGCAGAAAATCAACAAGGAAACAAGAGCTTTGAATGATACATTGGACCAGATGGACCTCATAGATATTTACAGAACATTCCATCCTAAAACAACAGAATACTCATTCTTCTCGAGCACACACGGAACTTTCTCCAGAATAGACCACATACTGGGTCACAAATCAGGTCTCAACCGATACCAAAAGACTGAGATTATTCCCTGCATATTCTCAGACCACAATGCTTTAAAAGTGGAACTCAATCACAAGAAAAAATTTGGCAGAAATTCAAACACTTGGAAGCTAAAGACCACTCTGCTCAAGAATGTTTGGGTCAACCAGGAAATCAAAGAAGAACTTAAACAATTCATGGAAATCAATGAGAACGAAAACGCATCGGTCCAAAACCTATGGGATACTGCAAAGGCGGTCCTAAGGGGGAAATACATAGCCATCCAAGCCTCACTCAAAAAAATAGAAAAATCCCGAATTCACCAACTAACTCTACACCTTAAAGAACTAGAGAAAAAGCAACAAACGACGCCTAAGCCACACATTAGAAGAGAAATAATTAAAATTAGAGCAGAAATCAATGAATTAGAAACCAGAAACACAGTAGATCAGATCAACGAAACTAGAAGTTGGTTCTTTGAAAGAATTAATAAGATCGATAAACCACTGGCCAGACTTATCCAAAAGAAAAAAGAAAGGACCCAAATTAATAAAATTATGAATGAAAGGGGAGAGATCACGACTAACACCAAGGAAATAGAAACAATTATTAGAAATTATTATCAGGGCGCCTGGGTGGCTCAGTCGTTAAGCGTCTGCCTTTGGCTCAGGTCATGATCCCAGGGTCCTGGGATCAAGCCCCGCATCGGGCTCCCTGCTCCGCGGGAAGCCTGTGTCTCCCTCTCCCACTCCCCCTGCTTGTGTTCCCTCTCTCGCTGTGTCTCTCTCTGTCAAATAAATAAATAAAAAATCTTAAAAAAAAAAAAAAGAAAGAAATTATTATCAACAACTATATGCCAATAAACTGAGCAATCTGGATGAAATGGAGGCCTTCCTGGAAACCTATAAGCTGCCAAGACTGAAACAGGAAGAAACTGACAACCTGAATAGGCCAATAACCAGTAACAAGATTGAAGCAGTGATCAAAAACCTCCCAAAAAACAAGAGTCCAGGGCCTGATGGATTCCGTGGGGAATTCTACCAAACATTCAAAGAAGAAATAATACCTATTCTACTGAAGCTGTTTCAAAAAATAGAAACAGAAGGAAAACTTCCAAACTCATTCTATGAGGCCAGCATTACCTTAATCCCCAAACCAGGCAAAGACCCCATCAAAAAGGAAAATTTCAGACCGATATCCCTGATGAATATGGATTCCAACATCCTCAACAAAATCCTAGCTAATAGGATCCAACAATACATTAAAAGGATCATCCACCACGACCAAGTGGGATTTATCCCCGGGATGCAAGGGTGGTTCAACGTTCGCAAATCAATCAATGTGATAGAACACATTAATAAGAGGAGGGAGAAGAACCATATGGTCCTCTCAATTGATGCAGAAAAAGCATTTGACAAAATACAACATCCTTTCCTGATTAAAACTCTCCAGAGTATAGAGATAGAGGGAACATTCCTCAAGCTCATAAAATCCATCTATGAAAAACCCACAGCGAATATCATCCTCAATGGGGAAAAGCTGAGAGCCTTTCCCTTAAGATCAGGAACACGTCAAGGGTGCCCACTCTCACCACTGTTGTTCAACATAGTACTAGAAGTCCTAGCAACAGCAATCAGACAACAAAAAGAAATAAAATGTATTCAAATTGGCAAAGAAGAAGTCAAACTCTCT
This sequence comes from Halichoerus grypus, assembly GCF_964656455.1. Lineage (NCBI taxonomy): Eukaryota > Metazoa > Chordata > Mammalia > Carnivora > Phocidae > Halichoerus > Halichoerus grypus. Next base: position 68,346,148 of record NC_135718.1, read on the forward strand.
CTTTTCGCAGACGACATGATACTTTATGTGGAAAACCCAAAAGACTCCACCCCCAAATTACTAGAATTCATCCAGCAATTCAGTAATGTGGCAGGATACAAAATCAATGCACAGAAATCAGTTGCTTTCTTATACACTAACAACGCAACTGTAGAAAGAGAAATTAGAGAAACGATTCCATTTACAATAGCACCAAAAACCATAAGATACCTCGGAATAAACTTAACCAAAGAGGTAAAGGATCTATACTCTAGGAACTACAAAACACTCATGAAAGAAATTGAAGAAGACACAAAAAGATGGAAAAATATTCCATGCTCATGGATCGGAAGAATAAACATTGTTAAAATGTCTATGCTACCCAGAGCAATCTATACCTTCAATGCCATCCTGATCAAAATTCCAATGACATTTTTCAAAGTGCTGGAACAAACAATCCTAAAATTTGTATGGAATCAGAAAAGACCCCGAATCGCCAAGGAAACGTTGAACAAGAAAAACAAAGCTGGGGGCATCACGTTGCCCGATTTCAAGCTATATTACAAAGCTGTGATCACCAAGACAGCATGGTACTGGCACAAAAACAGACATATAGACCAATGGAACAGAATAGAGAACCCAGGTATGGACCCTCAACTCTATGGTCAAATAATCTTTGACAAAGCAGGAAAAAACATGCAATGGAAAAAAGACAGTCTCTTCAATAAATGGTGCTGGGAAAATTGGACAGCCCCATGCAGAAGAATGAAACTCGACCATTCTCTAACACCATTCACAAAGATAAACTCAAAGTGGATGAAAGACCTCAATGTGAGACAGGAATCCATCCAAATCCTAGAGGAGAACATAGGCAGTAACCTGTTTGACATCGGCCACAGCAACTTCTTTCAACATACATCTCCAAAAGCTAGTGAAACAAAAGCAAAAATGAACTTTTGGGACTTCATCAAGATAAAAAGCTTCTGCCCAGCAAAGGAAACAGTCAACAAAACAAAGAGGCAACCCACAGAATGGGAGAAGATTTTTGCAAATGAAACTACAGATAAAGGGCTGGTATCCAAGATCTATAAAGAACTTCTCAAACTCAACACCCAGAAAACAAATAATCAAGTCAAAAAGTGGGCAGAAGATATGAACAGACACTTCTCTGAAGAAGACATACAAATGGGGCGCCTGGGTGGCTCAGTCGGTTAAGCGACTGCCTTCGGCTCAGGTCATGATCCTGGAGTCCCGGGATCGAGTCCCACATCGGGCTCCCTGCTCGGCGGGGAGTCTGCTTCTCCCTCTGACCCTCCTCCCTCTCGTGCTGTCTCTCATTCTCTCTCTCGCAAATAAATAAATAAAAATCTTAAAAAAAAAAAAAAAAAAAAGACATACAAATGGCTAACAGACACATGAAAAAATGTTCATCATCATTAGCCATCAGGGAAATCCAAATCAAAACCACATTGAGATACCACCTTACACCAGTCAGAATGGCCAAAATGGACAGGGAAAGAAACAACAAATGTTGGAGAGGTTGTGGAGAAAGGGGAACCGTCTTACACTATTGGTGGGAATGCAAGTTGGTACAGTCACTTTGGAAAACAGTGTGGAGGTGCCTCAAAAATTTAAAAATAGAGCTACCCTATGACCCAGCAATTGCACTACTGGGTATTTACCCCAAAGACACAGATGTAGTGAAAAGAAGGGCCATATGCACCCCAATGTTCATAGCAGCGATGTCCGCAATAGCCAAACTGTGGAAAGAGCCGAGATGCCCTTCAACAGATGAACGGATAAAGAAGATGTGGTCCATATATACAATGGAATATTACTCAGCCATCAGAAAAGATGAATACCCAACTTTTACATCAACATGGATGGGACTGGAGGAGATGATGCTAAGTGAAATAAGTCAAGCACAGAAAGTCAATTATCATATGGTTTCACTTATTTGTGGAACATAAGGAATAGCATGGAGGATGTTAGGAGAAGGAAGGGAAAAATGGGGCGGGGGGAATTGGAGGGAGAGATGAACCATGAGAGACTATGGACTCTGAGAAACAAACAGGGTTTTAGAGGGGAGGGGGGAGGGGGGATTGGTTAGCCCCGTGATGGGTATTAAGGAGGGCATGTACTGCATGGAGCACTGGGTGTTACACAAAAACAATGGATCGTGGATCACCACATCAAAAACCAATGATGTATTGTATGGTGACTAACATAACATAATAAAATTGCATGTAGCTGTTCAAAAAAAAAAAAACAATAACCCTTGAAGAACTAACATTTTCGAGACCAATATATATGAAGCAAAGCTGTAATAAAGAGGTAATAATATGTAGCATGATATCATCTGACACATGGTTCTTTCTGTAATAAAGAGGTAATAATATATATCATGATATCATCTGACACATGATTCTTTCTATATTCCTTCTGGAATATAGCTTATAAATGCTTATGTGATTTAGAATGACAATCTCTTTTGGTTAAGGAATGTAATTTCTTTTAAAATATCACTACTATGTGAGGCTCTCTTGTCTCCCCACTGTATGCCCTCCCTCCCACCCCGACTACTATTGCTTTTCTTACCTATAGGCCTGTCCCAGACTTTTATACGCATCAATAAAATCAACTTTTTGCTTCAAGGCTTCTTTGAAGGATTCAATAGCTTCCTGAAAAAAGTATATAGAAAATTATGTCATTTGCATAACCGTTAAAATAGAGTTTCACTTAAATCACTAAAGGACTTAAAAATATATTACACATGTCTCGGAGTGATTTTTTTTAATATGAGGACTTAAAAAAAAGAGAGGTAGAGAGTATGACAAACTATGAGTCAGGAGGATTTAATTTCAACAGTAAACAAATGCACTGCTATGAATAATAACAGAGCCGTAAAAGTTTCCCCCTTTAAGAATGGGATAACGGCTCCTCACTACCTATTTCATTAGGGCTTTGATTATTAACGATATCAGCTTCGTGTCAACATCATTTCTTTAATTAATAAAGGCCTTGCGGAATAAAAGTCAGCTTACTAGCTGTGCAAAGTATAATCTTAAATGACCATAACTAGCAGCTCTTAAACTGAACCACTCAAGAGACAAAAAAGCAAGCCCAGCGTGACGTTGTTCATAAAAAAAGCAACAGGGCTCCAGACTGACTGGGAATCAGAAGGATTCCCATGATCTACAGGAAAAAGAAATAGCAAAACAAAATAAAACAGAAACCTTGAGTTGGGGGCGTTTGGGGCATAGCTTCTGCCGGCAGCGGAGAAGGGGGCACAGGTGAGGAGTCCTTAGGGAACACACAGCGCACCTGGCCACTGTGGAATCCTCTGGAAACTGTTAATAAAATGTACCATTCTGCTTCACAATAAACATTCCCATCTTAAACTGTATTCAATGTACTTTCCATTATGACTTGACTATTTACTGTGATAAAAAATTATGAAGACATTTCACACATTTTCCAAGGAAAAGACGTGTCTTAAGTTAGCGGCTACGAAGTATCATGATCTCTAATGGCTTTAATGAGAAAGACTAAAATGTCTGCGTATTTCACACCTAATTAGATAATTCATAGCAAAAAAACTACTAAAGATGTCATATGCCTTGCACATGGTAGGCACTCAATAAATATTTAATGATTTTGTAGGCACATAATCCTAATTCTTTTCAGAAAATCATCCATTCCCTGCTTCTTGACTTTCTCTGTAGGGGGCAGCAGGGTCAGAGGAGCTGGCTTTCAAACTCTTCTAAGGCAACAATGGGGACAACCACCTGCTCTTTAAGGAGTCCCACGTTCTGTTTGGTAGAAGGACGAGAATGGATAAATTTTAATACTGCAGAAATGTTGAAGACTACTCCTCATTAGGCTTCTGGCCCTGGTATAGTCTTGATCTTTTGGGAGTACTACAACTATATTTTTAATCCAACAAACATGTATTGAGCGCCTACTATGTGCCAGGGGCAGTGAGAGGGGCAGGGGACATAAAGATGAGCAAGTCATTCTCTCTGTCCTCAAAGAACTCAGTCTAGTTAGAAAGCCAATTATTTAACCAGGTTATTAGAATACAAACTAAGAGCTATGATAGAGACACAAGTAAAAGTCTGGGGAATAAAGAGAAGGAAGAACTAACTGAGCCTGGGACACCAGGAGATGCTTCATGGAGGAAGTGGCAACTGAGCTGGGTCTGGGAGAAGGAGGAGTTTGGCAAAGAAAGAAGGCATTGTGGACGGGGGGATGCTGGTGCGCAGAGACAGGGTGCTCAGCAGCGGTGGGGAAGGCGGGACAGCAGGAGTGCAGGTGCATGGGTGGGAGCGGGGGAGAGGGAAAAGACGGGGACCAGGCTGGTGTGGGGAGCTGGGCCAGAGGCAGAAGGGCCTCTGCCATGCTCCGCAGTCCAGGCATCACCCTGCCAGCAGTGAGGGCTGGGGGCTGTGAGCAGGTGCGGGACCTCACAAAACTGACTCTTTAGAAATGATGGCCACGAGCCACAACAGAGGAGCCAGGCTGGACAGGGGAGGGAGCAGAGCCCACCCAGGAGGTGGCTACAGAGGTCCAGGCAAGAGATAATGGAAACTCAAACTGAGACAGTCTCTCTGAGGACAGAAAAGGAGGGTCAAACTCAGGAGATATTCCTAAAGGCCAATGAAGAATCTGCTGGCCGTGGATATGGGGGATAAGGGAGAAGGGAGGGAAGGAAGCTTCGAAGCTGAAGAGCCTGGGTAGAAGGTGAGAGCGTGAACCAACGTAAGGAAGTAGGTGGGACAGCTGCGGGGTGGGGTGGGGTGGGGCGGGGGTGGGAGGAGGTCAGGAGTCCAGCTGGGGCGTGGTGAGTCTGGGGTGTTTGTGGACTTCTAGGGGAGATGCCCGGGAGACATCTGCTGCCCACTGCACTTACAGCATGCTGGGACGCCACAGTTCTTCAAAGTCTGATTTCTCTTCAGCTTTTAAGAGTCTTTGGTTTCAGGGTTCCTGTCTAATCACTGCACAGCTCTCTACCTCATTCTGCCAAAGAGGGGACATAGTAGAATCAAGATCTGAAGCCACTGGGAACAAAGACACTACGTTCGAATGAATCAATCTCTAAGCACATGAACTGGCTGTGAGTTTGTCCTCATAGCAAGTGGGACCATCACCACCTTTATGCCACCATCGTCCTGGCTCATGGTGGGCAGCCATCCCTTGCGCTCCCCTTTATTATAACGAAGAGAACAGTCTCAAGGAACTCTCAAAGTGAAGGCTGATCAAAAAATATGTGCTCGGGATATACAATTCTTGAAATATCCTTACATCACAGGTAAAAGTTTTCACTCTGTTTTCCCTAGGGAAATCCAAAATGTCTGCTATATCTACCAGATTGGACAGTTGTGACATTTGTCACGTAATATTGCCTAAATAATTTCTAATGTATTACATCATAAAGTAAATAAGCACACCACCCACTTAATTAATTTCTAAATTGCTTTTGACCCGAAGAGACCAGCTTTAGGATATAAAGATAGCTCCAGTTCATTGGTCCATTTAATACATTGTCTCTACAGTTAACAAGAGAAATAAAGATATCTAAACTAAGTTCATTAATTTAATGAAGGCATGTCACCACTGACTCAGTTTTCCAATCTGTGTAACTGGGACACCCTCTGCTCCTTCTATACTTCATGGGGATGCCGCTGGGATGAATGAGACAATACGTAAACACTCTGACCTCCTCGGACAGCAGATCTATAAAAATGCAAAGAAAAAGTTCCCAGCTATTACACACGTTGATGCTGTATTTATGAGCACAGTGAAGAGGAGAAAGCACCAAATAATTTGGCGAGACTGGTTCACTGAGGGGCTTCTACTGCTCGTGGGACGTAAGTACTATGTCTAGGTTCTCATCACATGGATTTGGAAGAAACCAAACCGAATCTCAGCCCTTGTTCACTGTGTAGTTATTAACATCTCTGTTACAGCTCTTTTCTGAAAAATTCTCATTTCAAAGTAACACAAAGAGCCCTCCCTGCCCACGTTCTTAAACCCGGCTTTAGAGTCCACGGTGAAAGCCTCTGTTTGCACTTGTTTACTTTAAAAAGTATTTTTTAACCTCTCAGTACTGGTTGTTGGTATTTTTTTTTTGCATTTCAAATCTTGTTCTCCTCCATGAGATATTCAAGGCATAGACTTCGAATCTAGTACTGTGATCTGAATTTTCTAATTTAAGGCAACTGAGAGAAGGTGAGAGGAAGAGGGGGCAGATACAAAATAAGCTGCACTTGATCTTAGCCAAAAGGCCAAGAAGTGATGGAAAAGCCCATCTGCAGTTGCTCAAAGCACATTCTAAATACCCGCTCTCCACACCTGCGGCTGCCGGTCTGAACCCCAGGGAGGGCGAGAAGAGTCTCTGTGCACAGCACCTTCCACATACTCGCAGGAAGGACAGTATGAAAGGAAACCTGCAGTTCCCTCTGGGTTGGGTTTTAGTGGATGGGAGTTATCTTTTTAGAGTCACGAAACTGAGAATAAATGAAATGTTCACATGTAACCAAATCTGTAATAACTGAGACCTGATCCGTGCTCACAGCTCCTTCACACACATTATTTTATTGAATCCTTGCAACCCCTTCAAGAGGCGGGGAGGGGAGCAGACTCATCTCTACGTGACAGATGGAGAAGGAGGGGCTGAAAAGCTTAAGTCACTTGGCTGGTAGTCGAGTTTGCAGGATTCAGAGCGGAAGCTCAAGCCAAGGCCTTCTGAGTCCAAATCCAAGGCTCTGTCCTGGAAATTCATTTATTCCCCCTAGTACTTAGTGACAGGCACTGCCCATAACACTGAGGATTTACAACAGAGGCCTTTTTGAAGGTAAACTGTCCCTACGCTCCAAGAGTGTGTGCACAATCCTCGTAACTACTTTCCACAATAAAATGCATGTTCTTTCAACCAGAGCACCCTTCCCTGCCATGCACTATTGAAACTCTTCACAGCTTTCAAAGTTCAGGTGAAGAATAACCTGTCTGGGAAGACTCTCTTGACCCCCGAGTCAGCATGAAGTGTTTTCCGCCCTGCAGAGGCTGACTCTCAGGCCAGCTGGTTTTCGACCAGACGAGGACGGGTCCTGCACTAGAGCGCCTACCCTGTGCGGGCCATGGGCACCGAGGACGTCACCTTGAGGACCAGAGTTCCACTCTCTGCTCCCAGCCGGGTGTCTACCCTACGGCAAGGCTGCTGCACAATAGGTCCCGAGCACACTCGGGGCCGGACCAAGGGCAGGAGGCAGGGACAGGCTGGAGGTGACACTGCCACCCCACATGTCAGTCGGCTTGGACGACATCTTTCCTGTTTCCTTCAACTCCTTCCCCGCTAATAGCGGCGCCCAAGCGGCAGCAGCAACGTGCCTGTCGGAGAGCTGTCTCCAGACCTGCTCCTGCCGCCCCAGAGGCCCGATCAGGTCTCCAGCTCCGACCCCGGGGCGCTGCCAACATCTCCCCGTGGCCCTCTGCCCCTAACCTCCCCAGTCACTGGCATGTCAGAATCCACTTCCGACACGGCAGATTCGCTCTCAGTGACACACTTTCCCCCAGATCTAGAGTTTGCAGCTCCTCTGGGCCTACAAATTAAAGTCAAGATGCTCAGCATAGCACTCTAGGCATTTCAGGGCCTCCCCTCGGCCCACTTGCCACCTCATCTCCCTTACGCTCAAACCCGACTATTTGCTACACCACAAACCGGTTGTATCTCCATGTTCTATACCAGCGCTCACGCTTTTCCTCTCTGCACGAAGTAGCTTGCTGCCCCCAAGCCACTCCACCTGCAAGGCCCAGGACAAGATCCACTTGCTCTCTGGAACCTTCTCTAACGCCGCAGTTTAAGTGAATCTTTCTTATCTCTGTTGCCAAAGCACTTTGTTCATGTTACTTTTTTTTAGTGTATTTACCATATGATAAATTATATGTGGAAGAAAACTTTGTAAACCGTATCCTTTCTCAGTGTCAAGTGTGAAGAATTCTTTCTCCCTCTCACTAAGCCTTTATCCTTTCTCCACCTGCGCCTTCCTCCAAGTACCTCCCGCATAGTAGGAACTCAATCAGTATGTTGACTCCAACTCCTTCCTAAAATAAACCGATCAGATGAGATGTCATTTTAAAACACGCCAAACGAAACCCCACTAAGGTCCTCCCACCCGCGAGAGAAAAGCAGAATCATGATACTGTATGCACAATACACAACACTTTCACCTTCAGAAGTCCTCTGTGAAAGAAAGTTAGACCTTTGTATAGCATAGCTATAGGCTGGTTTTTGTTCAGTTCTAAGGACTGCTGAAAGTCTTCGTGGGCTGTTGCATAGTCCTACAAAAAGGAGAGCAGGGGGAGAAAAAGTAGTGTTCATTAGACATTCAGACATTTCTTACTTCTGACTGGTCGAGGAAAAAAAAAACAACCCAATTCATTCTGTGTCCTTTTTGGCTTTAAAGGGAACATTTCATATCTATCAATATCAGCTGAATTCTTACCCTGTTTTGTTGAAGTAGTTGATTTTCTTAGGAAATTGATGGGAAAAACCCCCAAAGGTTTAATTTAAATAGACTGTCTCAACTACAAAAAGATTATTTGTAAAAAACAGTATTACAGTTATAATCTGTTAGAGAAACTTGACAAATTATTTTCTGGTACTAGCATCTTATTACACTGAATACTTGTCAAATAATTATGCCATAGGTCAACCTTAAAATGTGTTATGCTGAGATTTTTTCAAACCTATTTTCTTTGGCAACAGAAAATTGTTACTGGGCGCCTGGGTGGCTCAGTTGGTTAAGCGACTGCCTTCGGCTCAGGTCATGATCCTGGAGTCCCGGGATCGAGTCCCGCATTGGGCTCCCTGCTCGGCAGGGAGTCTGCTTCTCCCTCTGACCTTCCTCCCTCTCATGCTCTCTGTCTCTCATTCTCTCTCTCTCAAATAAATAAATAAAATCTTAAAGAAAAAAAAAAAGAAAATTGTTACTAAAATAATGTAAACCCACAAAAATAACTGTGGCAACCATAAATATCATTATAATGATAAACGATAACCTTGCCAGATCCAGGTCACTTACACAGAGAACCTACAGTCTGGGAAACCATATTTGTTCTGGTTCTGGCTCTTGGGTGTGATATCAGTTCAATAATCACATCGATAACACACATACCCATTTCCCTATGCTGACATTTGCAGAAAAAGCTGAAGTATAGTCAATGAACCAAATTTCTCTTCTCTCTCTCTCTTTCTTTTTTTCCCCCGAGTCTAGAATTAGTTAGTCCTGACAGCTCAAGCAAGAAAATGTGCTCTTGGTACTTAACATTTCTCTACTGGGTTCAATTTCAGCTAAAGGAAGTGCTTTTTTAACGGTCTTGTATCACAAACATATTATTATACAGCCCCCAAACCAAATCTATCAAATAGTAGCTTTCTGAAGTAAACGGAAAAGTGAACAAAAGGGAATGTGTCCAGGCAAAAACAACTCACCTCTGATATGAAGTATAGGGTCCCCCGGTGTCTGTACAGCCGTGCTGAGGGCTGAAGCTGGATAGCTTTGGTGAGATCATTCACTGCTTCATTAATTCGTCCCAGAGGGGACAGAATCTATAAACCCAAAAATGAAATTAGGGTAGAAATCTTCCAGTGATCAACCCCAAAACTGCCAACGTTTTTGACTTTTCAATTCCACTTTACCGCACTCCACTCACAAGATTCTTGGTGGACAAGGATCCCTGACCCCATATACTACATAGTGAGGTTCAAAGTCAACAGGCCAAGGGGCCGCTAGTCTTTGTCTAACTGAGGGGGAGGCTGATGAACTATAACCACATCAATTGCTTTGTCACGGTTTCACGTTCTGGGTTACAACAGATGTTGCTTTTCTTGAAATGGGACCATTTTTTTTTCTCAACCTCTTTCAAAACAAAATTTAGTATTTCAAAGTTAATCTGAAAGATAACTTTGAACCATTAAAAATAGAGAAATTGTTGGACACAGATTAGAGTCCTCCATGGCCTTTAGCTATGTCCTCTGTGGGAGTAACTGCTGGCTGACAATCTCTAAGATTCCAGGTGTCTCATGAGCCCCTTTGTGTTAACTCTCAGCTCATCGGTCACGATCTACAGAGCAGAAGAACCTATGTCTGCAAGCTTGTTTGGAAAGCCCTTGTGATCCAGCAATGAGCTTGTGCAGGTGAAAATGACAACACAGAAGACAGTTCAGAATGCAAAAGTACACCAAAAAGACATAAGAAAATCCAAAATGGGTATCAGTACTCATGCAATCAAGCTCAAGCATTTCACCCTGAGCAAATGTCCTGAAATTAGGGTTAATTTTGTTCTCATGATATAGGTCATTTCCATCAGGTTCTACTATGTGGTTTCCTACTCCGCAGGAACTTAAAACCAGCAAAAGAGAGAGGATTCAGGCAGGCACATCACCAGTGGCAAGAATGGCAGCTCAGAAAAAGAAAAGAAATGAATTAAGGAATATGTACCTGAGAATTCAAAATGCATAGCGGTCCGGGGTTATATTTTGGAAGGAAGAACATCCCTACCTAGTTTATTAACCCCTAGGTACATAATTGAATCATTACACCCCAGCACAATAATAATGACCTGAGTAACTAAAAAAGGTTAAATTGTGTTCATTAAATATAGACTATTTCAGCAAGTATGAAAGAGAAAGATCTCTCATTAAATAATTTCTGACATATATAAATGATATGCTATAATAAGCCAGAAAAATCAGTTTGCAGTGATATTATTGCCCAATAGGGCCAAAAAAGGGGAATATTACTATACATACATATATATATATACATATATATTTAAGATCATCAAAAATTACTTTTTGGATTACCAATATCATTTTTGGGTACACAACTAGCTTTTTATTAGATACACAAATCTTCTAAAGCTGCTAAATAAGTCTTCTTTCTATGTACACTTAAGTTCTTGCTTTAACATAACATTTTAACATCAGAGTAATGGAGGGAAAAAGCATCAGCACCCCCTCCCCAGAGCAGATATCACCAAATTGGCCACCAAATGCTCACCCTAGAAACCAACAAGGTTCTCGTGCAGTAACAAACAAATTACAGTCACTTAACCCTCATGGTTGCAATCCAAAATACACAAGTGATAATGAACTGTATCATTAAATGAGAAAAATTTTTATTCAGAAACCCAAATTCCCAATAAAACATAAAATTCCCTTTAAGAAACTGAACTATAATCTTAGAGACTATAATTTTCAGAATACAAACACCACAAATACAGTTTTTAAATTACTAAAACATTTAGTGTTTTCTTTACTTCTAAGTTTTCTCCCCCCAAAAAGGCGGGGGGGAGTCATTTTCCTTTAGTTGAACTATGAAATCCCATTATGTCAGATGATTAAAAGTTAAGTTTCCTCCAGATTGAATACATGAACAAATTCTAAAGCATTTAATATGGTTAAATGAACAGTAAAATGAAATCTGGGTAGTTTACTATTATATTATGCGAACGGTAAGATGAACACGTTTCATTTAAAAACATTAAAAGGAATGCGTCTCCACACACCATTCCCCACCTTGTCCCCCAAGACGTGGGCTCTGACTGGCTGTAGCCGCACCTGTTCGGCGAGGCCTCCGCAGACACGCCCACACCTGCCCCTGCCAGCCTCCCCCAGAGCCCCCCAGGCACGCCTTTCTGTTCCTGAAGAAGCACCTGCTTAGTGTCTCCTGACACAAATGTTACCTGGGATTTTCACCACGTTACCTCTGTCTCCACAAGTCCTAAGTTCCTTCAAGGCCTGGTTGTGGTCACCCTTACATGATCTACGTCTCTATGTAGGTAAGTACATCTCACAGATATATACGCGTACACACGCGCGCGCGCGCACACACACGCACATGCGCACACACATGCACGCGCGCACACACACATATGCGCACACTTTTAATGGTTATAAATTTCATTTTGACCATATTGTCAGAGTTTTGCTAAAGTATGTAATATATACAGTAAACATGATGTGTGATATATTTTTCAATGAACACTGACAGCAGTACATGTCATAACCACATATTTTAATACTAAATATTACTATTAAATGTTAAATCAGGAGTATCACTCAGCCCACAGTTTTCTAGTAATTTCAACCATGTTTAAAGGCATTCAGTACCTATGGAGGAAAACACAATAGGTATCAGGGAGCTTTAAAATTTACAAGTAATGAGATAATAGGAAAAAAAAAGTCCAGTAATGACAGAGGGAGAAAGAAAACCACACTCACTTCTGCTCGCTGTTCAAATACCTCTGGACGATCTGGTTCCAAGGTAATTACTCGGCTCAGTTCGAACAGAGCAAGCTCAGCATTCTTAATGTCCTTGAAAAGGCATTAGCTCAGTATGAGATACACTGTTACGCAAAACCAGGTTGAACAGTTTTTCTGAAAAAACTAATAATTTAGTAATGATGTAACTATGTATTTAGAAATAAATATGAACCTCGCTTCTCTACAAAAGATCTGCTGGTTTAAATAAGTTATAATTATTTAACTCACTCAAGTCTACCTGCCCATCAACAGCCCCTTAGACCTGGCTACATATCACCAGTTCCACTGATGGTAGGACATTTTCTAAATTTAACCCATTTAAATACCGAATCAATGAATTCCGAGGGATGAGGATGTGGACGGACACCAGCATGGAGAATGATGCTGGCCAGCGGCAGTGTGGGGACAGCAAGGGGCCGAGTCAGTGTCAGTCAGAACTCCTAAGCCCACACCCCTACACCTTAGCAAGTCTAGGTAAGTTCTCTTTAAAATCCGCATGTTATTCTTATATTAAAAATATGAGCATGTTATTGTTACATTAAAAACACATTAAAGAAACAAGCAAATTTCATGTCGAGATAAAATATTAGAGATGAGAATTAGGAAGAAGCTTATCTCTGACCTTCACCAGGGCAACCTCTGTCATTTACTGATGCTCTCACGTAACACTGTTTCCTTCCTAACACCTCTGTCATCCCCAAATCTGAGCTTGTTCTCAGTCCTCTATGTCTCAGAAGTATACAAATAGTATATAAATTTCTCCAATAGGCCAGCACCCGATTAGTAAAATTTTTTAAACTGGCAAAGACACAAAAGTGATGTTTCTCCCTTAATCATCATTTTATTTGAATATTTCTAATATACAATAAGACAACAGAAAAGTTCATGTAAAATGTTCTAGACTGAAAATATGGAGATCTGAATCTTAAACTATTTCATTATTTACTATATAATCTCAGGAAAATCTTCATTTTTATACCATGGTGCCTTTATTGAGTAAAATGTATTTATTATATCGGGACACCTGGGTGGCTCAGTCAGTTACATGTCTACCTTCGGCTCAGGTCATGAATCCAGGGTCCTGGGATCGAGTCCTGCATCAGGCTCCCTACTCAGCGGGGAGTCTGCTTCTCCCTCTGCCCCTCCTCCCACTTGTGCTCTCTCTTTCTCAAGTAAATAAATAAAATCTTTTTAAAAATAAAATAAATTTACTATAACCTTCCCTCTGCATTCCCCAGAGAAATAAGGGGACTAGGGCTACAACAATATACATAATTATCTGGGGAAAATATATGATAACAAATAAAAATAAATTTTACCAAAAAAAAAAAAAATCCTTGGGTTCTTCTATTCAATCTTTAAAAATTGTGAAAGAAACAAATTCTAAGTCTTACTGTGCTATGGATACCTAGACTCTGCTTTTACCAATGAATATTTCTTAGGAATTCAGTCAAGGTCTCATGCTTTCCTTGGTCTATGTCCAGCTCATCACCAAATAAAGTTTAGGCTGGCAAAGGCTGTCCTTTTGGAGTAGAAAGTGTGGTGAGATTGACTTCCAGAAGCCCTGGGTAGAGATTCCCAGTCCACCCCACCATTCTTAGCCATGTGATCGTGAGTAAATTCTCTCCTTCCATTTTCGCATCTGGGAACTGGCGTGCTACCACTGCGTGTCCATCAGAGCTCAATGAACAGGGAGTGGTTCTGTCGGAACCCTGGTCCGGGTCAGGTCATGTAGGCACTATGGCAAGCAGAGCTATTCCATACTCACATGTAGTCCCTTCTTTCCATAGGCTATCCCTCGGCCATAAATTGCACTAACCAGATCAGGCTCCTCCTAGTCAGACCAAAACAGAAACACGTCAAAAACTATAAACAAAACAAAACAAAAAAATCAGTTTCTGCTTAAAGCACGTTAATGCCCCAAGTGACAAGCTCTACTTTATGCTAGCACCACACATACGTGGATACGCGCAATCCCCAACCAGAAGAGCCTGTGTTCTTGAAGCTCGTTTGCATGAGACACATAGTAAGAGTTTTGCATTAAAAAAATAATAAAGAGAACCAACATTAGGGAGCCCTGTGCTAGTTTCTGTCACATGGTCATCTCATTTGAAATGCAATCCTCTCAAAAACTCTATGACCAGCAGCATCCGCGATCGTGTCTCACAGGGGGAAATGGAGGCTCAGGGAAGTAAACGGTTAGGAGTGAAGCACTAGGTAGTGCCTCTTCCTGGTTTGTTCCCTTCACAGTCATGAAATAATCTGAAAAGGGAAGAACCTCTCAGTGCCAGCCCCATCGAGCAACAAGAAATGAGTCCACTCCACAGTCTGCTGGGGTTAATGCAGTCCTTTATACTATGTGTCCGAATAGGAACCAGACCCTTTCTGCAAGCTGCCCCAGATGGACTAGATGAAGCCGCCCTTGGGCCCAAGGACGGGGGTCCGCTGCCCCACCATCACCTCCCCAAACAGGTGGTATGAATCGTCCCACCTCGTGAGGGAAATGCCTCTCTTCTACATTTAGCCTCTGCAATTTCTACCACTTCTCTGAATCCTTCCCCTACACTTAAGAAGAGAAAACAGCCTCTGGCTATATGTTTGGGGGTGAAACTCTTGACACTGCTAAAGAATCTAACAGAACGGGGCACCTGGGTGGCTCAGTCAGTTAAGCGTCTGCCTTCAGCTCAGGTCGTGATCCCAGGGTCCTGGGACTGAGTCCCATATCGGGCTCCCTGCTCAGCGGGGAGTCTGCTTCATCCTCTCCCTCTGTTCCTCCCCCTGCTCGTTCTCTCTCGCATGCGTGCGCAAAAATAAATAACATTTTAAAAAAGAGAGAGAGAGAGAATCTAACAGAACAGTACCAGACAAGGCATTTTATAGACTAATCTACCGTTCAGTTTCAAATCTGAGAGGGAGTCTGCCCATATTATAAGAAAAAGACACATCAACCTCAACGATGAGTGAATGAGAAAGACTAAAGGAGAAGATGCCAAAAACTGGAGAACAAAAGACTAAACAGAATCCAGTACACCTGGATCAAGCAGCAAACTGATGCATCACTGGCCCCAGCCCAGCCATCAGACCAGCCCAAGGTGTACAAAAATTGGAAAAATTCAAGTAAGCAATTCCACATCTCTAACTTCCCTTGAAAAATCAAAACATGCGGGTGCCTGGGTGGCTCAGTCGTTAAGCGTCTGCCTTCAGCTCAGGTCATGATCCCAGGGTCCTGGGATTGAGCCCCGCATCATCGGGCTCCCTGTTCAGCGGGGAGTCTGCTTCTCCCTCTCTCTCTCCCTGCCGCTCCCCCTGCTTGCTCTCTCTCTGTCAAATAAATAAAATCTTTCTAAAAAATCAAAAAATGCAACAAAGATAAGCCTACATTTTTGCATTCTTACATGAAAAAAAAAAACTAGAGCTAAGTACTGGCCACCTCTTTAGACGAGGGGTGTATATTCATCAGTTTACCGGAAGCCCACCCATCACCTCTAGGTCACGGCAATGCACTGTGCTCATTTAAGTCACTTCCCTGGCTCCACACAGTTCTGTTTGGAGTTGTGATTTATAACTTACACATGACTGGCATGAAAGGCTCCACGCTATTCGCTAAATGACAAAAAAGTTAATAGAACTACAAAGGAATGGCAATTACTTTTATTTATAAAATGTAATTAAATATAAATATTTATATATAATTGTGTGGGTCAGTATGTACACAGAAGAAAGCGCACCAAAATACTAACAGTAATTTTCTGTTGGGAGTGAGATTACTAGATATGTTCCCATTGTACTTACTACACTGCTGTATTCCTTTTCATGGCTTAAAATAAATGTGTATACATTTGTAGTCAGAAAAAAGATGTTTTAAGTAATATGCATTATAGAAAAGAAATTTTTAGTATAAATAAGAAACTTTATTCAAATAAGTAGTTGGAATATTTATTATAAATTATGGAAAATTTAGAAAATGAAGAAAAGCACAAAAAAGAAAGTAAAGGGCACCCTATCACCCTGCCATGCGGAGATAACAGTTTAAACATTTAAATATCCGTCCTGGCTTGAAAAAAAAAAAAAAGGCAGAGCAAGTCATTTGGAGGGGGAGGGATACAGTACAGAGGGAGAGGAGGAGCAGGAAAAACAGTGACCCGAGGAAGAAATAAAGTGAAGACTGACTTCATGTGTTTCCATAGCCAATAGCACCTGCCAGGACACAGAAGAGTCCACAGAACAGCCCCTCATCCAGGCTGGGGCAGGGGGCAGGGAGCCCGCACGGCTCTTCCCCTGTGAGGACATTCTCCAGTGAGAGGAACACCTATTCTGATTTGTAACATCTCCAAATAGACTACCTAAGAAGCTTTCCTCCCAAAACTGAAAAAAAAAAAAAAAAATTATGATGACCAAGGGGTAAATTGGAAAAAGGTGTACTTCAATAACTAGTTCTACTGAAGTGGCATCCCCATACACCCCGTGGCCAGGGCCAGCCACCTGGGGGGTCATCCTCATCTCCCCACCAACACGCCTACTCAGGAAATCCCAGCAGTCTCACCTCCTGAATACACGGTCCGCCTCCTGCTTCCCACCCCCCCCCCCGCCCCCCGGCCACCCAGTGCACCAGCCACTGCCCTGTTGGACACCTCCCCCGCTCACTTACAGTACTGCAACCGACTTAACCACGTTCCTGTTCCTCCCATCTAGTCTGCAACCCACACTAACAGTTACCTAACAACGACATCTGATCATGTCACTCTGGCTGAAATTATTCCTTGGCTCTGCAACACCTCCCACAGCCCCATTCAAGCACATTTTTACTCTAACCCATGGTAAAATGCACTTTACGTTCTAACCCAGTACACACATACATACGTACATAACATGCCCGCACACACACACATATACGCATCAGAAATAAAAGTTGCATTAAGTCAAACCTAGTCTTACTATTTACAATGCAACCTATTTTCCATTCTAGTGTATTTCACTTTTTTCTTCAGGTCGCCTGGGTGGCTCAGTCATTAAGCGTCTGCCTTCGGCTCAGGTCATGATCCCAGGGTCCTGGGATCGAGCCCCCCCTCGGGTTCCCTGCTCTGCGGGAAGCCTGCTTCTCCCTCTCCCACTCCCCCTGCTTGTGTTCCCTCTCTCACTGTGTCTCTCTGTCAAATAAATAAACAAAATCTTAAAAAAAAAAGTGCTAGTCTTCACTTGCCAATCAATTTCAGTCCCTACTAAAAGGGTGCAACTCACAAATGGAAAAACAATGAGGTAACATCTAAATGCTTTTGTAGAAAATATTGATCATTTTCCTGCCTTATTGTTGAAGTCTCATCTCCTTCCACTTTCCACCCACAATTCATACTCCAGAAATCAGCACTACTTCAGTTCTCTAGACACAATATGCTCTCCCAAGTTCAGGGCATTGCAAATGCTAGTGCACCTTCCTGGAACGCCCACCCACTGCCTCAGCTCAGACACTACCTCTCCTCTGACTCCTTCCAGACTCCCCTGGAAAATAAATAGGCCTCGGTTCCTACTATATGTTGTATGGACATTAGTCACTCAGTCAACAAATATTTACTTAAGGCCCGCTATTAGCCGTGTCCGGTTCCATGTGCTAGAAATACCGTAGTAAGCAAAAACAAGACAGAAGGCAAGACTCTTGCCTTCTTGGAGCATAGCCAAAGAATCACAAATATAAATGTAAAGTTACATCTTCAGTAAGTGCTATAATAGTAAATGGTGCTTCTTGGAAAATGCATAAAGATTAGACACAGTTAGGAAGGTTTCCCTGAGGAAGGAGTACCTGGGCTGAACTGTGTCAGGGGGTGAGGGAATGTGAGAGCAGCTGGTCCAGGCAGAGGAGGCCTCAAGGCAAGCAGGGGGTATAGCATCTGCTCCAAGATAAGGCTGCAGAGGTAGGCAGGGACCTTAGTAAGGATTTTAATCTTTAACTTAAAAGCAACAGCAAAGTATGTGTGTGTTTAAAGTGCACATGTATGGATGGCGTGCATGTGTGCGTGGAGGGTATGAAGTGATAAGCCAGGAAACCATGGACGTGCCAGTCATCTGGCAGATAACAGTGGCTTGGCTGTGGTTTGAACAGAGCCAGGAACAGCAGAGGGACGCCAGAGGTACTTGGGAGGTATCCAGATAGAGTCGGTGCTGAAGGAAGCAGCGCACAGATGTGTGCAGCAGGTGGACTCGTGTCATCCCGCGGAGAGGGTGCCACCCACTGATCTGGACAACACTGGAACACGACTAGGGATCCTTTCTCAGTTATGGGTCGGGGTATGTGGAGGGATCCGGGGAGAGCATGCGGTCGAGTTGGAACCTCTTAATGGATATGATTCCATTAAAATAATTCTCTCATTATTCATTATTTTGCATTTGCACATTTGTCACCCACGGGCACACAGTATCAAGGGAATGTCTTGTCATGTTTGGCTCTGTGGCCTCTAGCACAGTGCCTGACACCTAAGTCCTAATATATAACAGTTGTTAGTTAGCCACAAACACTGGCCATGTCCGCGGCAGCTGAGATCTCAACGCATGTTAAAGACTGTCAAATCGAGGGCGCCTGGGCGGCTCAGTTGGTTAAGCGACTGCCTTCGGCTCAGGTCATGATCCTGGAGTCCCGGGATCGAGTCCCACATCGGGCTCCCTGCTCAGCAGGGAGTCTGCTTCTCCCTCTGACCCTGCCCCTTCTCATGCTCTCTCTATCTCATTCTCTCTCTCAAATAAATAAATAAAATCTTTAAAAAAAAAAAAAAAAAAGACTGTCAGATCGAGGTCAGCTCAGCCGGGCCTGTTCTTCTCATAGGGGAAGCAAGGGGACCACCTGGGCGGAAACAGTGGGGTAGTCATTGGTAAAAAGCCAGATCTGGGGTTCCGTACAGCAAAGCTGTATGACGGATGTGCCACAGGACTGGCTTCACGTGGGCATTTACGTGTGTTTATAGCAGTAAAAAATGTTAAACCTTTAAGAAACAGCCATTCAAAACTTTGCAATAGTTAAAATATCTGAACACTGACAACTTCCAGCATTTAGTCATCATCATTTTGGCTCTGAGGATTTTATACGCGGCCCCCACTGGCAGAGATCCTACCGTGGCCCTACCAGTGGCCTCCCCAGCCCTCCTCCCTCCGGATCCCCCATGTGGTCTCATCATGACCACAGCAGTGACTTTCCATTCTGCCAGTGACAGATAACAAGTCGTATCAATCAAGAAAAGAAATAAAATCTATTATTTAACAACAGTAATGATACATCCTTCTGTGCTGTTGAAAAAAAATTCTAAAAAGAAAGAATAAATTGAATACAGAAAACCTAAATAGGTGAATCTGTAAAGGATCATTGTGGTTGTTATCCCAGTTATAATCTAGTATTAAGTGTTCCTAAATGTAAATGATGGATTTTATTACTTTTCTTGATTGATACAGCTTTATTATTTTATTTTATCCATCACCACCTTTGGATGTTAACAAGAAGTCAAAACTCTTTATAAAATGTCATAATGAATTATATTTTTAAATAAAAGCGGTGTCTATTTCTAAAAGCAACTGGGCTCAGAATATTCATTTTTCAAAATATTTCTGAGTATGTAAGTCTAATAATATTTACATTTTATCAAGTGCTCAGAATTTTAAATGATTTAAATGCAAACTAGTATTTCAATCTTCTAATATTACTTACTTTATGCAAATGCAAAATCATGGTATAATAAGACAGTTACCTTACCGGAGTCATGTACACTTAGATGTCTCAATTCCCAAGACACTGATTTTTTACATCCAAAAAGGTGTAATTTACTATCCTCATTATACCATTTATATAGTGACTTTAAATTTTACAAATATTTATTTTTCCACCACCAAGGCTGGCTTTTTGATTAAAATTCAGAAGTCACTGAATCAAAGACTAAGTCAAAAAAGTCACCGCACGGCAATGTAATGAGGATTCAGTTCTGCCCAAGTGGCAGACCCACGTACCTAATTCCAAGAAGGATGTTTACAAATCATATGGAGAGGCAGGTTTCACATTTTGTCTGCTAACGTAAAATAAGAAACAAACATTTTTATGAATTCAGTTCTCCCTGAATCAGATGAGCTCAAGGTCACACAATTAGTAACAAAGGTCTCATTCGATTTTTGCTGCACTTATGTTACTGAGCCGTGCATGGGGACCAAAGAAGCATGGCAGCCGGCGAATGGTTCCGCTTTCCCAGAGCACTGTCAATCGCACTGACGCAGGAGGAACGCGTGTGCACAGACAACACGAATGCACAAGCTTTTAAATCAAGAGTTTTCAATGCAGTCTGACAGATCTATTAAGTTCTGAAACTGTGTTCAGTTAGAAACCCTGAGGAGCATTTTTTTTTTCCTTTATAGATGTACCAAATATCCCGTAGTTCAGTAACTACTCAAACACACAGCTCACAACAACAGAGACTGTGGAAATATCGTCTAAGTTTGCTCCTCGTGGTACAGCTAAGACAAAAGGAAGGTTTCAAAGCTTTATATCAAAAGGTCATTCTGGAATGTAAGTAGCCCTCATGCACAGATCCCAATTCACATTAAACGATGTTATAAAAATGGTGACTCTGATACAATCCAAGCTCTCATGGTCCCATTTGTTTTCAGCTTCCTATGAATGGAACCAGAGTCCACACTCTGCTACCGCATACTGGAGTTCCCGGGCTGTCCAAAAGAAAAGTTTTGTCACGCGTTCGTGAATTCAGAAACCCTGAAAAGTCTGTGTGCCAGGAGCTGCCACCACAGAGTTGCTAGAGGTCGTTGGCTGGCTTACAGACGCAGAGTTTCTGCAGGTGTGGAGGGCCCTGCAAGGAACAGGTGGACACCCAGCAGCAGGCTCTGCGGCGATACTCAGGCCCGTCCTAGCATGAAGAAGAAAGGGCGGCGGGCCGGCATCTGTGCAGCAGGGCTGAGCAAACCGCCCTCCTGAACCCGGGCCATGCAAAAGCATTGCTGGGACAAAAACCAATGTCATTACCGCAAGAAACAGTTCCACTGCATTTGCCAGTAAAAGAAAAGGAAGAGCAGTTAGATTTAAAGGATCATGCTTTTAAAATACAATTTGAAGAGGCTGACTTCTGCAAATTCTGATTCATGATATGAAAAGAAGTTTTGGTCAACTGGGGAACAAGCACTAACTCTTCTTCGGATACTTGCTTGCTACCCCCTACTTGTGCAGTTTCTTGATGAGATTGGCTATCAAGAATTTGAAGAAAACAATGAAAAGCTCTTAAATAGGAATCATGTGCATCACTTTCAAATATAAAGCCTAATATGGAAAAGTTTCATCTGGAAAGGCAGGACTGAGTTTCTTATTAAAATTTTTGAACAGGGGCACCTGGGTAGCTCAGTCGGTTAAGCATCTGCCTTCGGCTCAGGTCATGATCCCAGGGTCCTCGGATCAAGCCCTTGCTCAGCAGGGAGTCTGCGTCTCCCTCTCCCTCTGCCCTTCCCCCTGCTCGTGCTTTCTCTTTCAAATAAATAAATAAAAATCTAAAAAATTAAAAAATTAAAAAAAAATTTTTTTAAAGAATGTTACCATTTTTTAAATCAATCTTTATATTCTGTATTTATCATAGTTATGTAACACGAAGAAAATGTGACAAATTTTCACCAAGCTCCATCTGGATGCCTCTAAATGTGCTCCTGTTTACTCCCGTGGGTCATGCAAACAGGATTTTCTACCTGTGTCATGATGTGGAAAAGGTTGGGAAGCACCAAAATAAAGGGAGAAAAGACAGAAATCACCAAGAAAAGCACCAGCAGGAAAGCCAAAGGCACTCTTGCTCCTTTATAAAAATACGTTATAAATGGTTGCCCAGTTCTGTCTTCTTTGGGCCAGGAGTATTTGAACTTCTGCTGCTCCCCATCCTCTGTTCCTGCCCCATCAACAGCCTGAATCAGCAGAAAAGGAGCCCCACCTTATAAACTGCACATTCTCAAAGAAAAATTTCTCACTTGAAAGCAACCCGTTGTACTGCAGATTGATGAACATGCTCTATCAAATTTCAATATTAAGACCTTTTCTTGGCACAAAGAGAGAAATTTTGACCTACTTTCTGAATGCAGTTGTGAGAGAAAGAAGTTTTACAACGATAAATGGACAACACGAGGGATAGTATAGAGCCATTAAAAGCATAAGATTAGAGAGAAATACTGAAAAACATTTACAGTATAAAATTCAGTGGAAAAGTAATACAAAATAGTAGACATATTCAGATTATAAAACACAAATGCATACTTTGAAAAGGTTGTAAGCAAAAAACTTCAAAAATGGTAGAGTGGCAGAATTAGGAAATTTTTTATTATTTAGAGTTCTTTCTTTAACATTGTTATATTGCCTTCAACTACAATGATAATATTTTTCAAAAAGTCGAATGCATTGATAATATATCCACAAACTCTCACTGTTTTCTGCTATTAGTTACCATAGATTAACCAACATTTCTCCCATAAATGTACCAAAATCTCCCTTTCAAACCAGGGCCAAGTGTTAATTGTGCGAAGTGCTGGCTTACCTTTTTAAATACTGCAATGCCTACCAGAAAGGCAATCTGTAAAACTACTAATAACCTACCCTTCACAGTCTAAACACCACTGAAGATTGTCATCCCATACGAGCACTCAAACACACAACTGTTCGGATCTGAGGACTTCAAAGTAATCACTAAAACGATCTCCATGATTTTTTTTGAGAATGAAGACAGAATTGTCAATATAATTAATTTTATGCTTAAAGAAGAAAAAAAAAAGTAGAGCAAGAATTTCAAAGTTAGTATTTTAAAACAAAGTTTACCTGCTGGATTGGAAATTATCTGTTTGTTCTATGAATAGGAATATGCTAGAATGGTGCTTTGAGGAGCTAAAATTAACAGAGCACTCACTATGCCAGGCACTGGGTACTAAGGACTTCCTAGAATATTTCATTTAAACCTAACAAGAATAATTTTGGAGGTTATGGTTATTATCTCCAGGAGCCAGGAAATAAAATAACTTGTTAGCAAGCCTCAAAGGGGATTAGAACATGGGTATCTTCAACTCTAAAGACCACATTTCTTTACTGTAGTCTACTGCACAGCCACATCGACAATCTATCGATAATGGTCAGCACCACAAGAACACAGTTAAATAAAGATAAGGGTGGCTCAGTCGTTAAGCGTCTGCCTTTGGCTCAGGTCATGATCCCACGGTCCTGGGATCGAGCCCTACATCGGGCTCCATGCTCCGCAGGAAGCCTGCTTCTCCCTCTCCCACTCCCCCTGCTTGTGTTCCCTCTCTCGCTGTTTCTCTCTCTGTCAAATAAATAAATAAAATCTTAAAAAAAAAAAAAGATAAGGGATATAAGGCCAACAATGTTAGGCTGCATTACATGTCTCCCTTGCAACTCCTCGACATTTGTTCAAGCCTTTTATCTTAACCAGATTTTAATGCAGCCATCAATCAGAAAAGGTTCACTACTTCCACTGAAGAGTCCCACAATTACACTTTGCGGTGAGAAACAAATCCATGAGTGGAACCATGCAGATCAGCTCCAGCACGGAAAGTAAACATATGGACGTCCAAGAATTTCCAGCATCCACATCTTATGGGAGATAGCACGGTAAAGAGGAAAGTGAACTAAGCTAGTTTTCGTTTTTTTTCTTTTAAACTGCATTTGTGTCCAATGTCTTCCAGCTGATGGTGGGGAGACTGTGAGCAAATTGCTTTACCTCCTTTGATCTCATTTTCCTATTTAAAATAAAGTTAATACTGCAAAGATTAAATGAGAGCATTGTTTCAAGGCCTGCACCAAGAAAATGTTCAGGTGGGGCTGATTTCCTTTACCTTCTCATATGATCCTAAAAGCAATGTATTCTTGCAGTACTTTAGCTACACATAAGTCCATATTTTTGTCATGACTATCAACTTGAAATTTCATAATTAAAAGGAAAAATTACCTGAAGCATTGTCGAAAAATGTCTTATCGCTTCATCATAGAGTCCACTGCCAATCAACACATAAGCAATAGCTATGAAACAAAATACATAAATATTACAGGAAAGAATGAAGGATCTCTGAGCAGAATCAGTAACTAAATTCTTTGCTGAGTCCTAATAGGCAACTCCAAGGACCAGAAGCAATTAAAGAAAACCTGGAAGTTAGTAAGATGTACTTGAATTCTTCCACCACTCGGCACCTGCTATCAGTCTTCCAGTGCTCTCAAGATTTAAATTATTAAAGCCATCTATAAAACATCATCTACAAGAAGTAATTATCTTTTTCTAGGCCCATCGCTCACTTTCAAATACAAATAACCTTTATGATGTTTCCTATCAATACATCAGAAGAGCTAGTAATGAGCCTGAATAAAGCCCACGTAACATGGCAATGTGATTTTACTGTGAAACTTATGAGAAATACCCAAATAGCATCACAGATCTCAATCCCTGGGGGGTGCTGAACTTAACTGCCAGTTACCGAGTAAGAACAAAAGCAGAGGCTCAAATTAATACATACTAAGAGAATGTTTAATTCACACCAGCGCAACGCAACAGTGGTCTTTTTCCTACCTCTTCTGTTCAAAATACAGTCAAAACACTTCCCAATATATACACTAAAGATGAATACACAGTTTCTAATCAAATTGTGTCAGTAATTGGTATTTTGTAATAAGAGCCATGACAACCTCTTAATACACGGCAATATGTGGACTGAATTTTTTCACCTGTCCAAAATGCAATAAATTATTGATAGTCTAGATTGCATTTCATCTCTATTACATTATTACATTATTGATAGTCTAGATTACATTTCATCTATAAAATTTGCCCTAACTCCCTAAATCCCCAAATATCCCTGAAAAAATTGTATTCCTCACTCAACACAATACTATTTTGATCACACTTCTTCGCAAGAAAGCTTTATCGCAATGCTCCAATCCTAGAACCTAAGAGGTGTTCAAGGAGACAGACAACTAAAACTTTTACTGGCGTGAAGAGCTGAAATTTGCTGAGAGTTAAAAGTAGTAAAAACATTCAATGCAGAAAGAGACTTAGAGTGTCCCCGTAACTAACCTGAGAAAAGTAAACTTCAAGAGCACTGAACGTCGTAATAAGACAACAGCTTTGGGGGCATTCTTCAAGATAAAGAGGGCTGTTTTTGTCATAATTTCTTTGAAAAGATAAATTAAGGTCAACCTCATATTTGAAATAATAAGAAGGGATACCATTCAGATGCATCAGATAACAAGATAAGCAGAGACACCTTTGGTGGGGGGCCAGGAATATTAGCAGTAAAAACAACAGTGACAGGTATGTGCGTGGCACTCTGTACACTTCCACGTACTAACTCATTTACTCCTTGATCACGATGAGACAGGTACAGTTATTATCCCCATTCAAAGACAAAGAGATGAAGCATAGTGCAGTTGAACAAACTGTCCGAAGACAATGTGGGGTGAGACAAAGAACCCAGGCTGCCTGCTCTGGGACCCACCCTAACACACTCCCCTGAAATAAATCAAGGCTGTACCGAAACTGCTGTGTACTGGGCTGGACTGCAAAAATGGTCTGAATTTCTGGATGATTACATGAACAGGGATGGAAATGTAAACGCGTCCTTCTTTGAAGGCAGGAAGATGGCGACATATCAGAAAGCCAAGATCTGGGCTCGGTTCTGGCCCTGCCACCCACCAGCGGTGTGATCAGCCACTTCTCACTACTTCTGGGTCTTGCTTAACAAGCCTGTAGAACATCTTCTAACTTTCCTTTCAGATCTAATGTTTTAGAATTTCCTATCTCTCTCCCCATAACCAGTAAATATCTATTGAATGAGCAAATGAATAAGTGACCCATAAAAACGAATACAGTTTTAGGGGATAAATATTACTGTACTTAGGAACATGTTTAAATTGTTCTCCATGGCTAGGCTGTTGAACTCCACTTAAATAAAATCAAATGCAGCTTTCAAATCTTTCTATCTAAAAGTAAACACTTTTTCGAGAAAAACCCAAAAGTATCCATTAAAAAAAAAATCCAAATCTTGCAAAACTATAAATAACTATTAGGATCTAAATTTTGTTGTGGCAGTCCAAAGACATAGAGAAAACACTGGAATTCCCACAGAAATCATTACTATCCAGCAATTCCACATCTCCTGGCAACGCCTGTGTTGACAGAAGCTGCTCTTCCAAGGGAAAAATACTGTGATGTGAAGAATCCTAAGCCAGCTCAGGGCCTAGAGGTCTAGTAGGATTAGTCTTAGAGCACAGAACAGGCCTGGCACATCCTGGGCCCTTAATTTCTGACTTAATAAATGAATATGGGGCTGACCAGAACCCAAGGACCTCAGAAAAGACCAAATCTGATTTCTTAACAGGTAATTCTCAAAGCCTACTCAAAGAATATCACCAAAAAGTGATTAATACTTTCAAAATAGTCAGCTCTTAATTAGCTGCACTAACAGAGCAAAGGAGCCAATACAAGAAGTGCTCAGTTTTTTGTTTCTTGTTTTTTTAAGTAATCTCTAGGCCCAGTGTGGGGCTTGAACTCATGACCCCAAGATCAGGAGTCGCGAGACCTACCAACTAAATCAGCCAGGCGCCCCGAGGTATTCCATCTTAATATAAAATGCACATGGCCACAGAAAGGATAAAATAATTATATACAAATTAGATAGAAAAGAATTTCCGAAGGCGCTTCAGGCCACCAGGCACCAGGCAGGAGCATATGCTTCTGTGAAGTCTGTCCAGCTGCCCTGTTCAGGCCTGTATTCAATTTTCTTTCCATTCCTTCAACAGCAAGCTGACTCGACAATGAGCATATCAGACCCTGGCTGAACCAGCCTATTTGAAAATAGGCCCCCAACAAACCAAACTGCAGGACCCCTCTGCAGATCTGAATGAACTCAACCTTTCCACACCCACATTCTTAGACCCAACAAGAACTGATGGGCCTCACGGTAAAATCAACTTATACCTAGCTATTATATTACACAGAAGATTACAGTAGGTGTGAGTCTCCTCTGCTTTCACTTCTGTGTTGTTCCTATTCGATGACAGCACAAATTACCTTTAATGAATGATAAGCACTCCGAAGGACTCGTTACCATAATTGTTAATTTCCAGAGAAACAGAGGTTCTTACAGATCATTCTCTCCAGACCTTGTATTTTCTCTATTTCATATTATATTGACATGTTAACGCACAGACCCGCACAAGGGTTGAATGCCCCGCCCCAGATCACACCGCTCATATTGGCAGAGCCAGTGTCTGTGTTCTCTCCCTCACCACCCTGCCTACCTGCTCGGCACTGAATCATAAAGTCTAGGCAAATGCCCCAGGAATACCTCCTCCCCCAGATTCAAATCTCACCTAGCTCTTCGTTTGTGCTGTCGTTATCCGTAGCAAACGGGAATCTCTTTTGTTCCGCAATAGACTTGGCCTGGCTCTGAAACAGAAACAAACAAACATACGTTTTAGCTTATCACAAGTGAAGACAAAGCTTATAATGAAGACCTGTATTTTAAAAAAATTTAAAGCTCCATTTGATTTATATGGAAGAAAATATTCACTTTAATAAATACCAATTGTGTACTTCACACACATAGCTTGTGGTGTGACTGATTTGTCTCCTCCCCTATCATTAGTGGATCTGTTTCTTTCTTTTCTTGATTTATTCATTTATCTGAGAGCGGGAAAAAGAGAGCACGAGTTGGGGGAAGTGTGGCGGAGGGGGGGTGGACAGGGAAACTTAAGCAGACTGTGCTGAGTGCAGAGCCCGAAACAGGGCTCAATCCTATGACCCTGAGATCCTGACCTGAGCTGAAACCAAGAGTCAGGAGCTTAACCGACTAAGAAGCCCAGGCGCCCCAGTGGTTCTGTTTCTAAGAACAAGTTTCTTTTCACGTCCATAGGGATTCATCCTGCTGGCTGCTTCATGCTCCCTCCAGGTTTTCAGAAACTATTCAATGACCTCGATCATGTTGCGAAGATCACATTCTAGCCATCAGTCCTCCAATGAGGCTGGATGACAGAATGTTGTTTTTTAAACTAAAAATATTTTAGAAATAAGAGCTACAAGTTGTACAGAGATGATGCCACCAAAGGACCAACAAAATCTGACCGAGAAACAAGCCATTCTAGTGAAAAAAGCACAGCAGATGATGAACATCTCCCTCCTACTGAAGGCAGTAGATCTGCCTACGAAGAAATTATACACACATATGCACATTTGGCAGGAAAGCTAAAACAAGAGCGGAAACCAGGGGAAAACAAAGTAAATAAGTTAGCTTAGTAACTGCAGTGATTTTATAGGCAGTACTGGTCTACTGTATGTAATGACGGCTCTGTAGTGTTTTGGAGACAAATCATGTCTGATACCACAGCTGTGACTTCACCAGAAGATTCAGCTGTTGATGCTAACCTGTGATACGCTTAGTTACAGGGTACACATTAAAGTGATTACTTCACACCAGATTCTCCTAAGACATGACTAAAACTTGTACATACCCAGAGACAGCAAAAACTAAGACAGTGAGAGACTAAAGATTTGTGGCTTTTGGCAAAACCACAGGATTAGAACCCAGTGACATCCCAATTAACTGAGTTCCTTTTTTAAAAAATGCATAGCACAGACGCCTAAAGGCATATATATAGGCCAAATAATTTACCTGAGACGCTCTTCCAACTACTATATGTGCTATTCAGCTAACAATTGGTGTTCATTAGCAGTAATGAACTGTGGCCCCTTGGGCTTCACGGACTCAAATAACAGTAACAAGGCATTTCCACTTATACTCCCTATACTTTCAAAATCTAGATTGATGTTCAGATACAGCACAGTATTTAGTTTGCCTATAAAACAGGTCAAGATGAAATCAGAGAGGGAGGTAAACCATAAGAGACTCTTAACTGTAGGAAACAAACTGAGGGTTGCTGGAGGGGAGGGGGGTGGGAGGGAACAGGGTAACTGGACACATGATGAACTATATGCAACTGATGAATCACTAAACTCTACCTCTCAAACTAATAATATACTATATGTTAATTAATTGAATTTAAATTTAAAAATAAATAAATAAAGCAGGTCAAGAATAAGCTACCTCTGGGGTTAGAACACAAGTTAAAAGCTATAGACCAGAAGGGCATCCCATGTTGAGATGAATGCTCAACTTCATTCCATTCAGGACTCCAGACAAAAGGAAACATCTGAAAATTCTACTACTATGGGAATGTTTAACACTCAATTTCTTCCAGTAAAACCCTGATGACTAGAGAGAAACTTTATCAGCTCCTTCTCATTTTGCTCCATAGCTGGAGCTTCCACACAGCTATGGGAAGTCTTGGCGGGATCCTCGAGAGACAGCTTTTAAGAAGCGGCAGATTTAACAATATGTGAAGACATCACAGTAGGACATCCGGGTATGACCAGACACGAGACTTTCCTCTTTATCAGATGGTCACAGATCAGCACACAGATGCAAAAGATTTATCTGCTTAATAAATTGCTTAGGGCCCAGAAAGGGAGTCTATGAATAATGCTTTTAGTGCTTAAAAAATCCAGTATGCAATGAGAGTCTCCCATTTGCCAAACCTTTGTGCAGAAAGATATGGGAAAAGAATACAAATGAAATCCCATAAAAAGAAATCATTTACCAAACAACATCAAGAGTATACTGAAGACCATATCTGAGCTAAGTGTTTTTATTTTATTAAAAATAAAACCTGAGAGAAGTGAGAAGGAAAGTATAGTATGAACAAATTAATTTCCTGATCAGAAAGAATCTTTCCCACTTCTAATACCGCATCTATCAATATCCTCTGTGGACAGCAGTGAGAAGCTCTGATCAAGGAAGTTTATGCACACAGCCCCACTTCTCTGGTCTACTAACTCCAACCCGTCCGTCAGGTCCCTGCTTACGTTTCAATTCCTGAAAGCTGTTCTACCTGCTCCCCTTAATTTAACGGAGATCATGTTGACCTTTTGCTATACTTCTACATTTATTTGTATAATTATCGGGTCAGTGACTAGGAGTCACGAGCGTAGGGACTGAGGCTAGCTGGCTCACTGTGGTATTCCCAGTACTTACTTAGCACAACGCCTGGCACATAATAGGTGCAAAATAAATATCTGGAGAATTAATGAAGAAATGAATAGTCGGACTCCCATATTTTCAACCTAGGGAAAATGAAAGGCCAAGATTGATGAGCTTTCTCCCATAGGTTACTAGCTAGTGCCATCTTAAACTAGAAATGCAACACGTAGAAAATATTTGAATTCCTGTCCCTAATAATTCTAAGAATCTAATCGCCTATCCAAGGTGGGGATCACCCAATTTCTACTTAAATGTTTTTAGTGATGGCCAACTCACTACTTTACAAGATAGCCCATTCTGGTTTGAGACCAGTCTAATTCAAGTTTTTCCATATATCAGGTTGATTGCTATGCAGTGAATTAGGTAAAATCTGTTGATCATTTCCTAGTTTGCAATTTCTACCTATTTTTAGTAGTTCTTACATGCAAAGGCAAAGCTTTGTCGGGAGAAGAAAGACTATCCTAACGGGAAATTTTAAATGAAAGAAGCAAACAATATCTACATGGATGTTAAAGGAAAAAGCCTGGAGAAAAAAAATATGTTAACCTTGGGCACTGAAAGAGCCACTCAGCTTCACAGAGGCTGTGAGACTGGAGGCGCGTATGTGCTAACATGGATAGGCAGAGACAGACGTTACCCAGCGCCAGGTACTCAGCCCTGGAGTGGAGAGGTCTCCCATACAGTTTGGCTGGTATCGATAATTAGAAACATAAAAGATACCCACACCGGCAAAGGCTGGAAAAATAAGATACATTATACCTTCAAATACATGAGGTTTCTAGAAATAAGGGTCAGCCATGATCTCCCCCTTTATTCACTGGAACTTAAAAAGTAAAATGGACGAGATCTAGAATGATCAACCATCCAATTCATAAGTCATAATAATTCAATGTGACTAAATACCAGATGACCTATCTTTATCTTATGCAAGTAGAACCAACTGGAATCAAAGCCTACTTGATAAACAGAGGTGACCTCCTTCTTTTGAAAGCAGTACCATCGTGGCTCTAGATTACAAAAACAGAAAGCACGTATGGAAGATGCATACCAGAATCTTTTCAGTGTTGAGGGAAAGCAATGAGTCACAGGGTGGTGGTCCTTTGGGCTCGCAGTCTGAGTCGTGGAAGTTCAGAAAGGATGACTCTGCAAAGTAAACATTCCTGGTTATTCTCCTCACCTTAAATTCATGGCTCTCAGGTGTCTAACTACGAATTATAATGTGAAAAATCCACAAAACCAACTAAGGACAAAGCAAAAAGCACTAAAAGGGGCATCCTATCTTCCACTTTATAGCTGTGTAACATTCTGTGGTTTCCAAATATCCTCACAACCAGTCATTAACACAGTAGTTGTTAAGATAACTTTGTTAGACATCTCCTACCTGGCAGCATTTACCAGAGATTAAAAAAAAATCACAAACGGGAGACCAAAGTCAAGCCAGGGAGAGCTAATGTTAAAAGATAAGTACAGGGGCGCCTGGCTGGCTCAGTTGGCTGGAACGTGCGACTCTTGATCTCGGGCTTCTAGGTTCAAGCACCACGTTGGGTATAGAGATCACTTAAAAATAAAATCTTAAAAAAAAAAAAGAAGGTACGTACTAAGGGTCTAGTATCCAGAATATATAAATATCTCCTGATTTCAACAAGAAAAAGACAATCAGATTAAAAAATGGGTAAAGGAGGGGTGCCTGGGTGGCTCAGATGGTTAAGCGTCTGCCTTCGGCTTGGGTCATGATCTCTAGGTCCTGGGACTGAGCTCCCAGCTCAGAGGGGAGTCTGTTTCTCCAACTCCCTCTGCCTTTCCCTTTGTTTGTGCTCTCTTTCTCTCTCTCTCAAATGAATAAAAATCTTTTTTTTTAAAATGGGCAAAGGACTGGAATAGGCAATTCTCCAAAGAAGATCCACAAACAGCCGCTGAGTACATGAAAAGATGTTCTACATCATTGTTAATTAGGGACCGCAAATCAAACCATAATGAGATACCACTTCATTACCACAAGGATGGCTATATTTTTTTCAAAAATGGGAAATCACAAGTATTGGCAAGGATGTAGAGAAATTAGAGCCCCTTGTGCACTGCTGATGAGGATACAAAGAGGTGTGGCCGCTGTGGAAATCAGTTTACTGGCTCATCAGAAAGTTGAACATAGAATTACCATACAGTCCCACTATTCCATTCCCACGTATATACCCAGAGAACTAAAAACAGGGACTCAAACAAGGACGTGTATATGAATCGTCATAGAAGCACCATCTACAATAACCAAACAGTAGAAAGAGCTCAACAGATGATAGATACATCATGGCATATACATACAGTAGAATATAATTCAGCCTTAAAAAAGGTAGTACTACAATCATCATGAATTAGTACAACCCTTTACTCCTATAATAATAAACCTACATTTATACTTTAGCTCACTAACAGAATTTCAAAATTGAGAGACTTCACTCTAAGTGATATCTAAAATGCTTGCCTATATTTGGAAATATTCAAAGGTGTGGCATATATATATCATATGTCTTATCACTGTTTACACCTTTTGGCCTAAGATAGAGAGGAAAATGTCTATTTTCTAGTTATCTCAAGGCCACTTATTAAATTATCAATTTGAACACCACCTTTACATTACAGTCACCGGGGTCCATTTCTAGACTTTTTTTTTTTTTTTAAGGAATCTTTGAGATTATTTACACCCAATGACAATAGCTCTGACAGATGACTGTCCCATCCACATGGACACTGATATTTTAAAAATGACAGGAGTAACTCATGTTCATTCTAGAAAATATAGAAAAATCACAAAACATAAATAAAAGTCATTTAGAATACTACCACACATTGAGAACCAATGTGAAAATTTTGGTGTAATTAATGTAATTAAGAGTGACAATGCTGAAATCAGACGGCTTGGGTTTGAATTCCTGTTGTCTGCCACTACTTACTAGCTCTTGGCCACTGACTTAGCCTCATCAATCTTTGGTTTCTTCATTTATAAAACAGGGCCAATGAGAGTATCTACTTCATGGGAGTGCTTGATTTAAACAAGACAATTTAAACAAGGAGAGATAGAAGTAAAGTATTTGGTACTGTTTCTGGCATAAAGAAGGAGCTTAAAGATGTTTGCTACTATTGTTATCATTAGGTTGTGAGAATGGAAGGAGATACACTGTTTTGTAACCTGCCCTTTTAATGTAACAATATAAACACTTCCCCATATGACTAAATTTTCCTCTGCATTATTTAAATTCAAACTTAGTGAGATTAGGTAAGATTTTTAATATCTTTAAAATTTTAATTCTCTACAATATACCTGTATTTTGCTGTTGTTTCTAGACTAATCCCTTATAATGATCTGCTTATTGACTTCAATAATATCACATTATTTCAATACTGTACCCTTTTAATAAATGCATACATTTTAATGTAAAGCAAAGTCTCATCATTTTTTTTTTTCAGAAGTTTCTTGGCTATTTGGATCAACATACTTCAGATAAACTTCATTTTGTTAAGGTCACAAAACAAAAAAGTCCCTCTATGACTTTTTGGGTTTTTTTGTTTTTTAAGTAGCCTCCATGCCCAGCGTGGAGCCCAACGTGGAGCCCAACGTGGGGCTTGAATTCACAACTCTGAGATCAAGACCTGAGCTGAGATCGAGTCAGCCGCTTAACCAACTGAGCCACCCAGGGGCCCCCACTCTATGATTTTTATTAGAATTGTTAAAACTGTAGATTGAGTGGAGGAGTACTTCTTTACAAAATTTAGTCTATTTATTCAACTTTTATTAACCTATGCAAAACTTTACAATTTTTCTATATAATTTACACATTCAAATTTGTTGTGATTAAAAAAAAATTGGTGGATGACCACTGATTCAGTACGTATTTGTTGAGCATCTACAACGTTCCATTCACTGCTCAGTGGTCTTCGACACCAAAAATGACCCCTGTCCTTCTATACGAAGATTATAGTTCAGGGACGCCTGGGTGGCTAGTCAGTTAAGCGCCTGCCTTCAGCTCAGGTCATGATCCCAGGGCCCTCGGATCGAGTCCTGCATTGGGCTGCTTGCTCAACAGGGAGCCTGCTTCTCCCTCTGCCTGCCGCTCCCCCTGCTTGTGCTCTCTCTCGCTCTCTCTCTCTCACAAATGAAAATAAAATCTTAAGAAAAAATATGTTTTAAAAAAAGATTATAGTTCAGTGAGGGAAACCAACAGTAATCAAAATCACACAGAAATGTCAAGTCACAGCAGCTTAAAGAACTTATGACTAGAGCATAGTCAGGAGAAACAGTACTCAGGGACAGTTTCCTGAGTACGTGAATAACAGCATCAGAGCATACTGATAGAGTTCACAGGGTAGAGGCACACTTCTGATCCCCATTTTAAAAACAAGGAAACTAAGCCAAAGAGGCTAAGTAATCTGCCCATGGCTACCCTCTAGCAAAGCAGTGGAGGTGGGGTTTGAGCCCAGGCAGTCTCGTTCTGGATCTGTGCTGGAGAGAGTGAAGGGAGACCTGAGGGAAGTTTCAGATTTAAAAGGGGAAGGCCCATGGACAGCTGGTAGGACAGGCAGAGTGGTCCAGACAGAAAGACAGCATATTGTAAATCTTCTGTCTTAACTGGCTAGAGCTCAATATTTTATCTACCCACATTACTGAATTCCTAATGCTCTATTAATGCTTCCATTTATTCAGTGGATAATTGTATCATCTACATGTAATTATCAAGGTCTTTTTAATATTTATACTCATTTAGCATCTTATTTTACTAGATAAAACCTCCAAAAAAGTGCTCAATACTAGTACTCCTGCTTATTCCTGACATTAATACTTCATTGAATGATCCAGAATTTCCTCAAGTTTTGATGATAAGATTTTTCATTTAACATTTATAAGCATCCAGTGGGAAGATGCTCTATATGGCTATGGGTTAACATTGATGTATTTTACCATATAAAGGAAGGATTCTCCTATTCTTTGTTTTATCAAAAATTTTAAATCAGGAAAGCTGGCTGAACTTTATCAAGTGTTTTTGGAAATTTCTTTATGATAATCATATGATTTTTCTCCTTTGACCTATTAAGGTAATTAATTCAATTTTTTTAAAAAGTTGAGCCATCTTTGTACTTCTAAAATAAATTCTAATTGGCCAAGGCACATCATTACTTTAATTGATTGCTGGCTTCAGCTTATTAATATTTTACTTAGGATTTTTATAACTATTTTATAGCTTTCTTCCCACCCCCACCCCCACAACTGTATTAAATTCTGGCATTAGTGTCTCTTGCTGGTTTGGTAGGATCTGTGAGAGAAAAACAGTTTGTTACAGCTATACCCAGAGTTGTCTGGAACAGAAGGTTAAATTTGTTCTTCAATCTAAAACTGTTTAGCTCACTATGGCTTTGATTATTTTACAATAACAACCCAACCACCTGTATTTAGATGGTATAGATTTCCATAGAATCAGGAAAACATTGTATTCCTCCTTGCTCAGATAACACAAGTTAAGATTTATTTTATATTTTTTTAAAAGATTTTATTTGAAAGAGACACAGAGAAAGCACGAGTGGGGAGGAGGGTCAGAGGGAGAGGGAGAAGCCGACTCTCCGCTGAGCAGGGAGCCGGATGCGAGGCTCGATCCCAGGACCCCAGGATTATGACCTGAGCCGAAGGCAGACACTTCATTGACTGAGCCACCCAGGCATCCCGCAAGTAAAATTTAAAGATAATTACTACAGAAATATTCTCAAAACACAATACAGAATCTTATCTTTTTCTTCTAGATCATCTCTTAAACATTTATTGAGTGATTCACATTTTTAATCTTATTAGCAGGGATTTCTCCACATTTGTGTCTTAATTCCCATGGCCTCTACAATTGTCCACACGGCCCCTCACTCCTAAAGTACATTTGCCTCTGCTCTTCTATATATGCGTTAGCCTTAGCAGGTTGATCTATTTTATTCTTTTTTAAAGAACCAACTCTTGGATCTATTTATCAATTCTATTGTTGCTGTTTCTCATTCATTTATTCTGGCTTTGTTCTAGGCACTGCTTCCAACTTCCCTTCTTTCCTTTTCCTGTTGCTCAAGCTTAGTTTCCAGCTCATTTACTCCCTGTCTTCATCAATACGAAGAAGCCACCAAAGGCTTAAGCACAAGAAAGATTATGGACAGTTGTGTGAGGAGAGAAGAGCCCAGAAGACGAGAGGAGGGAGGCCAAGTGGGAGGCCGCGGCCAGCTAAAAAATAGGAAAAGTCCAAACAAAGGCAGAGACCAATGGGTTGAAATGGAGGGTCAGACTCCAAAAAGGTAGAGGAATTAAAAAAGACAGGGCTTTGAGAAAAATTAGGCATGAAAAGAGGACAAAGGCACTGGTTTCCAGTTTGTGTAGCAACACAAGGTACAGGGGCCATTAACTGAAATGGGAAGTTTAAGAGGAAGAATGGTTTCAGAGGGCAGTCAAGAGCCCAGTGCCTGGGAGATACTCAACTAGAAGCTGTCTCGCATGTAGTTAGGAAATTCCAGGGAAAGATAAGAGCTACAGGTATGAATTTGATAATCATTAACTTAACAATGGATGAGTAAATAGGGGAAGGAGGTAGGATCTCAATGACAGCTCCAGAAGCTTAAGTTTAACAAGAAAAACAGAGCTGACCCTGGTGGGGGCAAGGTATTTAAGAGAAGGAGGGTAAGTCAACTTGGTAATTTGCCTTTTTTTCTAAAGAACTATCTGAAGAACATTTCTTTGAATTGTTTTACATCTTTGCCATAAAACTATACACAGAGTTATTACAATGATTCTCATTTTCCATTATACTCCCTTATCCCTAAAGTCAAATATTTGTTTCTTCTCACTTTTCTTGATGAGCCTTGCTAGATAATTGTCTAAACATCACCAGTATTTTCAAAGAACCAGCTCTTATACTGAAAGCTAATCAAATGTGAAGTCAGAGGAAGAGTAGTTAGCTTGGAGGCAAAGCTCCAGAGTTCAGGGCGTGGGCTGGGGAGCCAGACTGACCCCCATCAGATGCCTCACCGGCTGGCTGACTGCACAAGTCCTTTCATATCTCTTAGCCTGTTCCCTCATTTGTAAAACAGGAACAACTACCACCACATACCCTCCCAGGGCTTTTGTGAGGAGATATAATGCCCACAATTCACAGGAAATGGTTGGGTTTGAACAGCGTGGGTCCTCTTACACGCAGATTTTTAAAATAAATACAGTATACTACTGTAAATGTATTTTCTCTTCCTTATGATTTTCTTGACTACAGTTCCTTTACCCCAGCTTATTTTATTCTAAGAATATAGTGTATAATACATACACGAAATACGTGTCCATCAAACTACTTGTCACTAGTAAGGCTTCCGGTCAACAACAGGCTATTAGTAAAGTTTCTGTGGGGAGTCAGAAGTTGTACATGGATTTTTGATGGTCAGAAGATGTACATGGGTGGGGGAGGAAGGGTGCCCCAACCCCCACATTCTTCAAGGGTCCACTGTATACATATCTAGGCTAAAATTGTCGGAGGGTTTTGCTGTTCATTTCTTCTTCCTTCTTAGCAATTTTTTTTTATGTATTTGACACAGAGAGACACAGCGAGAGAGGGAACACAAGCAGGGGGAGTGGGAGAGGGAGAAGCAGGCTTCCTGCTCAGCAGGGAGCCCGATGCGGGGCTCGATCCCAGGACCCTGAGATCATGACCTGAGCCGAAGGCAGACGCTTAACGACTGAGCCACCCAGGCGCCCCCATTTCTTCTTCCTTCTTTCCTTAAGATTATTTTGGTTTTTACAGCACTTTACAGCTTTCAAAATGCTCTCACAACACTCTTTCCTTTGGTCCTCCAACCTCTGGCGTAGGTAGAACACACCTTAGGCTCATCACACACATGGGGAAATGAGCTC
Organism: Halichoerus grypus; assembly: GCF_964656455.1. Classification (NCBI taxonomy): domain Eukaryota; kingdom Metazoa; phylum Chordata; class Mammalia; order Carnivora; family Phocidae; genus Halichoerus; species Halichoerus grypus. The sequence continues at coordinate 68,384,457 of NC_135718.1, forward strand.
AGTGTTAATGGATGTGTTTAAGGTCACAAGATGAAGAAATTGCAAAGGCGAGGCTGGCCACATCGTGCTCTAGGACACCACATCAACAGAGGTGGCATGGTCCACTCGTCACCACCCATTCTGCCAATGCTGGGTCGTAATAATAGATGGTTTAGGTAGAGCAATGCCACCAAACTTCTTTCCTGCCCTTCCAAACCCCACAGACAGCTGATTTTAAGATTGGTTTTGGTGGAGGCACAAGGAGCTGACTGCAGTAGGTTCAAGAAAAAACTGGAGGCATGGAGACAGTGCACAGAAACATCTCCTTTGAGGAATTCTGCTATAAAGGAAGCAGAGAGAAGAGAGGTGGCTGGAAGGACGTGTGGTCCTGTCTTTGTTCCCTGTTTTTTCTAGACAGGAGCTATTATAGCCATTTGTATGCTGATGGAAGACAAGAGGGAATGAGATGTTCCGTACAAGAAGAGGGCTACACTCAAGGAGGCTCCAACAAGTCCACACCCAGACAGGACCAGAGGCAAAAGATGAGTCTAGAGCCTTTGGCAAGCTGTAGCTATGATGCTGGGGAAGTTCTCTTCTGATTGCTTCCTTCTCAATCAAATCAAATGACCTCCTCGTGAGGCAAGGAGACGTGGCTTTGGAAGTTGCAGGTATTTGTCATACATTCACATTTGCAGGTGAAACTGACTGAAAGCTTGTAAACAGCAAACCCAGAGCCAATTCCTGAAGGAAGACGTTTTATAAGGAACTCAACAGCTGCTGGGCTGCACTCACCACTTGACCACCTTGCTCTAGTTATAGAAGTGTGCCAAGTTCACCTGAAAACAAGGATGACTGGGCTTTTCCCATGGATAGGCTAGAACTTGGAAGTCAGGCAATTCTAGTCCGAGGCGTAGGGTGACCCGGGAAGAACCGTAAGCATTCCTGTGGCTAGAGGAGCTACCAGAAGGCCAAGCAGCTGCAAGGCAGCATCAATTATACTGCCTTTTGCTGTTATCAATTTCTGCATTTGTAAGACAACCACTGTTGAGGACCTTGTACATCACATTGGTTGATGGTCCCAAATGGTAAGTTTCTTTTAGAATGCAATAACAGGAAAAGCAGGAGGAGGAAAAGTTCTCCTCCTCTGAATTCATATGCTTCTTTTGTTCTAACAAAATATTATTCATCTGTACCTGAGATGTGTAAGTTATCATAAAACAACTTGAAAATAGAGGCTGCCCACTGGGAATTAGATTATAAGGTCAACATATAATTAATCCATTAGAACAAAGATCTGCAAAGGGCATCTGAAAGAGACAGAATGGCTTTATAACCAAGCATGAGTATAATCTGATCAAAGCTGTACTGACCCACCCGAAAGTATTAACACATGTACAGAATACATACAACCAAAAGAAAAGGAGCTGGCCAGCTGCACAGAATGGAAAAAGAGGCAGGGAAGCAAATGATGTGGCATCGATCCAAGAAGAGAAGCGGGTGGGGGGCGCTGGAGCCAGCAAAGTGAGCAGCCAGCCTTAGCCACAAAGGCTACTCACTTAGCCTGGGCTTGTAGCATGGATTGAAGACACAGCAGATGCTTCAAGTGACACATACTTTTAAGAGCTGAAGACTTTTTCATAAACCCACACATGCTGTCAAATACCATCAACTCTACTGGGAAAGCTGAAGCAAATCTAGGCAATGATGTGAAAACCTTAGTGAAAAGGGAACAGTCACTTTGAAGATTTTATTCATTTGAGAGAGAGAGAGTGTGAGAGAGAGCACTTGCCCACAAGCAGGGGGGTGGGCGGTGTTGAGGCAGAGGGAGAGAGACAAGCAACTCCCCGCTGAGCAGGGAGCCCAACGTGGAGCTCGAGCTGGATCTCGTACCCTGGGGTCATGACCTGAGCCGAAAGCAGATGCTTAACTGACTGAGCCATCCAGGCACCCCCAGAGTCACTGTGAACACCCCAAACACAGGCAGGAAAAGGTCACAAGAGGACTCAAGTGCTCTTCCGTGTAGAAGAGGCAGACCGTCTGGCGCAGGATTTCTGAGTGTCTACGTACAAAACAGCAGCACCTGAGTGGTGCACATCCACTGTGCTGATACCTGAACCAGAAATAAAGTCATACCAAGTTATCTCCAAATCAAACCAGGGGAATGTGGAATGAGACTTTATCAGCAAGCTTAAAAACAGCTATCAGTTATGTATTTGGGATTCTTTCTAGTTACACAGGTTGTTCAGTTTGTGAAAAGTCATGAAGTAAACACCAGTCAGTGACACATTTGTCCGCATATATGTCACATTTCAATAAAAAGTAAAAACTTTAAAAAAAGGTTAACAGAGGAAAATGTTAGCATTAATGCAAAGTGAAAAGCATTAAAATTCTGCTACTTCAATAAATTTTGCATTTATTCTATCCGCAAGATAACAAGCCCAAACAAAAAGATAAGATGACCTCTTTAAAACGCCACATTGTGAAAAGGGGAAGCTTCAGAAGTCGGTCAGCTGGCCAAGCATTTAGGGAGTGCAGTGGAGCCAAGCCATGCCTACGTGCTAGAGAACTTCTTGAGAAGTCTGTATACACAAAGTGCTCAGCCACTTCCTGCAGGCCTAGTCCACATAGGTTAGGTTCTAAAACCCAGGCCACATATCTTTTGCCCTCATCCAGAGCAGGGGAGAAAACAAACCCTCAGTAACCAAAGCCGAACATGTCTACCAGTGTACAGACCTTTTAAAAGGTAAATGTAATTCTTAATAACAATAGATCTATTTGAGAAAGCTAATGAGTATGCAAATACCACAGCTATCATCTTCATAGGGTTCATGCTACGAAAAGCAACTCCTAAAGCAGAAACTTTCTGAAAGATGCTGTTCAGGTAGCAAAAGAGGCAAGCATCCTCCAGACAATACCACAGTGCCCAGGGCTGGGGGATATAAATCTCTTTACCGCTCTATGCCTTGGTCTCTGCACTCAAAATAAGCTGGTTACCCTACACTGGCAAATTTATTTGTGTATACCTTAAAAAAAGATTGGAAGAGATTTGCTACAAAACTATATATGATAACACACAAAGAAAATCAGGGCCAAGAGGAAAAGGATCAAGCAAATATAACAGTAAGGGTTACCACAGTTACCATGACTGAGCATAAAATTTGGTCCTTAACTTCCCCATAGCCAGAACAAAACAGGAAAGGGCTCTCATTGTAAAAGTGTCCCTCTGTTGATTCCCTGCTACCTCTAAGGCATAGCAATGATTTAAGTGCTGTGAGCAATAAGACCGATGTCAACTATTTAACTAACTGATTCCTCTGTTAAGAAAGATATATGAACAATCTTTAAGTCTTAGTGACTGTCAAACACAGTTAGGTTTATAGCTACTTCCTTATTTTTCTGGCAGCTAACATCTCCCATTTAAACACAAATGTTCTTTTCTTCACAAAGAACTGTGGGAAAATAAGCTCAAATCTTGCATTATTAATTTCAATAAACTAAAGAAAATTACTTCAGGTTGTAAATTAATCATTGAACTTGACTGAGGCATTAAGTATAGGTAGGGCTAACGCGGCCAGCTAGATAAAGGTGGCCATTTCAAAAGCACCATAAAGACATCAAGTACAAGGACTACCTCACTTTGGAGCAGACAAAAGTCTCAAGAAGGCAGTAAAAAGGAAAAAAATCACAAAGTCACTGTTCCTGTAAATATTATATTTTCAAAAAAGGAAAATAAAAGTATTTTCCGAACAATTACAAGAAGTACACACATGTGAACTATCAAAATACATCTTAGTCTGTAAGAACATGTAGATATATCTAATACAGGATGAATGCCACCTTTGAATGAGATGCAGTTTAGCTTTAGCAGGAAGAGCAGAGGAGAGAGAGATGAAGTCTTCAATCGACAGACATGTTTCAGCTTACCTGGACCGTAACTTACCAGATCTACAACACTGGGGTATCAAATTAAGACATCTCTAAGATCTCTTCAAAGCTCACTCTGCCCAGGGCTCTGTTCATGCCACCTTACCAGAGGCCTTCCCTGGCCCCCTCGCAAAGTAGCACAGTACTTTTTATTCTTTTTTTTTTTTTTTTAAAGATTTTATTTATTTCCTTGACAGAGAGAGACACAGCGAGAGAGGGAACACAAGCAGGGGGAGTGGGAGAGGGAGAAGCAGGCTTCCCGCCGAGCAGGGAGCCCGATACAGGGCTCGATCCCAGGACCCTGGGATCATGACCTGAGCCGAAGGCAGACGCTCAACGACTGAGCCACCCAGGCGCCCAGTACTTTTTATTCTTCAAGGCACTTATCAGTGGGCCTACTACACATTCATCTCTTCCCCGACCAGAATGCAGGCTCCACACGGGGAAGCTAGCCAGCTGTGCTGTATCCCCAGGGTCCAGAACACTGAGTAGCAAGTAGTAGGCACACAGATAGCTTTCCTGTGAAAGAACAGATCCATTCTACAGATCCAGTGCTAGTCTTCGGGGCACCTGAGTGGCTTAGTCATTAAGCGTCTGCCTTTGGCTCAGGTCATGATCCCAGGGCCCTGGGATCGGGCCCCCCATCGGGCTCCCTGCTCCTTGGGAAGCCTGCTTCTCCCTCTCCCACTCCCCCTGCTTGTGTTCCCTCTCTTGCTGTGTCTCTCTCTCAAATAAATAAACAAAATCTTAAAAAAAAAAAATTCATTCTAGCGCTATAGTTCAAAATACTAAATGCAATAAAGCATCCTTCCATATATGTCCATATAAAATTCTACAAGTTATTTAAGAATGTAACTTTCAACAAAGGTGAAGGGTATAGGACTTGATCATTAATACTGACAAGAAATTATTCTAAGAGGGAAATATTACTGAGGAAATAATACACAAAGGGTCAGAAGGCCAGGTTCAAACCCTGGCTCTATGTTCTACCGTGGAACGGGGATAAAAACAGTACCTGCTGCAGTGCTGAGAGGATTAAATAAGAACGTACATAGTGTTTATAAATATAAAACTAGGGGAAAAACTTCTGTTCCTTATTTCTTCCCACAATTCCAAAATACAAACAGGGCAAAGGTAACAACGAAGGGAAATTTATTTTTATTTGAAAAATATGGGGACACCTGGGTGGCTCAGTCTGTTAAGCATCTGCCTTCGGCTCAGGTCATGATCCCAGGGTCCTGGGATCGAGCCCTGCATCAGGTTCCTTCCTCAGCGGGGAGCGTGCTTCTCCCTCTGCCCGCCGCTCCCCCTGCTTGTGCTTGCTCTCTCTCTGACAAATAAACGAAATCTTTAAAACAAAAAGAAAAAATATGTACATTTCAGTGTTCACTTCTTTTAAAAGTAAGATTATTTTTCCCCAGGAAAACAGAGAAATGATCTGACGTTTGTGGTTATACATGCCTTTCAAGTAAAATGTAAAAATTGCACTGGAAGAGAAAGTTGAAGGGGGCCTGGGAACAGCAAAGTCAGGCTGAGACCCCTGGCGCCTGGGTCACCCACGCTTGTCTCTGCTCCCAGGGCACTGGATTCCATTTGAGGGTGGTCCACACAGCACAGCGACTGCCAGTGCTGTGTTCAGACCTATGCGCTCCCACCAGCTGCTGCCTTTGGCTCTATAATTACTGGGGGTTCTGTCTTACGAGAATACACATACAGCTCACCAGAAGGTGTGCAGATTTAGACCCAAGCGGCATCAATCAGCCGTCAGAATCCAAAAGCTATGGGAACATTTCTGAAAAGTGGCTTCTGCGTCTGTCCCCTGACTGGCTTGATATGGACAGGCCTGTGGCTGGAAAGGCAGCAAGTGATGGTATGATTAACAGACAGCGAGGCTCTGAAGAAATGGCTCGTTCTGGATCCTGGCACTTATCTAGGCCCTACTGTTGAGCAGAAGGGGGTTCTGGATTCAGAACATGAGCCCCTAGGTTACAACATGGTTAGCTGCAAATCCTGAATTTGTTCCTACATCTGTTCTTAGGACAGTAAGGGACTGGGGCAGGTTTCATAGGGTCCAGCTTCCACCTACTTGCCCAAGATGAGGAGGGAGAAGCGAGAGACACTTTGGGAGTTGCTACCCTGATAGAGAGGGCTTCTGTCACGTACCACAGCCAATAAAGCTAAGAGAAACAGCCGGAGTGCCGAGGAGCACAAGCAGTTGCCTTTGGGAATGATTAACTGGGGCGAGCAGCAGTGGCCCAGCCACTTTAGCACCTGTCAGCAGCTGCGGGACACTGATGTCAGCCCAGGGACGGCTGGCTCAAAGACTCATGCCACGCATCTGCAACAGCACCTTTGTAATTCCAAACTATGAAAATAAGTACTACATGGGGGATATAAATAGAAAATTGAAACATTTGAATAAAGTATGCTTAAAATCTCATAATATAGTGTTCATCCTCTGAAGCAGAGAACACAAGGTAATGGTTCCCACATATCAGGGAACTGGCAGAATGGAGAGGAGAATTCTTCCAAATGCCTAGTTCATGAAAACCTATATAATCTAGGAGAAAAGCATAATACAGGTCAGAGTTGGCTCAAATAAGGACTCAAACACTGGCATGAGCCTGATGCCACAGAGTGAAATGAGCCACCTAGGTCAAGAATATCAAGCAATTTCATAATAGAAATCTTGATTTGCATCTTCCATTGCCTAGAATCTGGGTCTCCCTGGGCCAGTGAGCATCACATGACTACAGGAGGGAAAGGGAAATGAAGATTTACATAATAACGTCCTATATGCTAGCAAATACTACAGATGTGGTTTCCTACCTGTAACTACTTAGCGTCTAAAACAAAGTTTCATCCAGAGCCTGCCTGCCTGGGTTCCTCCCTTTACAGCTGGGGGGCCTCAGGAAGGTGATGATTTCACTGTGTCTCAGTTTCCCCATCTGAGGAAAAGGAGTTACCATCCAATGAGGTAGAGAATGGTGTGCTGACAGATTTAAGAGAATAGGCTAATCAACCTAAAGCTCGCATACTAGTGCCTGGCATACAGCAAGCCCTCCATATGTGTTGGCTATTTCTCACTTTCCTCACAGCACTCTTGTGAAGAAAATGAAACCCCGTATTTAGGTAACTGCCTTCAATTGAGAGAGGCGGCAATTCTGCAAAGACAAGCAATTACCTTGTGCAGAGTCACAGAAAGCGACAGAGGTAAAAGCCATTCTGTTCCCACTCTACAACGCTGGCCCTATTACCATTACTAGCCAAGGCCTACTACAAAATAAAGAAGTCACATACCCTCCAATAAGTGAGATTTCCTTAAGGGAGTCAGATTGTGCTTAAAGGAAATCAGAGTGTGCTAATCTGGACATTTCATCTCAACTAAAAATTACTTATTGTCTTCCCAGTTACACAATAGTAAAGAACACTGCTCAGGCCATAAAAGCAACCAGCCAGCTTCTAGGGAGTTCGGTAGACCCAGAATTTTCAAAAGCAAGTCTTAAGTGAATTCCAGGGAAGAGGAAAGGGACAGGAAGGGAAAAGGAAGGGAGGGGATTGAAGGGTGAAAAGACCCAATGGAGAACCTCAAAACAAAAAAACCATACACACATATTTTGACCCTGAAGCATCTGCCATGACTTACTAAGCTGAGGGCAATAGCGCCCATCTTAATGAGTGAGCTGGCCTAGTTCCAATACACACACAGCTCTGACATACACAGGCTCAAGGCCTGCAGGGCCCTTTCTGCCCTCTGGGAGACACCTGACAGGTCACAGGTCAGTCTTAAATAACTGGAAGCAAGACGTCAACGAGCAGATAAAATGGGCTTGGAATTTTGTTCCCTTCCTTCTTTCAGGCTTCACATTTTTAGAGGTTGTGTTTAATACAAGACATCAACCCAAGAGGTCAGAAAACCTGATTTCTGGGCCTAAGACGGGCCAGGGATCCCCTCTCCGGACCCGGTCCTCCTTCGTCCGTCGGTCCCTCCCTCGCTCCCCCGGCACCCGCGGGGCCCGGAGCGGGTACGGGGGCTGCTCCGGGCCACTTGCCATCTTCTCTTCCACCCTTTCAACAGTTGCTAGGACTCCGGAGAGGCGGCCCTGGCCGCAGTAACATGCTGTCAGCTCTTTTCTCCATTCACCACCCTCCCCACGGCGGCTACGAGAGGAGGGCGCGCAGCGGCATGGGTGCGAGCGGCGGGAAGCGGCTCCCGCAGGAGCACACGCCGCACCGCGGCTGCCGGCGGTGAGGCCCGGGCGGCCCAGAACCTCGGCCCCGGGGCCCGCCGTTCCCACGGCCCCGCCGCCCCCGCGGCCCCGGGCGACCGGGACGCACGCCCGCCCGCCGCCGCCCACTCACCGCCGCACTCGACCGAGTACTGGTCTCCCCAGTCCCCGGACTGAGGGCTGCAGCCGCCGCCTGCCGGGGCCTCCTGCTGCTGCCGGTGCTGCAGCTCCTGCTTGAGCAGCGACAGCGGCGAGTAGTGCTCGGTGGCCACGGCGCCCGGGCACAGCCCGGCGGACAGGATCCCCAACAACAGCAGCAGTCCGGCGGCCACAGCGCCGCCCCAGCAGCAGTAGCAGCAGCAGCAGCCGGCAGGTGCCATCTTTCCTCAAGGCGCATGTGCGGCGGCCCTCGCCGCACGGTGCGGCCTCCCAGCCTTAACCCGCGGTGGGCAGGTGGGCCGTGGCAAGGGGGCGGGAAAGGGGAGTGGCGTTGCCTGCTGGGAGTTGTAGTCCCAGTTCGGCCAGCCGCGAGCCCCCTCTCCAGGACTGAGACTACGAATCCCAGCAAGCACCGCGAGGGACAGGCTTTCCGGTCTGGTTTCTGACGTCTTCCCCCGCCACTGAATCGGAAGTTCTCGGCTGCAGTTGCGTGGAAATGGGCACCGGTGGGCGGAGTGGGCTACGGCCAGGCAAGGGAAACACAGAAGGGGTGGCCGCGGGCAAGGGGAACACGGATGGGGTTGCAGCAACTCCTACTGCTGCCTCGGCCTCCTGCCAGTACAGGTGCATCGAATGCAACCAAGAGGCCAAGGAGTTGTACCGAGACTATAACCACGGAGTGCTGAAGATAACCATCTGCGTGAGTTGTCAGGTGTGGGGTGTCCTTGGGAAGAAAATGGCGCGTTGGGATTTGGGGACCATGAGAGGCAATGGGATCTGTTTATCAGCTCTTTAGGGCAGTAAAAACCAACGAGTCTCAGGGTCCTCTAGCATAGTGCTCAGTTCGATACTTGACATTCCTGTCCGGGATCAGTGCAGCCGTAAAATTTACATGGTTACCTATAGTGTTAAAGAACTCACCACCCTATAGCGGTTTTCTCGTACCCGTCATGTTTGCTGGTGAGACCTAACGCGGCGAACGGATCCTCGAACGGAGATGGATGTAGACGTTGTGCTGAGAGACTTAAAGATTGGATTATGTTGACATTCGGGTTCACGCCCAAACTCTTTAGTTCTTAGCCGTTCTCCCTTTCGTAGATGAATGTTATCCTTACGGTCCATACCCCGTATTAAATTTTCCTGGAATACTTTATTTCAGGTTTCATCCTTTGTGGTTATTGAATGTGCAGTATGTGTTGTGTGCAGAGCACTAAGCTTGACGTTGGTGATACAAAATCCAAAAATGATGAAGTAAAAATTTTGCTTTCAAGGTGTTCATAGTCTATAGAGAATGATTTAATGTTTCGAAGGTCACAAAATCGGAGGTTCCTTTTGGGGTATTAGCAAAGAACCTGCCACATGATAGGCAGTCAATAGGTTTTTGTCCCATTTCTGTTCTCCTGATGATTTTCTAATAATAATCCTCCTTAGAAAAACATGGTCTGTAGTAATATATAAGGGAGTAGACAAAGTGTGAACGTGTACCTATTTAATCTGTTGTCAACTGACATAATCACTGTTCCTCTCTCAAGTGGTTTCCCTTGGCAAAATGTCAACCCTGGTTAAATCCAACATGTTGTCTGATCTGTCTCCTCATCCTTGCAGCTGTACTTCAACTGAGGAAAAAAACACCTAAATTCATGACCACTAACCTCATGTAGCCCTTGATGCCATCTGGCCATCACATTACATTTCACTAATCCATTCACGTTCCCACTCTGATAAACCATCCTCACAAACCTTCTCTCTTCTTAGGTTTCCCACATATGCTTCCCTGCTTTGATTAAAAAAAGAGAGAGAGAGAGAGAACTTCCACAAGCTTTGCAACCACATAAATCCAGTACTAGCACCCGTTATTCATACGCTCTTTCTTCCCTCCTTTTAGAATGGATGAACTGTCCGTATACCTGTCTAAAACCAGCGTGCACTTATGCCCTAGATCCCATCCATCCTCTTCCATTTACTTAGGGACATCTCTGCAGCAATACTCTTCTGCTCTCCACTGGACCGTCCCCACCAATATATGTACCAGTCTTTCTTTAATTTAAAAACACACACTCTTCACCTCACTTCCTCCTTTAGCTCCTCCTCTTTTTTCCCTTCCCTTTGACAGCAAAGTCCTTTAAGACGTATTTATACTTGCTATCTTTATTTCCTTTCCTACTTTCTCTTGAAACTACTTCAGACCCACTTTCTTCCCACCCACCATTTCACTAGAAACTGTTCTTATGATCACGATCACTGACTTCTACTTTGCTAAATCCAATAGTCCATTCTCAGTGAACTGTCAGCAGCATTTGACCTTATTACTTCCCTCTGGAAACGCTGTGTGCACTTGTCAGGACACCAGACTCTTCTAGTTTTCTCATCTTACTGACTATTCTTCTCAGTCTCATTTCTGGTTCTGCCTCACCTGCCTTGCCTCTTAACCATGGAGTACCCTAAGATCTTGGGCCTCTGTCTACACACTCTCCTTTGAAGAGCTCATTCTGGTTCATGGCTTTAAATTCCATCTAAACTTTGACAATTCCCAAATTTGAACCTCCAGCCTGAACCTCTTCCTTGAATTCCACAGTGTTCGCAAATGTCCAACTACCTACTTGATTTCTCCAGTTGGATTTTTGTAGTTAGGTCAGACTTTCACAGTTAATGGCAACTCGTCCATTTTAATTCCTAAGACCAAAAAACCTTGGAGTCAGCCTTGATTCCTCTTTCTCCCATATTCCTTATTTGTTTGCTTGGCAGATCCTGTTAGCTCTGTCTTCAGATTATGTTTAGAATCCACTGCTTTTCATCACCTCTACAACCATGACCCATGCATGTCTCACCTGGATGATTGTCCTAACTCTTGCCCCTGCACCTCTTCAGCCTCCTTACACGGCCACCAAACTGTGGCTTTTAAAATTAAGTAGATTATATCATTCCTTTTCTCAAACCTTCCATTGTTTTTCCATCTCACTCAAGAGTTAAGGCCAAAATCCTTGCACTGGCTGTAAGGCCTATGTAGTCTCCTGGTACTCGTCCCTTACTCTTCTGCAGCGCCATGGCCTCCTGAATGTTCTTAAACCAGACAAGTTCCTCCCTCAGGGCCTCTGCACTATGCGTGGAATGCTCCTCTGTCAGATGTCTGAAATAGCTAATTCCCTCACGTCTTTCAATTATTGTTATTTTTAACATCTCAGAGAGGCCCAGTCTGACCACCCTATTACAAATCGTGATTCTCCCTCCCGAGTCTGGTATACCTTATCACCTCTCCCTGCTTTATCTTTCCCATAGCACCTATCATCTTTGAATATTCTATACAATTGACTTGTTATTTATTGCCTGTCTCGTCCCACTGGAATATAAGCTACACAAGGAAAGAGTGTCTGTATAATGTATTCATTAATATAGCTGGCTCACCCAGGACAGTGCCTGACACAGAGTAAGTACATGAGAAATATTTGCTGAATGATAGGAACCATTTCTAGATTTTTAGATGCTCATATCCTTGGCCATTCTGGTGGCCTTGTGAGTTATATGGCATCTAAACTTAATGACTTCTGGACTGGCCCAATTAAATGATCTGTCTTCAAGATGACAACCACATAACTGTGAATATAGTCTTTTGTCCAGAGTAAAGCTGTAACTATCTCTGCAGTTTAGTTAGTGATCTTTAATGATATAAATTAATCTTTATTTTTTTTTAATTATTGGCCTTAAACTAACAAAATCCTTTTCCTAAGAGTCAGAGGCTGGCTTCTCTAGAATTGTATTTGGAATATTGGATGGTGGTACAGTACGTTATGGTTCACAGTCATTCCCTGAGGACATAGAGTGTGTAATATCCTCATTTTTATCATGGTAATATATGCATAGTGGAATTATTTAGGAAAAATCATTTAGTTGATGCTAGACTCTGAAAATTAAGTTGTAAAATAATTAATTTTTTAAAGGCTCTCCCAAGTCATGAGAGTAAAAAGTTTTTAGATGTCAGGCTATTTGTTCTGAAAAAAATGGCCAAAGTTTCTATAAGCTGGTAACTCATTCATACTTTGGTCTCTTAGCTGCTGTATTTGGAGTCAGCAGCATACTCAACCTGATCTCCTCCCTGTATTTCTCAGCCTAATCTCCCTTCTTTTCTCTTTGCTCGTCCTATTTTTCCACTGCCATGCCTCCCCACTTGCCCCTCTGGGTTTCCCTAATTTTCCTCCATCTAATGGAAGCATGTCCCTTGCTTTTAGCCACTCCCTCTCCTTCAGCTTTTCACAGTTTATTATAATTATGTTTAAAGATATAGTACTTTTGATATCCTATAGTGCGTGGACTCTTTTATGTGCTCAGATATTTGATAAATTCATCATGGTAACAAAACAAGACTCCTTTGAGATTCTCCTAAATTTTAAGTCTGTTCAGTGCTACAGTATTCAGCTTCCACCCTTAGATGCTGGATGCAAAGATGAATAAGACACTATCGTGCCCTTGAGGAGCTTAAAGTCTAGGGGGTTCCACTTTCAAGATAGGTGTTTGCTGGGTTGCCTGGGTGGCTCAGTCGGTTAAGCGTCTGCCTTCAGCTCAGGTCATGATCTCAGACTCCTCCTTGCTCAGCGGGGAGCTCGCTTCTTCCTCTGCTTGCTTCCTCCCTCTGCTTGGGCATGCTTTCTCTCTCTCTCTGACAAACAAATAAATACAATCTTAAAAAAAAAAGATACATGTTTGCTTATTGTGGAGCTAAAATGAAACAGATTTGAGAATCAGTGGGGAAGGGCAAGGCCCTGGAGATGATGGGGAGGAAGAAGCAAGAATATTCACAAAATATTGGCCAGTTCATATTCTAAAAGAGATGTGATTCACTAGAGAACTGGAGAACATAACAGCAGAAAGTCATTCATATCCATGGTGAGATAGAGGTGGTGGAAGTGTTTGAGTTTCCAGGGTGTGCATCGTCCCCATGCTGTAAGGATTTCCTAGGGGACAACTTTCTCTTTCAGGATATTTGTCTAGTAAGTAGTAAATGGAATGGAACAGTTTTTCCAAAATCAGAAAACATATCTAAATGTAGCCATCTGCCACTAAGATGTTTTACTACATTTGTTTGTTTTGTGTGTGTGTGTGGTTTCCCTCCTTACATTCAAGGTGAAGGAAGCACTCAAAGGAAAAGCAAATAATAGAAGCAGAACAAGGAAAAATTAGGCTGCAGCTGATAGGGAGGGGACCAGCAGACTCTAATGAATTCTCGATGTTTATAAAATACTCAGAGTGCTAGGAAGGGAAGGCATAGCACGTGAAATAGCACATGAGGCCCGAAACTGCACCTTCTATTTGCACTCATGTCACCATGTGTTCATTCCACTAAAGCACTTACAGTAGCAGGCTTATTCGTCTTCCTCTTCTAAACTATAAGGTCCTGGAGGATAGAGACTTTCGTCTCAAAGTAAATATCCAGCACCTTGGAAGTGCCTGGTCCATAGAAATGGCTGAGCAAAGAGAGCTGTTCTAATGAATGTTGTAGCCGCTCCAAACACGTTGGTCAGACGAGTGATTGTGGAGTGCCATGTCCGCAGGTTCTGGTTCAGCCTGCCTCCTTCTAAAAATTGTCCAAATCCTGGCGTAGACTTACAAGGTCTGAAGATGGGTTTTAGGGAACTTTTAAAGGACAGAGACAAGACCCTTGACCAGCCAGTAGTTTCATTTTACAATGAAGTAGCATCTCTGGTGCTGCAGTGGTTTGTAGGGAGGAAGTGTTTTCCACACGGGTAGCACAGGGAAGGTGTCTAGGAAACAGCTCTTTGTCATGAACGTAGGATTTCTGAATCTGCGGCTTCTGTTTAGACCCTGGCTTATTCTTTGCCCAGCTGAAAAACTGCAAAATTATTGACCTCTTATGTCTCAGTTTTATTAGGTGGATTTAAATTTCAAGTAATAGCACATCTCTCTTCATTGGTTCCCTTGATGACTCAAAACCATACCCATTTCTTGTAAATGACATGAATGAAGTGGAGAAACTCTAAGTTGGAAGTGATTTTTTTCATTCCATTTGGAGTGCAGGGTTAATGCTTGTCTGCGCACTTCATTTTCTTCCCTAGGGCTTTGATGTAATTAAAAGGCCATCCCAGCATGTTTGCGTATCCATCACTTCTGGTTCCATTTTATCTTCTCAAAATTTCAAAATGTTCGAATTGTAGCCATTAGAATAGTAGCCTTGATTCAACTTTGTAACTAAAACTCTTTCAAATGTCACATTTCTGATGAGCTTGTTCTTATACACCTGTGTTTTATATGTTCTAATGGTGTTGGGATTTGGTAACATTGTAATCACATGTGTCCAAAAAAAGGGCAATTTCATAGGAGTCACGGAGAGCCTTGCTTCAGGTAACCTAGAACCAAGCTAACCAACCCACTTCCTTACATACAGCTCAGGATCTTCCAGTGTCTTCACTGTCACAGAGAAAGACCATTTTCTTTCCACAGTCTCGATGTTATCGGATGAAAAAAAAAAACAAGTTTCTCTTAGTATCTGCCACCCCTGGATTGTTGACCCTGTGCCACACTCTACCTGCTTTTAGCTCTCAGAAACTTTGGGTGCGGGGGTTACTCCTCTGAACCCCTTTCTCCAAATCACGTTTCAAAAAACCACAAAGTTGGTGGCCGTCTAGCCAACAGGGAACAATTTCTCAATAAAAGTACGTTATAAATTTATTTATTTATCTTATAACTCCTACAAATTGAAAGTAGAATTTTCTGGGATACTTTTCTGCCTCATATCAGTCTTTAAATCAAATGTCTTTTTAGCTTCTTACATATGAGATTAAAAGATTACTATCTCTCTGTTAAAAGGATTTAAGTTCCCTGGTTAGCTTTCTGTAAAAGACCAACCCTAAAGGACCTCGTTGGCAACCCTGTCAGGACCCCTCTAACTCTTGAGAGCTTTTTCTATATCTTCACTTAATAAACTTCTATCGCTTTACTTAAAAAAAAAAAAAAAAGATTACTATCTCTCACCTAGACGATTATAGTCATTTCTGAAACCATGGCTTCTATAGGTGAACATTTTGTGTCTGAAGAAAAGTTAATTTAAATAAATGCTAAGATGTCCTTATTGCCGTACAAGTCCAAAATAGATTCTGCTAGTTTGAAATCCTTTAAGATTTCAGAATGTTTAAATTTGCTTGTTCTAACATTATCTCACATTATTTCAGAAATCCTGCCAGAAACCTGTAGACAAATATATCGAGTATGATCCTGTTATCATCTTGATTAATGCTATTTTATGCAAAGCCCAGGCCTACAGACATATTCTTTTCAATACTAAAATAAATGTAAGTTGTAATAATTTTTTTACTTTCTAATTTTACTTGATGATGCTTTTGCACTTTTAAAGAACAATAATTTTGACCAGAATTAAAGAACATTATTTTTAAAAGAAATTCGAGGGGCGCCTGGGTGGCTCAGTTGGTTGGGTGTCTGCCTTCAGCTCAGGTCGTGATCCTGAGGTCCTGGGATCAAGCCCCTCATCGGGCTCCCTGCTCAGTGAGGGGCCTGCTTCTCCCTCTCCCTCTGCTGCTCCCCTTGCTTGTGCTTTCTCTCGCTCGCTCTCCGGCTCTCTGTCAAATCAATAACTAAAATCTTTAAAGAAGAGAAGAAAAGAAAAAGAAATTCTAACGAGGATGGGTCTTTTATCTCAAGAATGTAAAAAAAAAAAAAAAAAGAATGTAAGTTTCTAGAAATAACAATCATTAATAAACAAGGTTCACAATGTTCAGGGAGTATTTAAGAATATGGTCACTGGGAGGAAACTGACAAGCCATAATCTGGATTGCCTTTTAGTAGGTTACCTTTTAAAAAAGACATCGATTATTTCTAACAATAAAATTAAATATATCCAGGTAGGGAGAGAATTACACCTAGAAGAAGTAAGCAAACGTTAAAAGAGAAATATTTTCTTTTTTTTTTTTTTTTTTTAAAGATTTTATTTATTTATTTGACAGCGAGAGAGACAGCGAGAGAGGGAACACAAGCAGGGGGAGTGGGAGAGGGAGAAGCAGGCTTCCCCCCCGAGCAGGGAGCCAGATGCGGGGCTCGATCCCAGGACCCTGGGATCACGACCTGAGCCGAAGGCAGACGCTTAACGACTGAGCCACCCAGGCGCCCCAAAAGAGAAATATTTTCAAACAATTTATTGCATTTTATATTCTACTGAGGGAATCCCTCCCCTCCACCCCCCAAGTTAAATAACCAGGGCAGTTTTTAAATTGCTAGAGCGTTGATTCCAAAACTTTGGAACACAATGGAATCACATGGGTGAGAGGGAGGGGATGGCAGTTAATCCTTCCAAGCAAGGCCTCACCCAGAATCAATTAAATCAGAATCTTTGGGGATGGGTTCAGGCATCAGTGTTTCTTAAAACTCCCCAGGTAATTCCAGAGTGGAGCCTATTAGAAGAAGCTCAGAAGCCCACACTGATACCTATTCCTGGACTACATTGTATTTGCACACTTTCTTTGACATAGAAAGGCCAACCCATAGAGTAATGTATTTTTTTTATTTTTTAATTTTTAAAGATTTCATTTATCTATTTGAGAGAGAGAGAGAGAGAGAGCACACATGCTGGGGGTGGGAGCTGAGCGCAGAGCCTGCCTAATGCAGGGCTCAGATCCCATGACCCTGAAATCATGACCTGAGCCCAAACCAAGAGTCCAACACCCAACTGATTGAGCCATCCAGGAGCCCCAGTAGAGTAATGTATTTTAAAAAGTCAAATCTTGGGGCTCCTGGGTGGCTCAGTTGGTTAAGTGTCTGACTCTTGATCTCAGCTCAGGTCTTGATCTCAGGGTTGTGGGTTCAAGCCCCATGTTGAGCTCCATGCTGGGCATGGATCCTACTTAAAAATAAAAAAATAAAAAGCCGATTTTTGTTGCCTGGTATTGTCTTTTTTGCCAAAATTTCAGACTCTTTAAAATTGCAGGGGATTTTCTACCTTTTAATTGCTGTCTTCAATATATGAATTTATACTCATCAGGCATAGGGCCATTTTTTTAAAATATGTTCAGACTAATAGTTTCCTATGAAGTATGATGGAATCTTCAGGTTAAATCTATTCTCATGGCTGCTTCCACCTATCCATGAGTCACATAAATTCTGTGCCTGATTCTGTTCTGATTCAGGACAGATGCCGAAAATGTAGTGAAGGGTGAACTACTGTTTAAAGCAGTGTTTCTTAACTAGGGGTATACATCAGAATCCTCCTTCCCACCAGAACTGTTTCAAAATTACATGTCTAGGATTACTTCCAAAGATCCTGGATCAGGATTGGGGCCTAGACATTTGCAGTCTGAAAAATCGCCCCTGTGATTCTGATGGATGTTGCTGACAAAGAACCACTGGTTTACAGACAACACAATGACACACTTAACTTGGCAGTTCTGAATTTGAAAATCTATGAAATGGGAGGCTCTTCAAAACCACAGATACTTAGCTATGTCTGTGCCTATTTGGTATTATGTATAATTGTTTCTTTACCCAATGAATGGCATTGTCTTTTTGACTCCCAGATGCATGGAAAACTCTGCATATTTTGTTTGCTTTGTGAAGCATACCTGAGATGGTGGCAGCTTCAAGATTCAAACCAGAACACTGATCCTAACGACTTCATCAGATATGCCAAAGAATGGGATTTCTATAGAATGTTCGCAGTTGCCTCTCTAGGTAGGAAGAAGCCGTGCTTTCTATTCTTAGTGAACTAGTAACCACTATTCTGAATAAAAGTGAGGTGGCTGGTCTTAATCATTGCTAAGAGGAGGAGGTTAATACAGGACTTGAGACTAAATGTTCAGCTGTGTCACCAACCTGCTAGGTGAGTTTGTCTAAATCAGCTGCTTTTTTATTTGTTGCCACACATATGTTATGGAAATGGTTATATTTAGCAGATTAGAGAGTTTCATAAAATTATCTTGAGGCATAATATTGTGTTTTTGTTTTTGTTTTATTTATTTATTTGACAGAGAGAGACACAGCAAGAGAGGGAACACAAGCAGGGGGAGTGGGAGAGGGAGAAGCAGACTCCCCGCCGAGCAGGGAGCCCGACGCGGGGCTCAGTCCCAGGACCCCGGGACCACGACCTAAGCCAAAGGCAGACGCCCAACGACTGAGCCACCCAGGCGCCCCGAGGCATAATATTGTTGATAAAATTCCTCAAGTTAACTTCTCAATTGTCCAATTTAAAGATTACCTAGGTCCCATCTTTATTGAAACAGTTTGATAATTGCCAGACATTATCCAATGTATTATGCTAATTGCATTGAACTAATGCAATCTGTTTACTAGGGAATACTTCTTATTTATCAGACTGCATACAGGGAAAGTGGCTACTGCCCCAAAATTCCTTCAGTTCCAGAATTGCTTTTCTTGAGAATTTGAATTTTTGACGTAGGTCAGAATTGTATTAATTTCTGTGACTATTTTCTTATTTACTGTCTTCCATGCTTCTCTGCTTCTAAACTCTTTGATTATAAAGAAATATTATTATAATAATATCAAGTCTCCAGTTCACTGCAGTGTTGGATTTCTGGACTATGTTGTCTTTTGTCCCATTTTCTTCTCAGTCTGCCCTCACTCCCTTGGTCCCCTTATGCAGGTCTGAGGTTCTAAAATGTTTATGCTGGGGTGCCTGGCTGGCTTAGTTGGTAGAGCAAGTGACTGTAGATCTCGGAGTTATGAGTTCCAGCCCCATGTTGGGTGTAGAGATTACTTAAAAATAAAATCTTTTAAAAAATAAATAGGGGCACCTGGGTGGCTCAGTCGTTAAGCGTCTGCCTTTGGCTCAGGTCATGATCCCGGGGTCCTGGGATCAAGTCCCGCATCGGGCTCCCTGCTCAGCGGGAAGCCTGCTTCTCCCTCTCCCACTCCCCCTGCTTGTGTTCCCTCTCTCGCTGTGTCTCTCTCTGTCAAATACATAAATAAAATCTTTAAAAATAAATAAATTTATATGCAAAGAATTCCCAAACCTACATAATAATATAAAAAACATCCTTGAAGGGGCGCCTGGGTGGCTCAGTCAGTTAAGCAACTGCCTTCGGCTCAGGTCATGATCCCAGGTCCTGGGATCGAGTTCCGCGTCAGGCTCCTTGCTCAGCAGCGGAGTCTGCTTCTCCCTCCCTCCCCCTGCTCATGCTATCTCTCTTGCTCACTCTCTCTCTTTCAAATAAATAAATAAAAATCTTAAAAAAAAAAAAAAATCCTTGAAAACACTGCCTAAGCCAAGAATGAGAACCTGATATAAATTTAAGCTTTAAAGCAAAGGCTTTTAAAATTTCTAAGGGTAAACTCTTTTATGTCCATAATTTTTAATACGAAAAATAAACCAGGCTTATTTCCAAAGTTTGGAATTACTGTAGCACCTACTCTATAGCAGATATTTTGACACTCAGTCAGAAATCTTTTTCTACTGTTACTTAACTTTTTTATCCAGTATTAGGTGATGAACCCCTAAAATAGCTTATAGAAAATGTGTTACATAAATACAGCATTTTATAATTTAAACATTGCTTTTGGGGCTCCTGGGTGGCTCAGTTGGTTAAGCAACTGCCTTCGGCTCAGGTCATGATCCTGGAGTCCTGGGATCAAGTCCCACATTGGGCTCCCTGCTTGGCAGGGAGTCTGCTTCTCCCTCTGACCCTCCCCCCTCTCATGCTCTTTCTCTCTCTCTCTCTCTCTCTTATTCTCTCCCTCAAATAAATAAATAAATAAAATCTTTTAAAAAAATAAACACTGCTTTTACAGTTTTATGAACTTAATGCTCACAACCATCCTCTTTGGTAGGTAGGTTGGCGTTCTCCCCTATGTATGGCTGGGGAAGCATAGAAGTGCTTGGAAGGCAGGTGATTTCCCCAAAGTCCTACAGCCGGTTAATGTCAGCACAGAGACAGGTGGCTCTCTGGGCTCCCCGTGCGGTGTCTCTCCATACAGCACTCTGTAGGCAGGTAGCTGGTCCTGCTGAGCCCATCTGATCCACGAACGCCTCGGGAGTAGAGGCTCCAAGGGCTGGTGCAGGTGCATAAATCTCTCGAGTTCGGAGTTAGAAAGATGTGGAGGTTAACTGGTCCGCCCCTCCGTCCAGCACAAGAAATCCTTCTCTCAGTTCTGCAAGGTGGTCTAGCTTTGTTTGAATATCTCCAGTGACAGGAGACAACCCACTATTGTTAGATCATTCTTGTCGTTAAGGAGTTCTTTGTTGCTGTTATTAAAATTATTTTTGTCCAAATCCCAGGCTATAAGATCTGCCTATTTGAGCAGATCCTTGCAGTTGACAAGTCCTCGAGTTACTTTGCAGGGAGATGGGGTGTTTCCCCTGAGGGATATATCAAATGTCATGTAGGTCAGCCATCCAAAATTATTTTTACTGATTCTAAATCACCTGTGTTTGGAATCTTTTTAATTTGGCTCTATTTGGTTATACAACATTTTAGGAAAAATACAGTTGTCTCTCCTATAATTTGATATATGTGTTCCAGGAAAAATCTGATTCTGCAGAAACCTGAATAACACAGCTTATGAGGAAAAATAAAATTAGGGACAGACCCCTCAAAACATACGCAGCTGGGTAATCAGAGGACTAACAATCTTAATAAACATAATATCGCAGTTGAAAAAAATGTTAAATTCCTAGTTAATGGGAACAGAACAGACTGTGCTCTGTCCTGTGGACCCAGTGGAACTGTGGCTTCTTCTGGTCTGGACTCAGTCTATGAGTACTTTCCGGAAGGATAAGGAATAGCACTCAGAAAGTTTGTTGAAATGAGTAAGGGAAGTTTTTTTTTTTTTTAAAGATTTTTTAGTTTTTATTAGAAAGAGAGAGTACAAGCAGGGGAAGCGGCAGGCAGAGGGAGAGGGAGAAGCAGACTCCCCACTGAGCAGGGAGCCTGATGTGGGGCTCGATCCCAGGACACTGGGATCATGACCTGAGCCGAAGGCAGACGCTTAACCATCTGAGCCACCCAGGCGCCCCAGTAAGGGAAGTTTTAAAATTAGGTAACAGTATTCAAAATTTGTAGATAATAGGCAATAAATAGTGGGAGACTGAACAAAGAAAACATCTTCGCGTGTAATTTTTAGGGTGGGTCCCAGCTTTCAGACTTAAAAATTTCCTCCGTGCTCCTGTTTTATTCTTTCTGTGGAGATCTGGAACACTGAAGTTGTTTAAACAGAACCTTCCTTCCTAGAAAGAACTTCCGAGAGCTGATGATTACAGTTCTCACGGACTTACTTTTAGTTTAGTGGGCCATGAAATACTTCATGAAAGAATTGCCGAAATATGCTTCTGCAATCACACCAGCAGGATTTGACACAAAATGCAGGGGCTTATTTATTTAAAAAAAGGGGGGGGGAGGGGGATAAAGAAAATTTGATCTTGATGAAGCAGTTCTAATGAAGTCAGCTGATAAGTTGTATTTTGGAATTGTGGTTTCTTTGTTTTTAGAGAGAGATGGTTTGGATAGAGACATCCATATTTCTGTTTTCCATTCTCTCCTTAGAACAAACTGCCTTTTTTATTGGCATTTTTACTTTCCTGTGGGTAGAACGACCGATGACAGCGAAAAAAAAACCCAACTTCATTTTGCTGCTGAAAGCATTATTATTATCTAGCTATGGAAAACTCTTGCTGATTCCAGCTGTCATTTGGGAGCATGACTACACACCCCTGTGCCTCCGACTCATTAAAGTATTTGTCCTTACATCAAATTTTCAGGCGATTAGAGGTATGCTTATCTTTTATTCTGTCTTCTCAGCCTCCAACCCACATACAAGCTTAAAGCCTTATTTCTCCAACTCCGTCTTATAAACCCTGTTAAACACGGGAATTCTCC
This sequence comes from Halichoerus grypus, assembly GCF_964656455.1. Classification (NCBI taxonomy): domain Eukaryota; kingdom Metazoa; phylum Chordata; class Mammalia; order Carnivora; family Phocidae; genus Halichoerus; species Halichoerus grypus. The sequence goes on from NC_135718.1 coordinate 68,406,589, forward strand.
ATAGAATAATAACAGCGCCTGACATTTCTCTAGTGCCTTATACATAGCACATAGTCTGTATTTGCTCAAATTAACGACATAGTAGTTTTTAGTTTTCGGAATGCTTTCATGTGCATTATCTCAGTCCTGGGAGGTTGGTAGGGCAGTCCTGATTACCCCCACTTTGTGCATGACCTGCCCAGATGTACACGGCCCGGCACTTGTCAAGCCAGGAAGCACAGTTCCTGCTATACCAACAAAGGGATGAGCAGCCCTGTGGGTCTTCATTTTTCCCATCCATTGTGAGAAGGGTTATTTTAAATGAGCCTCCTAGCTGATACTTTTTATCGAAATGCTTATCATCTTGTAAACTGTAAAACTGAGAAAGCTCCATTTTTTTTTTATTTTCTCCTTCCATATTCATGGAAATCTGTGTCTTGATTTCAGGAGGAGAAGCTTAGTGTTTTTGTTATAAGCACATGCTGTGTTTCTCTTCAGAGATGAAAACGTGGGAGAAGGTAGCAGCCCAGATGAATAAGAACGAATAGAGATTCTCTAAAAAACAGCTTTACAGAACAATTCCATTCATAATGCCACAGAATTTACATACCAATATCACCCTAATTCAACTCTTAAGAACTTATGAGTTGCCTTTTCCTTTTCAGTGACCCTGAACATCAACCGAAAGCTCTCCTTTCTGGCCATCTTGAGTGGTTTACTGATGGAAAGCACCATGGTCTACTTCTTCCAGAGGATGGAATGGGATGTGGGAAGTGATTGTGCCATCTATAAATCCCAAGACTTTTGAAGAGGTACAGAAGCCTCTCAGTGTCCACACATTCGGACAGGCATCCTCCTCAAACAAGACAAACGCCATCATAAAATAAGGAGGTGCCCTTCCATGACCCCTCCCCACCAGCCCCTGATTGCCCCTGGGTCACTCTGTCCCCCCCGAGGACTGTAGTGTGCATCTCAGGGTCCTTGTCACCCTCAGGGACATCCACATCTGTGTTCTGTTGCTTCTAGAGGCTCTGTTCTCCACTTCTCTAATAGCTGCACCCCACACCCCTCATACGGAGACCTCAGGCTCTGAAATCTGCTCTCTCCCCTCCACCATCCCTGCTCTGGGCTGCCTTTGCACCTCCAGTCCCTTGACCCCCACTTCTGGCCTACCTCGCCTCTCTTTTTACCGTATCTGCAAATGTAGGCAGCTGCCGATTCATCGCCATTAGTCCCTTGAAACTGTCTGCTTCTTGCCCTCCTGCCAGATGTGCCTTCTTAGAGCCGTTTGGGTGAGTCTCCGTCTGTGTTCCCTGAGTCCAGTGCTGCGTGTGCACAGAGCCTCGGCTGGCCCTCAGTGTTGCTCCTCTGCCTTCGTGGTCACCTCCAGGGAACCTCCCATCCCATGGATCTGGAACCTTCCCCACGCTCATTCCTCCCAGGTCTGCCCTCACTTTGCTGAGAGTCAGGCCCATTACAGAGTCCTTGAACTTCCTTCCTTCTTCAATCCAGAACTGCTTTGGTCGCCTGTCTTCTTTCCTCCTTCCCTCCCTCCTGGCCCAGACTTGTGCCCCTCTTCCTATCTGTAAGTGTCCTCCCCCACTCTGGTCACAGTCAGACTCCTGGCCCGCAGACTGTGGCGGCTGTAGGGTCGGGGAGCAGCCTCGGAGGCTGGGTTGTGGGGTGCAGGTGACGAAGGCACAGAAGCAGCAGGGAAACAGCCCAGCTCCGAACCTTCTCCACCTCTGCTCACTCATCAGTCCTGTGGCCTCAGTCTCCCCTCATGCTGGGTCAGTGCTCCTCCCTTCCAGGTCCCATCACATTCAGCGGAATGTGCCACTCTCAATACTCCTTTTATTATCCACAGTTGGATTCTTTATCATCTGTGGCATGACCAACTACGTCCGAAAAAGAGAAGACATAAAATACAAGCTCCTCATGTGTGTTGAGCAAAATGAAGCAAAGATTTGGATACACTTCCTGAAAAAAAAAAGCGATGGTTACGGCATCGGAAACCGCCCAAACTATCACGCGCCATCCCTCCCCCGCATATAAGAGACCGCCAAACCATATATAGATACACACAGACAGATGCAGAAACACAGATGCAAGGGCGCTGCTGTAGGCAGTGAGGTCCATCACAGGCAAAGACTCGGGCAACGCAGACCCCTTCAGGTAAGCACTGAACTGAAGGAGGAACGTGGATGCACGGCTCGCACATAATAAAAGATCTGTGTTTCTTTCCTTTGACATGTTTATATCTCTTCAAATGTTAAGTTATTGGTTCTAAATAATATATTTAAAATCATATTTCGTGTTCCTACAACAACAGAAACATTGTTCTCTTAATAAAGTCAAAATAAACTGAGCTTTTGTAAATTTTTTGTAAATTTCCGTTATTTTCCCCTGTAACTAACTTACTCTTTAGAAATGGCTGATCCAAAAATAACTAACTAAAACCAGTGAAGTGTACGCTTGACAAGGGTGAATTCTATCACAGTAAAGCCGATGCTAGATAAATGGATAAGATAGCACCTCCGCCTTTTCTCTCTCCCGGTTTCATTTACTTGTTCTTTTTTAGTCATCATTTACTTATTCATGCAGCAGGAATTACTGAGCACCTACTGTGTGTGTCAGACAGCATGGACACAGTGGTGAGCAGCCCTCTTAAAGTTTATGGAGCATTGGGGCACCTGGGTGGCTCAGTCAGTTGGGCATCCGACTCTTGATTTCGGCTCAGGTCATGATCTCAGGGTCATGATATCAAGCCCCACATCGGGCTCTGTGCTGGGCACGGAGCCTGCTTAAGATTCTCTCTCTCCCTCTCCCTCTGCCCCTTCCCCCCACGCTTGCTCTCTCCTCTCTCTCTCCCCTACCTAAAATAAATCTTTAAACAAAAGTTTACAGAGCAGTGATAGATTTGGAAACATGAGAAGGTGATGACAGTACAGGGTGATAAGTACCGTGAAGGGGTAACATGGGGATCTAGGGAGATGCAGAGTAGGAACACCTGTTCCCCTCTTAGAAGTCCAGAAGGTCCTCCGACAGGAGGGGGGAGAGGAAAGGAACTTTCCAGTATCCCCGGAGGGAGAATAACTACGCATGCCAAGTCTTAGAGGGCAGAGAGTGTCACGTGTGTGTGCAGGGAACTGAATATCCCGCACAACTAGGTGGAGTGTGGGCACTGGGAGTTTTAAAAATGATACCAGGAAGCCATGTAAAGTCGGATAATGAGGGGCCTCAGGAATTGTTACTTATCCCAAGGATCATGAAACCAACACAGAATGTTAGAAAGAAGGATCCAAAGTAAAAAAAAAACAACTGGAATGACATCGCAGAACAGCCATAGGATGGAACCTGTAAAAAGCAAGGAAAGAGGGAGCAAAATACGGTTTAAAGGAGTACAACTGAAAAGAGTCAATTAAAAAACAAGTATTAAAGGGGCACCTGGGTGCCTCAGTCGGTGGAGAGTCTGCCTTCGGCTCAGGTTGTGATCCCAGAGTCCTGGGATAGAGCCCCGTGTTAGGGGGTGGGGCCTCCCTCTCCCTCTCCCCTCATGCTGGCTTTCTCTCTCCCTCTCTCTCAAATAAATAAATGAAATCTTAAAAAAAAAAAGTATTAGAAAAAATTACAATGTGATATGCTGATCCCACCTTCTCAAATATTTGACCTGTCAACCCAGATAAGTGAGGATAAACACATCACCAATTTTTTACTTTATTTTTATTTATTAATTTTTAAGTAGGCTCCACGACCAGTGTGGAGCCCAACACAGGGCTTGAGCTCACGACCCTGAGATCATGACCTGAGCTGAGATCAAGAGTCGGATGCTCAAACGAGCCACCCATACCACTGATTTATTAATGCATACACAATACATCCCAGTCTTTCTTGAGCACCTTAGAAGTATGTGCTAATTTTTTTTTAAACAAGTATTAGAAACCTCTTTCCTTGGTATCTGTGAGCATGAGCCAGCTAAAGGCTGTGCAAGGTATGGTAGAGGACTAAGAGGAGACCCATCTGATCCAACTCTGATCTTAGAGTCCATTCAGCATGCTGTTTATTACATCAGGGTTGGACTCCAGGAACAGAGTGGAAAGGCTGCCCTAGGGTGCCCAGTAGGTGCACTTGAACAAATGATTAGTTCTCCCCCCTCCCCTCACTCCACCCAACAGAGTTCATCTTTCCCTACATATTTTTCAACATTTCTTTATGAAAAATTTCAAAGATACAAAAAAGTTGCAAGGATTCTACAGTGAAAACCCATATACCAACCGCCTACATTTACAGTTGTTACATTTTTCTCTTCTTTTTAAAGTTTGTTTAAATACTGATTCCGGAGGCAGCAGAATTGCTCAGTCAGTTACACTGGGAAGTTACAAGGTAGCAGCGGTGCTTCTGTGATTTCCAAGCCCCACCCCTCCCGTGCGAAATTGAGATGTGGTCTAACAACTATAAAAGGTAGTTGTAAGAAAATCCACTGAGGGCGCCTGGGTGGCTCAGTTGGTTAAGCGACTGCCTTCGGCTCAGGTCATGATCCTGGAGTCCCGGGATCGAGTCCCGCATCGGGCTTCCTGCTCAGCAGGGAGTCTGCTTCTCCCTCTGACCCTCCTCCCTCTCATATGCTCTCTCTCTCTCTCATTCTCGCTCTCTCAAATAAATAAATAAAATCTTTAAAAAAAAAAAAAAAAAGAAAATCCACTGGAAGCTATAAAAAGTCACTTTCAGGGGTGCCTGGGTGGCTCAGTCGGTTAAGTGTCAGACTCCATTTCGGCTCAGGTAGCGGGATGGAGCCCCAAGTGGGGCTCCGTGCTCAGCGGGGAGTCTGCTTGAGATTCTCTCTCTGCCCCTCCCACTTTCAGATATCGCCACTTTCACCGAAAAGCATATGCACTCAAGCAACTGCAGAAAACCTGCTTCGTACAGTCTGATCCGTGATGGTCACACCGTGGCTACTCTGACAGGGCCCACTGCTGGCCCTGGAGTTCTCAACGCCGCCCAGAACCGGAGGAGAGAGAGTGCCCTATTCATGAGAGCACAATATGGACTAATAAGGCATACGGAAAATAGACAAGTGGTCTTTGGTCAAAAGATTTCTACCCGAATGTTTGAAGCCCTTTGAACTAAGTTGGGACATTTACATCACAGTGTATGTAAGAGCCAAAGGCATTTTTTTTTAAAGGTATTTACAAAACAAAAAGGCATCAATTAGAAAAGTTAAAGATATTTTTTAAATCACAGTCTTATATGAAGAAACTGAAGCTTGGATTGGTAAAGGGATTTGCTCAAGGTCACACAAGCAGATAGTGACAGAAATGGGATTAAAACCTTGGCCTCTACTCCTAATCTAATGGGGGAGAGGGGCGCGGGCCGAGGTTGGGGCTGTGTTGGTCTCCAGCCCCATCTAACGCTGCAGCCTTGGGTCTACCCACCTTCCCTTGTTGAGAAAAGGGTAATTTACTGTTCTTCAAATACAATTAGGAGTAGAGAACAAGAGAGGGGTTTTTTGTTTGTTTGTTTTTTTAATACAGAACTCACATGAATAGGACTAGATTTATTAGTCCTTTGTCTCCAAGGGAAGAAGCTATAGAAAGAAATGAGCATTTCACTGTAGGCTTTTCTCAGTGGAACAGCTGTGAGCCTTAAAGCTTGGCTTGTCTCTTTCTGGTATCTAACACATCTAGCCATAACCTTTCATTATAAAATTGGGAACACATTCTCAAGGGAAATGTTATTAACCTAAGACTAAATTTAAAATGTTCTCTGGCTCCTGAAGAGTCAACAGAGGAAAAGCACTATAAATAAGCAAGAACCCCAGGACCCAAAACAGGATTCTATTTATTTATTCCTATTTGACAAGTATTTATATATAGTGTGAGCCAGGCACCATACATGACTTATATATGACTTCTTATATATATTATGTATATATATCTTTACTTTGAGCCAGGCACTATTTTAAGGGTTTTCTAATTAATAAGTCATTTTATCCTTATATTAACCCTAGAAGATGCCCATCAACTAAATTGGCTCTAAGAGCCATCAGGAAATGTATCTGAATACGTTGGAAGGGTTAGCACAGTGTGTTCAGCCAGCAGATTGAATGATGATGTCCCGGCATGACACGGATAAATAGCAAAGGCAGAGAAGAACCTAGCTGTGCCCAGAAATTTGTGGTAGTTTCCTGCAGCTGCTGTAACAAATTAAGCTTGGTGGCTTAAAACAACACATTTATTCTCCCCCAAATCTAGAGGCACAAAGTCCAGAACTAGTTTCATTGGGTCCAAACCAAGGTGTTGGCAGGGCCATGCTCCCTCCAGAGGCTCCAGGGAGGAAGGCATTCCTTGCCTCTTGCCTGACCCAGCTTTTGGGGGGGCCGCTGCCATCCCAAGGCTTGTGGGCGCATCTCTCCAATCTCTCTTCCAGCTCCACATCACCTCCTCCTCTATGTGTGTCAAATCTCCTTCTGCTTCTCTCTTACAAGGACACGTCTGATGGCATTTAGGCCCCACTTGGATAATCAAGGATAATCTGGTGATCTCAAGATCCTTCACTTAATCACATCTTTTATCAAAGGCTTTTTCAAAAATTAAGTAATGTTTACAAGTTCCAAGGATGATATCTTTGGGCAAGATGTTTGGGGGGGGGCAGTTTTCAGCCTACCACAAAATCATCTGGCAAAGAGCAGCCCCCGCCACCCAACACACACACACACACACACACACACACACACACACACGCAAATACACTCACCATCCCAAATTTGAACAGGACTCTCCTGTGAAGTATAATCCTTTATCTGCAACTTCATCAAAGGGAAGGCAGACATCAGAGCCCTACCAGAAACTCTCTGAAAGGCACCTTACAACACGGCTTCCTGGTTTGGGAGCTGCTACAGCAGAAGGCCCATGACTGGATGTGCGTGATGGAGGAGATCCCTACATTAGGTCGAAGCGGATCCATGGACCTCTCAAGAGTCCCTTGCAAACATTTTAAAGAGTGCTCTTCTGACTCGTCCCCATATTTTCCAGAGGACACCTTGCTTGGACACACTTGGCAGGGAAACACCAAGGTAAACACCTGCTTGAGAGCTGAGCATTCACCATCTACCCATGGCTTTAATTTGGATACAAGGTCAGAATCGGCCTCATTTGTGTTCTGCTAGCAAATAGGACAACTTGCATTTCTCACAGCAGGTGCTCCTAATGCTGATTTTATACCAGGCTTCCTCTTCTCTGTCCTGCCCTTGTATTCCCTTGGTGTTGATTTCTAAACCCACTTTTTAAAAAAATTGCATTTTATTGTGTTGTGTGAATTTTTATAAAGCAGTTTTTTGGAACAGAGGTGGTATATAAATCCTATCAATCCCTTTAAGACAAGTAAAAGTATGACCAGGCACATGTCTGTTCTAGAGTGTGTCTCCTGCCCTATGGAGTATGCTCCCCTTCTTTCTTCTACAGCAGGGGCAGATAAATGCAGCGTCCAGGTCTTCCGTCAGGCTCCTTCCAGTTTGAGGTCCCAGCACAATGGACATGCTTTGGTAGGAGCGGCTGAGCCTGGAGAGGTTTATTCATCAAGGAGAACAGTCATCTAGGGTGTGTCTGATAGAAGCTTGTTGAGAGGACTCAGTCACATGGCGTATGACCACAGGGGGGTTTGGTTGAACCTGTCTTCCCTGGTATTTCTGCCAGCAGGGCAAGTGGGGATCAGCCAGAGAGGACCAGTGCCGGGTGGGGTGTGTTGCTGGCCTTGGCATGCCGGGAACACACTGCTCGTTGAGTCTGGTGAGTGAGCCCCGTCCTTAATCTCCAAATTCATCTCCATCTAGATTCCCGGGGTTCTATGCAGAGCATAGAAGGACAGGGTCACCAGTTTGCCCTTCAACCTCAACTCCCCATTGTTTTCCCACCCTTGTGAAATCCCTAGGCTTTCAAAGGCGCTTTCTTATTTCTAACACAATGTCTCAGAGGCCATCTTAATGGTCTCCCCTTTCATTCTTTCTCCTGGAGCCCCACTCTGGCATCTTATTACCATCCTGAGGGCAGGAGAAAGACAGGGAATGGAAGGTAAGGTGCTCTCTTCCCTAAAGGCCCGGAACAGAGCTGCACCCTCTGAAGGGAACTGGGACGTGGCTTTGACTGATTTCTAATGCAAGTGTTCCTCCCACCCAAACCGCCCTTCCCAATAACAATGGTTTCTGTGTTCCTGTAGGACTTTCGTTAGAGATTCTCCGTCCTGGAAACAGAACAGGAAGCAGGGAGGGAGGTCTCAGAGCTTCTGCCCGAGGTTGGCAATATATAATTCTCCAGATGGCACAACGTGTCCTTACTGACTTGCTTCACACTTTCATTTTGCTAATATTGCTCGGCTAGCGTATTTAATAAAGGTTTTGCTCAACATTCTCTAGATACTCCGTTTGTGCACGTTCTTCAGGGAGTCAGGAGAACCAGACAGGAAACTGGGTATCTAGGGACCTCAGGTGACCAGTAGCCGGAGAAGTCAGGTGGAAAGGTAGAAAGCGCTGCTCAATCCGCTGTGCGATACTAATGTGCTGTGATGTGAGACTGAAGGCCACAGCGGATAATCTCCTCGATTTCACGCTAGCTCAGCACCTGCTTGGGCCTGAAACGTAAATGAAGCCCAAACCACATCTCCGAACTCCAGCTCTGTCAGTTAGCCATGACCTTAGGCAAATCACTTGACCTGTGTTTTTATTTACAGAAATGGAAACGTTTTATGAAAGCACACACGTTGTTATACGTAAGTTTTTGGAGACCTTATGCCCTTCCATCCGCCTGCTCACTCCTCTTTTTGAAGAACTTATTCACCCTTCAGGGGCGCCTGGGTGGCTCAGTTGGTTAAGAGGCCGGCTCTGGATTTTGGCTCAGCTCATGATCTCAGGGTCGTGAGATCGAGCCCCATTTGGGCTCCTCGCTCGGTGGGGAGTCTGCTTGAGATTCTCTCTCTCTTCCCCTCTGCCCCTCCCCCCGCTCACACTCACACTCTCTGAAATCTTAAAAAAAACCAACTTATTCACCCTTCAAAACCAGCTCAGACGTCACCTCTGCCAACGTCCCCAGTGTTTGTTGAGTCTCCTAGGCCTCAGTGGCCCTGGCGCTGCCCTGATCACAACACTTAACCTCACATGTTGGCTGTTTGTGGAAATGGCATCTGCTAGAGGCTCTTCAGGTTCCGCAGGTTGTTCTCGGTGCCCGACTCAACGTGACCCAGACCAGCGCTAAATAAATGTCAGTTGAATGAATGGCGTCACCCTAGCTTACAGCAAAATGGAAGCCAGGAGTCAGGTTGGTTAAGTGACTCTGAATTCCACTCTGGGCTCACGGCACAAATGCCGTAGGAAGCTAAAGTGATTTTTCTAACTGCTCTGTACGTTGTCTTACACAGTAGCTCACCGCTTTGGAAAACATCGGTCTGCCTTACAGCCTACCCAGCCCTCTGTCGGCCGCTGAGTAGAACAACTGTCCTACCCCAAACTTAGAGGGTACGATGTATGCCCGGAAGCAATAAAGGACACCGGTGAATTTATTTTCTAATCATCTGTGGCATCTCTGTAAGGACAGTGTATTAGAAAACATGTTATGGGGGCACCTGGGTGGCTCAGTCGTTAAGCGTCTGCCTTCGGCTCAGGTCGTGATCCCGGGGTCCTGGGATTGAGCCCCACATCGGGCTCCCTGCTCGGCGGGAAGCCTGCTTCTCCCTCTCCCACTCCCCCTGCTTGTGTTCCCTCTCTCGCTGTGTCTCTGTCAAATAAATAAAATCTTTAAAAAAAAAGAAAAGAAAACACGTTATGGTTTGGGAAATGTTAATATTCCTTGCCAAGCTGTATTTACAACAGTCACTATATCTGGAGTAAGAGAAAGCTTGGGATGATGTATATATATTTCAAATGGCATATTAAAAACTATGGTGGCTTCTGTATATATGCCACTTCACCGTCAGGCTGAGAAATGTGTCAGCCCTTCCCCCCAGCAAAGGAGCAGCCCCCTGCTGGCCCTGATTCCTTCCACTTCTAGCTCTGATAGCCTATCTCGCAATGAGATGAGCGCCCCCAAACTCAAAGGCACTATGAACCTATGGTTGCGGTTCCAGAAGAACCCAGAAGCAGCAGACCCAGGGAAGCCTTGCATTCTCAACGAGGGGGCTCCCCCAAGCCTGAGCCAGCCCTGCAAGCTTCCCCCCAGAGATGATGTAGTCCTCCCGGACTGGCATGAGCAGCGCCTGCTGAACTTCATGTGCAAGAATCACCGGGTGGTCCTGTGAAGACGCAGGGCCTGAATCGGTAGGTCCAGGTCGGGTAGGAGAGCTTATAGCTCTCCTGTGTGTCCCAGGATGCCTGCTTCACGGGCCAGTCTGAACACTAGATGGCAACTGAATCTGCGTTAGAATCACCTGCGAGACTTCTAGAACCAGGCAGAGACCCAGGTCTCACCCCTTACTAATTAAAACGAAGATAGGGGTTCTTGAGATTTAGAAGAATCTCAAGACTCTTCTAAAAGCCCCCCAGAGTGATTCTAATGTGGTCAGGGCTGAGCACAGCCGACCCAAGTTTCAAGCATTGTTAACCTTTCATTGTCAAAGTTTCCGGAAGATGACCAGACTTCACCTGGTCCTATCACTTTTACTGTTCTCGTCCCCCCTTTACAGTTGGGCCACATACTGAAGGCAATTTACTGCCATCTCTCATTTAACTACTACTTTCAACACAGGAAAATAGCAGGAACGCTCTTCCTTCTCTGTACTCACCCCAGTTCCTGACGTACGGTCATGTAACAGGCTGTCAACATGCTGGCCCATGAGGATGTTTTACTTCCTCTCTTGGACCCCAAAGGGTTGTGAATAAGCAATTATCACTTCTTGTCCAAAGAAGAAGGGCAGGGGGTCTGAAGTAGTCAGAGATACAACAGCACTGAGACCTACCTGTAAACAGGGGTCTACTGTGGATAAAACAGTTCCAAGAATAAATCAATAGAGGAATAGTGCTTCTTTCAAATTCTTAATGGCAAGAAAACAAACCATAATTTTCTTTCAGTAGTTGATTGGATTCAATGCATTCAAGTTCTGAAAATGGATGATTCTGAGTTCAGACCAAAATAACACACAACTACAGTCAGAGAGTTTAGCATTTTATCCTCATTTTTAACCTACAAAGTATAAAGCGTTCATAAAAGATTTTAATAAATATATTAAGGCTTAAGGTGATCATTGCTTCGAGTGGAAGAGCCAGGATTGCTTTCTAATATACTAGTTTACATTTAGAATCTTCCAGAACAAAACCGTTTGCCATCTTACAGTGAATGACACAAAACAGGAGCTTGCCCCTGTTTCTTTTTGCCAACGTAACCCATCTCCGTGTTCTCTTCCTCCGTCCTCCATCGGATAGACAAAGAGGGATCCAAATTTTGACTAGCGGGAGACCGTGGACATCCTGTTCAACTCCTGAAAAGAGTAACAGCTGCTATTGCGGTTGTTACATTCCTGATTCTCTCCACTCTGCCACAAGCAGGTGAAGAGAATGCAGTTGACTGGTGTGGTCCGAAATGTTTACTTTTTTGGTACAAAGCGTTCACGGAGTCACCGGGACAGTGAGTAACGCAGCTTACAAAGAAAGCCCAACCAAGAGCCTTAAACAGCTCACAAGACGAAAGCAAGGAAGGCTGCTGATTTATTAAGGAAGGGTGGGTCTGCAAAATGTTAGCTTTCCTACACTGCAATCTGGAGGCAATTCCTACAACAGAGAGTATAGCAAACCGTCTACCATCTGCAAGGAAGTAACTAGTAAAAGTCATCTGGGGTGAAATGCCCAGGAGGGTCTTCCCCCAGGATCGTCCCGTTAGGTTCCCAGCATGGACAGGACTCGTGCGCCGGAGTGTCTCTGTACCGCGGTGCCAAGCACGTCGCCGAGCACCTCGAGGCCACCTAGGCAGACACTCCAGCCGTCGCAAGAGACTGCCACGCGTGTCCTCCAAGTTGAACCGGCAGCCCTGGCGGCTCGCGCCCGGGGACTGCCCGCGATAGAGGAGCAGAGGAGCCTTCTTGGGGAGGAGAAGCTGAGGCTGACAGTGGGTCTGGGAGCAGCAGCGGCCTCTGCGCCGAGATCCCTTTCTAGATGGACTCCAGAATCCAGTCGCTGCCGGAGAGCGAGGAGACAGGCCGCGACAGGTCCCTCGGGGGGCCCCGTCCTGCCCCATCGTGGAGGGAGCTGTGCTCCTGGAAATATTCCTCCTCCTCGTCGAAGAAGCCGTTCTCCAGAGCGTAAGTGCAGTCCGGGCTGGACGCCGCCTGGCACGCTCCCTTATACTCCTGAATGGACTCGTAGAGGCTGTAGAGCTGGCAGAGCAAGGACATGTCCAGCTGGCGGAGGCCAACCTTGAGGGAAGGGGTGGGGGGGTAAACAAGAAGTCAGCACTCGAGTTTAATTTTAGTTGAACCCTCAGCCAGCAACCTGCTCGAGCCAGCACATTCTTTCCATACAGGGAACGACTCGGAGCATCACTTGAATGCTCTGGATTTCCAATTTTGAGAAAACCTTAATTGTGGGATGCCCACACCTCAGACATGACTCAGCGTGGCAGGGAAGGATCACATCTGCGGGGTGGCGGGCCCCAGCCTGCGGAATTTACCCTGGCACTCAGGCACTCCCTGGGACAACAGAGTCCCCTCGCCAACGACAGCGGCTCACCGATCAGTGTCACACACCGCCCCCTGGAGCACCCACCCTCTGAGCAGCTCGGCCTCCGGGCTCCCATGAGTGGTGTTCAGACTCCCTCTCCCCCCGGACAAAGTCAGTCGTACCCAAAGATGATTGGGGGGATCACCCCCAGAGCAAGCAATTGAGTAAGTCTAATAAGACTTGGGGGCGCGATTGAATAAGTCCAGAGAGTCTCCTGGGAACTACTTTCACCAGTGGTGGGGGAACAAAGAACATTGCAAAGTCACATATTTATCTTCAAGTTCCCCTCTTCCCATGGCCCGTCCCACGGGAAAGAGCAAAATCGGCACAGGAAGTGCACTGTTTCCATCAATCCCAAAAAGAGAAGGGTTCATCCCCTCGGAAATGCAGCCTAGACTAGCACACCTGACATTTTCACACGCATGAGAATCCCCTGGGGATCTTGTGAACCCCGCGGCTTCTGGCTCGGCAGGTGTGGGGACCACGGTGCCAGGGCTGTTGAGCCCTGCCGTGGGGCAGCAGACTCCCTCCCAGTGGCAAGGGGAGAAACTCTAAACTGGAGGCTAAGAGACCTGCCTTCTGCATCTTGGCCCTTGAGCAAGTCATGTATCATCTCTACGCCTTGGCTGATGACAAAAGGGACTAATAATTTCTCTTATGGGGCTACTGGGAGGATTCTATGAGATATCCATCCATTTTCATAAGCAGTAATCAAATGCCTCCTGTATAGCAAGTCCAGGGCTAAAGCATGGGAACGCGCACGCAGAAAACACAGAGAAAGAGAAGATCTACAGTCTTTATAATTATCCAGCGATGAGACCTGCCACATGAGACTTCCACACAAGGGAAGCTGGGGTCGAGAAAGCAGCGTTCATCTCATGACAAGACAGGTGTTAAATGCCAAGTTATTCTTCACACCCTTCAACCACGCTAAATAGCCAAGCAGACAGTGGCTCTCTCTACTACAGCTAAACAGACCATCAAAACAGAACCAGGTCCCACCGACTTAGCATATTTCGCCACGACATTCAGGGAAGACTTCAGGATACAGATCTGAGAGGGCAGACCAGCTCAATGACATCCTATTCTCAAAAGTACACCTTGACTAGGTAAAGCCATGGGCAAACCAAGAGACGCTCAGACTTGCCACAGATGGGTCAGACGCCATCACTCCTCGTCCTGATTGGTTGTGTGCCTGTTGTCAAGCAGAAAAGTGGGTTCCTGACTCTGTGCTGGAAAAACTACCCAGACAATGCTGACATCCAGTTCCAGTGCAGAACCCAGTGTTTTGTTTTTGTTTTTTTAAAGATTTTATTTATTTGAGAGAGAGAGAATGAGAGAAAGCACATGAGAGGGGTTAGGGTCAGAGGGAGAAGCAGACCCCCTGCCGAGCAGGGAGCCCGATGTGGGACTCGATCCAGGGACTCCAGGATCATGACCTGAGCTGAAGGCAGTCGCTCAACGAACTGAGCTACCCAGGCTCCCAAGAACCCAGTGTTCTTGACACAAATACCTGTCTTTCCTGGGTCCCTTATATGCATTCTCTTGTAAGCGCTGACTTCCAGGCCAGCCGGGCAGAAGAGCATGGAGTAACGAGTTCAGGCTCCGAGCCTACCTGCTTGGGTTCACAGGCTGGCTCTGCCATGTGCTAGTGTGAGACCGTGGACATCCTGTTCAACTCCTGAAGAGTAACAGCTGCTATTGTGGTTATTACACTCCTGATTGCCTCCACTCTGCCAGCCTGCAGAATCTCAACCTGGAAAGGAATGGCCGGTATGGGACTTACCAGGCAGTAGGGTTCCTGCAAACAGCAGGGGCCCCCGGGGCACCGTGTTCCTCCTGCCCCAACTCAGTCGTGAACACTGAGCAGGAACCACCCGACCACCTCTGGGAAAAAGCTGCCAGTGCAGTCAAGCCGGATGAAAATCAGCCAGCAAACCTGCTTCCTGAGGACCAGGGTGGACCCTGTAGACTCTCGAATAGGAAAGGACCTCAAAGGTCTCACCTTCAAACCCTAAAACCCTTCTACACCAGTTCATTCATTTCCAAGTGGACATAATGCTTCTCCACACAAAGTCAAAATCTCCCAGCCTGTAGGTTCTAGGGCCCTTGATGCTACGTGTAACTGTTCTGCATACACACACATCTAATTCCTCTCTTAGCCGCCTTTTAAATATTTGAAGGTATGGGGCGCCTGGGGGGCTCAGTCGTTAAGCGTCTGCCTTCAGCTCAGGTCATGATCCCAGGATCCTGGATCGTGGCCCCTCCACTGGGAGTCTGCTTCTCCCTCCGCCCCTCATGCTCGCTCACTCTCTCTCTCTAATAAATAAATAAAATCTTTAAAATAATTAAATAACTGGGGGGCCTGGGTGGCTCAGTCGTTAAGCGTCTGCCTTCAGCTCAGGTCATGATCCCAGGGTCCTGGGATTGAGCCCCGCATCGGGCTCCCTGTTCGGTGAGAAGCCTGCTTCTCCCTCTCCCGCTCCCCCTGCTTGTGTTCCCTCTCTCACTCACTGTCTCTCTCTCTGTCAAATAAATAAATAAAATCTTTAAAAAAATAATAATAAATAAATAAATAAATAAATAAATAAATAAATAAATATTTGAAGGTAATTTTCATTCCACCGCCTCTACACCTCTACCCCCTGGGTAGAAGCCAATAGCTTCAGGTCTGTCAACTCTTCGTGACGTCCTCCTGGCCCATTTTGACCACTGGGTCCCTTCCCCTGGACTGGCTCCTGTTTCCCACGGCTCCTCCAGTGTCCAGATCTGAACTCAGTAACCATTCTGCAAGATTCCATCTTGGCAAGGTCACGCCTACCTATCTGTTCTAGGATTTAATACAAGGAATGTAAACTTTAATAAAGAGAGTCACACCCTCCCAGAGCCGCACTAGTGTTTGCTTAAAAAGTCATAGACTCGTACAACATTGGATGTTAACTACACAGGAATTAAAAAAAAAAAAAATCATAGAAAAGATTCATCTGACGTCCTGGAGCTATTTCTTTTTTTTTTTTTTAATATTTATTTATTTATTTATTTAACAGAGATAGAGAGAGAGCACAGGTAGACAGAGCGGCAGACAGAGGTAGAGGGGGAAGCAGGCTCTCCACCGAGCAGGGAGTCCGATGCGGGGCTTGATCCCAGGACCCTGGGATCAGGACCTGAGCCGAAGGCAGACACTCAACCGACTGAGCCACCCAGGTGCCCCTCCTGGAGCTATTTCTACTGAGTCACTCTGACACCAGGAGGGTTGGGCTATCCCAAGCCCGTTTCCCCCCTTGGAAATGAAGAATGGGCAAACAACAGAATTGGGGGGCGGGGAGCAACATGCTCCTGGACTGGGTCTGACTTTCATCCTCTGGGCAGGTTGGGAGTGGGTGCAGGTGACAGCAGGGCTCTAGAACCCTGACAGGTTCTCAGCAGCTGCCGTCCTCTGAACGTGCCTGCTCAAAGCCCCGCAGTCCCGGGCTTTCCTCCTCAGGTGCCATGTCCAAGGTCTTCCAGGCCTCGAGTCGGATTGTGTTCTGGATCTCTCTGCATTGCAGCAACCCATGACTCACAAAGCTGCCCTGTCTTCAGGTGGAACGCTGGCCTAGAAACAGAGGGCTGACCCGCCTAGGAAGACAGCTCAGTCCCTCGCACACCTATCACACACCTGAGCAGACGCCAAGTGCTTAGGCTAATTGACCAGGGACTGAAGCACAAACGCTTGCAGGTACATGACTCCGCACATCCCAGCTTCTCAGCGCCTTCTGCAGGCTCTGAGCCAAAGCTCATCTGACTTACCAGCAGTCCTCCAAATTAGTGAGGAGGGCATGAGGCGCAAACCCAGCTCCCAGCCCGGATGCCCCTCCCTCGGCTGTGGTTGTTTCAACACTTGCGCTTAAATTTTCTAGAGGCAAACTGCAAATCCCTAGGCAGCATTCCACGATCCGGTCTGACTCTCCTCTCCCCTACCTGCACCTCATGGCTCAGTTGGCCGGAGGCCCCTCCCCGCACACTGTTCCGGACCTGTCCCCACCGTGTCTGTCAAACTCTCCTTGCTCGCCTGGCCCAACACCACCTTCTCCTCCACTCTTTGGACTTGGACTGGTTCCGTCGCAGGTGCTGCTCACTCCCCTGCCCTGTTATTCTCTACCTTTCACTGCTAGTAAGCACATGGGTCTTCTTTCTTCAAATGCGGGACAAGCCCACATGCAGTGGCCCCTTCTCCCTCTGGAATCCCCCAGCACCTAGCACAGAGCCTTGCAGTGTAGACACTCAGATATTGGCCGACTCTGTGCAAACACCTCTCAGTAGAGATGCCCTCCCAGAGGACATCTGGCTGCAGCAGCAACAGCCTGGCAGTGGGGTCGTGTGGGGACGAGCCAGCCCCTTACTACACCCCGCAGGTAGCCGCAGAGGTGGCAAGGCTGACGAGGCAGGCAGCCCTTTGTGCCCAGAGCACCCCCTCGTGCCCCCGAAGAAAGCCCCAGACCACATGGTTATTGCCACATCGACAAAAAAAGACTCACCTCCCGCTTGACAGAAGACCCAACCCCAAGTTGGCTCCCTGAGTGCTCTTTCTAGAGTCACACTTTCCGCAGCTGGGACAGGGACTCATTACAGCCCCAGAAATCAGTCTCTCAACCCTGAAGACCTGAGGCTCTGGGCATATGGGAAGGGGAGAGAGGGACCACGCCAGGGAATTAAATTGCAGAGCTGTTTCAGAACATGATTAAATCACCCACAAATGGGAACGTGTCCTTCCAGAAAAAAAGGACTGGGGGGTGGGGAACGCCCTCTGCAAGCCCACTAACCCTCAGCACTGTCCCCATTCTCCAAACAAGGGAAGCCTGTCATCTTAGTGATGTGTTCCCACATGTCCCTGAAGGACGGCTGATCTAATTCACAGCTGCATTCAGAAAATGCAGCTCTTTTTTGAAAGCAGATTTTTAAAAATTCAGATACTTGAAGAAAATTACAGAATTCAAAGACCCTGTAATTTGTAGCCCTTATTCTAGACCTTCACGACAATTAAGAACAATCAACAAGTTTCCACCGCTTTCAGCTGCTAACGCCATTCCTTCCTCTGTCTGTCTGGGCTTCCTGCTTAACTTCCTGATCATTTTCTTCTCTTTTCCCGAGCACAGAGCTCGCCTGCACCCCTCCGGCTGCACGCACAGGTGGCTCACCAATCCAGAACATCTCTAACAAGGGGGCCAAACAATCCTGAATCGTCCTTGAAATTGTCTCAAAAACGCACAATGGACTGGCCACATGAATACACCTCAGACAGGCTGGTGGCTCCCAGCTGGGTTTTGGGTCATTACGTTTCTGACTATCTTTGGAGGGTGCCGTGGGGGAGAGAGTTCTTCCAAACTTTCAAAAAATCACAACAGACACATGACCACTCGGATACAAGGCTTAGAAGATAGAAGGAACTTTTTAAAAGGAAACTTTTGTTGGGTCAAAACCAAGCATCACAAAAAACTTTAGGATATTTTTAAGAAATAAGTTGTATTTACGAAAAGTAGTCTGTTTTTATTTATGAAACTAAAAATGAGTTGGTGTAATTCACTAGTACATTTAGGAGACATAAACAAAAGCCAACTTCTTCTAAAATACAGCAATGAGTAGAAAACAGAACAGACATCAGAAGAAATGGTCTTATTTGCGCCTTGTTCCAAGACCCCCTGCCGAGCCTGTGGGCTGAGCTGGGGAGAAGCAGGGCAAAGTGTGGGGATGGGTTAGATCAGGAAGTCATGCTGGGGTCTGCTCTGAAATGACACCCACCCCCACACTAGACCATCTATCTCCCTACCACTGCATTCCTCAACCGAAGATGATAAATACCCCACCTCACACTGGGTGGGAGGGATGTATAGATTCCAAGTGAAGCTACAGAATCATGAGCTGTAGATGGGAGTTGGGGGGGTGTCCCAAAATATGGGGACAGATGCAGAAAAAGTTTGTTGTATGAAAGTTTACATTGAAACATAAAGTGGAAGGAACGTGGTTTAAAAAAATAGGCTATAGTCATACAATAAAAACTAGGCGGTCATTTCAAAGGCTGAGCAGCTGGGTATGTACTGGAGTAGAAGTGACCCACGTGCCTTGCACAAAAGCTCAGGTTACCAACAGTATGTTAGCAGGAACTCCCTTTATATGTATACACACACAGAGGTGTGCAAGCTTCTGCTGGGAGGAGAAAAGGTCTGGTAGCAGAACTTACTTCTAGAAAGTGGGATCGGTATTTACAGCCTTCTATACTGCTTAATTTTTTTCTCAACAAGCACGATACTCTTAATTGTAAAAACCAGTAGTAATAAAAACTCGTATCATGTAGGCACACTGTGGAGGACTGCTTGGCAAGGTCTATCAAAAGCCTTAAAATAGGCCGCAACTTTTAACCAGCTGTTCATTTCTTTTTTAAAAAGATTTTATTTATTTATTTGGGGGGAGGGAGGGGCAGAGGGAGGGAGAGAGTCCCAAGTAGACTCCACACTGAGCGTGGCACCCCACAGGGGGCTCGATCTCACAACCCTGAGATCAGGACCTGAGCCAAAACCCAGAGTCCAATGCCCAACAGACTACGCCACCCAGGTGCCTAGGTTCATTTCTAGTAATTGACTGGAGAGGAAAATCTCAGCTGGACACAAATACGAAATCCTCATCCTTGCTCTGAGAGGTAGGTGTTGATTCTGTTATGAATAGGAAGTTGGCACCCTGAAAGATGAAGGCCCTTGACGGGGGGCCTAGAGTGGGGGGCAGCGAGCAGCACAGGCGCACCACACTCCGGCGCCCGCGCTCTGACCATCAGCCCGTCCCGTCTGTGCGGCTGACCCGGGCAAGGAGGTGACACAACGTCTGCTGTGGTGTGTGGCAAGCTGCTAACGTCACAGGTGACTTTTATTTGCGGCTTTTCTGAATTTTCTGGATTTTCTACCATGAATGTGCACTAACTTACAACGGGAACACTTCAAAGTTATCTTTTTCAAATGTTAATGAGTGACTAAGCATATACAGATGGCTGGTGAATTTATTTTAGAAAGGACCTGGGAAATGCCCCAAATCTAATCAAGGTGTCCAGCATGTATCTGCGGGGCGGGAATGTAATAAAGCAGTGACCTAATGGATCATAACCTGATTTCTGAATAAAGGATGTGATAACAGAAGGACACTGACCTGCATACTGTTTTGCAAAGGAAAACCCAAGAGAAAGACTCCTTGGGTGTTGATCAGTAGGGAAGGGGCTATTAACTCGGCTACTCAAGCCCGACTTGAAATACCCCTGAAGGACCTCGAAGCTCCTGGCCTGTCATTCTGTGCTCACTAAGCAAGCTTCCAATCCATCACGTGGCTCTTGCACTGTACTCTCCCCTCCTGGGTGGAAAAGCATTCGTGCTATTTGGTCTGCTTTATCCCCTGTGAATACTCTGGGCCCACGGGCTGAGGACTAGACTCTCCAGAGCCTCGGTGAATCAGACAGAACACAAGCTGCATGGCGCACCACTCCCCCGCCCCAGATTAAGCCACACCCAAAGCTCGCGCAGCTCTGCACTCGCCCATACACCCTCTCCAGTTTCGGTGGTGTTTTTCTGCTGACAGCTGAGGACATCCACGCTGACAGAGCCCATTCTGCAACGTCTCCTCGGACATGCTTGTTTCTCTCTCACCCCAACTAATAACTGGTACCGATGAAGCCTGTTTCCTCTTGCGCTGCTCTAGGCTGAGCTGAAGAAAAGCAATCAACCATTTTCTTTTAAGTAATGGCTTTGCTCATTCTTTTACTTTTTTCCCATTATAAAAATAAAACATTCTTATTATATTAGAATGTCAGTGGTTCATAATTATGTAAACCATCCTTCCCAAATTCCATGGTCTAAAGCAGCTATCTTCATATGTTTTAGTCTTGGGACCTCCTTATATTCTTAAAAACTCTGGAGGGTCCCTACAAGCTCTTGTTATGTGGGTTATACCTATCAACATTTACCTTATTAGAAGTCAAAACTGAGAAGCTTATTAAAGTTTAAGGTGATCCACTTAAACATAAATAGTATACCCACCCATTACATGCTAACATGACATTTTTATAAACAATGCCATTTTGTAAATTTTTTTTTTTTTACCATTTTGTAAATCTTTTTAATGTCTGGCTTATCTCCTACATTTGATCCTTTGTGTCAGGTTGTTTTGGTTGAAGTAAATGAAGAAAATCTGGCCTCAAACGGATCTGTAATAGCCTTTTAGAAAACTGGGTATTCTTTTTTGACGCTACCCTTTAGTTGGCCACAGTGTAGAATTTGAAACTATGCCAATGAACTTTTCATACTGTTATATTAAAATCCATTAGTCTTGCACTTTGAATGGATCTTTTAACCATGCGTGATTTTGTAACAGCAAGCATTGGTTCTACAAAGAAATGTGAAAAACTGACTCAACTGAATTATGCGGATCTTCCAAATGTTGATCCATTTCCTTAGGTAGTATTTTAAAACATCACATTTATCAATATGACCACCACATAACAATGGACCCCGAGAATGTCTCCAGACCACACTTTAAGAACTGCTGTTTTAAAGATACCCATGTTTAGGGGCACCTGGGTGGCTCAGTCCGTTAAGCGTCTGCCTTCGGCTCAGGTCATCATGATCTCAGGGTCCTGAGATCGAGCCCCGTGCTGGGCTCCATGCTCAGTGTGGAGTCTGCTTGTCCCTCTCCCTCTGCTCCTCTCCTCCCCTCCCCGCCCCCATTCTCTCTCTCTCTAGAATAAACAAAATCTTAAAATATATACACATTTAAAAAAATTAAGATACCCATTTTTAGCAGTTTAGTATACATCCCTCAAGACACTACGCTTATGCAAGTTGTTTTTTGGCTAGTTACCACATATACAAATGTAAACATACACTGTTTTGTAACTTTTTAATACTATGAACATCTGTTTGTATAGTTACCATTCTTTTCAATGACTGTATAGTATTCCATCATTATTTTATATTATATGATTATATATCACTGCAATACCCATCTGTGTACAAGTATTATTATTCACTGTGTGACTATAAGATAAAATTATAAAAATGAAATTGCAGAAGGGGAGAAGGGAAAAGGATGCTTTCCTTCCAATCCCTCCCCAGCCCTGGGGCTGCAAACAACAGACCATCATTCATCAGGGATTTATATCAAAGCCTAAAACCTCATTACTCAAGATAATGAGCACAGACATGGATACGCTGATGCTGAAATTAGGTGGGACTGGAGGGAAAAACATCACTGGCCAACAACACATTGGAACACAACACACATTTGAAGGTTAGTTTGTGTTTTGTCATTTTCTTGAGTGATACTCAATTAACTGAAACTCCCCCTCTGCAAGAGGAGATGCAGTTAGGGGAGAAAATCTGAAGTGAAAAACCAGAAAACCAAGTTCTAGGACAATTATAGAAAACCTCCTGTCAGCAGCTGGTGTTTTGCAGACCTCACATAAAAAGCACAAGAAATTCTGTTTTTATGGTGTCTATTTCCCCAAACCCTCACCATTGTGATGGTCATTCTTTTCGATCTCTGCTGGTGTTTTAGATAAAACATGATACCTTACTGTTTTCCTTCCCATAGGGTTATTAAACACCTTGCCATTTCTCTTTTAACTGCGGTGAACTTGGCTATCTTCTCTCCAATTCTAAGGGCAGTCGGCAACATAAGAACACACCAGGCAGCCTCTTTCCATGGTCTCTGGTCTCCAAATGTACCGCAGTAATCCTCCTCAGCCCAGCTTCTCCAGGCTGTAACAGGCCCCCAGAGGCTGCCCATCCTGGGGAGAGCACTAGTCAGAGGACAGAGGCTCTCCCTTCTCCCCGTACCCTCTGCAGTCAAGGGCAGCGCCTCCTCCCAGAATCCTTGCAGACGGGATTCTACACCTTCAAAAGTAGGCCAGCCCAATGCTCTTAGGGCCAATCAGGGCAGTGAGCAAAAAGCGCTCATCAAGACAGAAAAGGCCACGGGCCTTAATGAGTTTCTGCAGCACCACAAGGAAGCCTAAGGGTTTGTCTGTCTCCAAAGTTCCTGGAGGAGGATGTACATCTCCGGGTTAAGGGTCCATGAGGGAAGGAGCAACAGGAAAGAAAAGAACCACCTTTACGCGCCCTGCCTGCTTATCACTTGGAAACATCTGGAGCCTGTGGGCAACTAATGAGATGAATAGAAGGTCTGGGCTCTGGAGAATGACACTGGCTAATTGGGGGCAAATATCTGACCCAGCCAGTCTCACGGCTGGTTTCCTGTTGGTGGAGTCTGTGGCCCATCCGTAGGTTTTCATACACAGGATCGTGAAAACTAGCTTTTCCAACTGAGGTCTGAAGTCTCTGTGGCGTTCAGGTGGGCATTCTAGAAGCAAAACTGCAAAGCCTCCAACCGCTGCTTGGTGGCAGGGCCACTGTCCTCATTCTGAGCCCTCCCTGAACTTCGCTGCCCACGCAGCCTCAAAGATCTACAGCAACGCTGGCCCAGGGAGATGCAGAAATGCTCGGGCTTGGTCCACTTTCTCGGTGGAGGTCCTCTGGCAGTGAAGAGGTGCCCAAAGTGCCAACAACTGGGGCACTTTCACATTCACATGCAACAGAGGAAGGCCTTTAACCACAAGTGGGGGAAAAGCAGAGGATGTTGCTTCTTGCAAGATACTTGTTAAGTTAGGAAAAATATTCATTTATAGTCTCTACAGGTCGGGGCAGTAGTAGATAAGGTGGTATGAAAAAGTATCTTTTAATCCTCTATCTTCAAATCTTGGGACTGTAAATATAACCTCACTTAGAGGTAACATCAAAAGTGAATGAAACCAGGGGCGCCTGGGTGGCTCAGTTGGTTAAGCGTCTGCCTTCAGCTCAGGTCATGATCCCGGGGTCCTGGGATCGAGCCCCGCATTGGGCTCCCAGATCAGCGGGAGCTTCTCCCTCTGCCTGCCCTCCACTCATGCTCTCTCGCGTGTCCTCTTTCCCTCTCTCAAATAAATAAATAAAATCTTTAGAAACAAAAACAAAAGGAGGCTTTGTGGCATTTAATCCTCTTTTTCCCCATAGGGGATCTATAGCTGAAAATAGTGAAGTGTTTGCCTAAATTATATCACGTAATCTAATAACAGAATTCAAGCTCTTGATGCCTGGTTCAGGAGCTGCCCAGTTCTTTTTTTTTTTTAAAGAATTTTTTTTTTTTTTAATGTATTCATTCGAGACACAGAGATACAGAGAGAGAGAATATGAGCAGGGGGAGAAGCAGCGGGAGGAGGAGAAGCAGGCCCCCCGCTGAGCAGGGAGCCCAATGTGGGGCTCGATCCCAGGACCCTGGGACCATGACCTGAGCCGAAGGCAGACACTTAACCATCTGAGCCACCCAGGCGCCCCAGGAGCTGCCCAATTCTTAAAGGGCTTGTTAAAAATGCAGATTCTGCCTTCTCCTAGATTCAGATACTGCTGGCATAAGAAGAGGCCCAGGAACCAGCATTTCAGCAAGCAGCCTAGGGGATTCTGGGGCTGGTGGTCTATCCTTTGGGGAACACAGTAAACCACGCTGGTGTTAAGACCAGTGAAAACAAAAAGACAGTGTTAAAGGCCACCAGACATTCCCAGTCTCCTGTGATCAACATCAATCAAGAGTGCTATATTGGTTGCTAATGCTTTTATTCCAGATGGCATTTCGTAGGCCTGACTTGGGATTGGACCTTTACCATAAAACCTTTTAAAGACTAAAATCCCCTTGCTAAGACACTGGTTTCACACGCAGGGTAAGAACTGAAATCCACTGGGATGTGGGCTATTCAAGCTAATGCATGTGTCCTGGAATACAGTTCACTGCACAAACTCGTTGCACATTTAGTTGTTCTCTCAACAAAAATGCAGGGAAGAGAGCGTTGCTGGTCTCAGAAATCAAGCTTTACTTAATCAGGTTAAATTCTTCCCCTAAACCCCTGCAGCTCAGGAACTCAAAAGTTCCGTGTGGATGATTTCCCACTCATGCATGGGTTGGTGACCAAAATAACTACTTTTTTTATTTTTAAGATTTTATTTATTCATTTGAGAGAAGGGGGCAGGGGCAGAGAGAGAAAGAGAATCTCAAGCAGGCCCGATGCTGGGCTTTATCTCACAACCCTGAGATCATGACCTGAGCCGAAATCAAGCGTCGGCCATTCAACCCACGGAGTCACCCAGGTGCCCCACTACTTGACAGTTCTAAGAAAAAAAAAAAAAAGGAAACATGAAAAAAAGGGGTTCCAAGTCAAAGCTACTAGAACTCGCCCCTGCTGGTCTGAGAGGCAAAACCCAAGAACCCCCAGGGATGCTGCCCTCCCCCCAATATCTGAGGATCTTCTGTCTGTGCTTTCGTGACTCTTTGGGGTATCCAAGCTTGATGAGCTAATGTCACAGAGCTGCTGGGCGGGTGGTCTATGTACAAACTTCAAGGAACGCATGTGTCAGGGGTCCCTGACGCTTCAGTCACGTGCAAGGATTTGAAATGCCAACTGAGGTCTCCTGAGCAAAGGTGACTTTGTCAGCTTAGCAGATAAGAATCTTTCAAACTGTGGGGCCCCTCAGGGCAAAGTATTTTTATGTAGGAAGAGGTCTGTGTATCTAATAGTTTGGCTGTCCAGCAGCCCCCTGCTCTGTATCTGCAAGCCGGCCTTTCTTTGCAGGAATCCCCAGCACCCCCACACCCACCCCATCCACATGGTCACACTAGCTCGGTTAAATGCAGTCCTGTCCTCAGTCACTACTAGCTGGACCAGACTGGCCAGACAGCCCAAGCTGGGCCC
Organism: Halichoerus grypus; assembly: GCF_964656455.1. Taxonomy (NCBI): domain Eukaryota; kingdom Metazoa; phylum Chordata; class Mammalia; order Carnivora; family Phocidae; genus Halichoerus; species Halichoerus grypus. Next base: position 68,432,046 of record NC_135718.1, read on the forward strand.
ACCGGCATCCATCCACACAGTATTTACAAACTGGAACTAAGAAGCATGGCCAAACCTGAGCATGGACCCGGTTAGCAGCTACGGTGCAAAAAAGTAGGAAAACAAAATGGTGGGGGAGAGAGAAGACTACAGTGGACTTTCTGGGGGCCCCGTCAGCCCTGGTTCTAGCCTGTCTCTGTGTATGTCCGGCCCTTCAAGATTCTCCTTTTGCAAGAGCTAGTTCAGACTGAGTTACGATTACTAATACAGAGACTCCAGTCAAGAAATCTGAGAACAGGTCTGAACCACAGCACTTCCATTGCTGTAAAGATGACCACATCTACCAGCAGGTGGAAGCTCCTTAGGAGCTAGAGAGTCCCCGTTCATCCTTGTTATCTCCACAGCACTTTACACCTAATGCACACCCCCTAAACATCTGTGGAGTGAGATTTTAAAATATCATCTGATGTTTAAAAAAAAAACCACAAACTCAGCCTCTTGCTTTAAAGGACTCTTTCTGGTCTAGAGAGCAGTAACCATCTATGCGACCCTCATGGCTTTCCAAATGGGCCCACTGGGGCCGGGGCTGGGGACCCGCAGCAGCACCGAGCTTCACAGAAGAGGGGTTCCTAGAGCGTGAAGTGCTGAAACGTGGGGTGCAGTGGAAACCACGATTCTCAAGCAGAGCACAGCGCCACCAATCACGGGACGGAACCCTGTGCCCTCACAAGGCCCGGATGCCGACCGCCCCAGGTTCCACCCTCGCCACCCCTCAAGTGCGTATCACCAGGCCCAAGCCTCTTTGCCAGCCTCCAGCTCCTCATTCTTAAATGTGTGACATACTCCTCCATTGATGTAACGGCCAACCACCGTTCCCCCAAGGAGCCACTCCTCTGGACTCCGCCATTGCTGCAATGAAGCTCCCCTTCCCAGTGATGGCGTTGCAAGGTCATTACCATGTCGCACAACGGCATACCACAGTTACCGCACGCAGTATAATGTGTACTGACTAGGAAAACCTTTGCACTATGTGTCCCCAAAAAAGCAAATAAGGATGCATAATGTGATCCGTGTGTATCTGTGTTAGTGTGAGTGCACACAATGCAGTGGTTCACACAGGGCTTTGGGGGGCACCTGGGTGGCTGAGGTCATGATCCCAGAGTCCTGGGATTGAGCCTTGCGTCAGGCTTCCCGGGAGAAGTCTGCTTCTCCCTCTTCCCTCTGCCGCTCCCCATGCTTGTGCTCTGTCTCAAATAAATAAATAAAAAATCTTAAACACACACACACACACACGGCTTTGGGACACATCTGGTTTAACATGTGATTGTAGGGGAGTTAAATTCTGAGTGATTTTTTAAAAAATATATAAAACAGGATGGACCTAGAGGGTATTATGCTAAGTGAAATAAGTCAGAGAAAGACAAATACCATATGATTTCACTTACATGTGGAATCTAAAAAGCAAAACAAATGAGCAAACAAAAAGCAGAAACAGACCCATAAATAACAGAGACCATACTGATGGTTGCCAGAGGAGACGGGGTTAGGGAGGATGAGCAAAATGGGCAAAAGGGAATGGGAGGTGCAGGCTTCCAGTTCTGGAATGAGTAAGTCACAGGGATGAAAAGTACAGCATAGAGAATATAGTCAATCGTATTGTAATAGCCTTGTGTGGTGACAGATGGGACCTACACCTGTGGTGAGCACACCTTAACAAACAGACTTGAGTCACTATGTTGCACGGCTGAAACTAATGTAACATCCTGTGTCAACTATACTCCAACAGATACATAAATAGATAAATAAATAAAATAGACGTTGAGTATCCATCTCACGGAGAAGTTATGACGTATAGAAAGCATTCACATTGTGCCTACACAGGAGATTTCCCTAACTATTAACAGTGATGATCTCTAGGTGCTTGGACTGTGAGTAATTTTTAATTGTTTTGCTTAGCCGCACTTTCCATAAAAATGCTGAAGTCACCTCCCAGCCTCGAATAGTTAACTGGCAATTCCTACACTTCCTGCATCAGAGCAGTGTCCCCCATTGGATTCCTGTTTCCCACTCACGGGCCCCCACCCCGCTGGAGGCGCTCCCCTTCTCCAAGCAGACATCTGGCATCTCCCACTTCCCGCTCTTTCTACGGCCTGTTATCACATTGGTGCTATTGCCTTATTCCAGCTTTGCTGCTCCTTTCCCGCAAAAAAGAAAAAAAAAAAAAAGAAAGAAAATTCTGTCGCCTTCAGAGGCCTTCCCACACCACCACTGCTTGCACAGGACTTAAAAAAAAAAAATAAAAGATTAATCACATTAATCTGTGATTGCACAGGACTTTTTCAAAAAGGGATTAATCACATTCTGCCACGACTGCTAGCATGTCCCTCGACACAGATTTGACCTCAGGCCTTCCAATTAAATAGATCAACACAAACTATTCCACAGATAATTCAGGAATGAACTCAGCTTAGGTTACCACTCAGACCCTGCCGCCCCAGGTTAGTAAATCTCTTAAAGCCAACAGACCTAGAGCACTTTTAAAAAGACCTTGTGACATTCTGTGAAAGGACCTGTCAAGGCCTGTAGCCGTATCTTCCTTATCTTTCTCGCAGCTAAATATCAGACAGACCAAAGATGGCTGTTTATTTTCCTTGTGCTTCAAACAGTTAGGCTTAGAGAGCACTCTGGTCCAAGGCATAATTGTAAGGTTGTGGCTGTTCTGCAGTTGCACCAGGAGGGACCTGGAAAAATACTTTCGGGAATGGCACACTGACTTCCAAGCCACCAGAGCACGTTATAAACCAGAGTTTCACAATAGGAGTGGCCCTGAGGGTTTCCTGTCTCCTCCAGCATGGGACTTAACCCAGGAAGAGCCTTCCCATTTCACTCCCATACTTAGGCTACATCTAACTTCAGACCATAAACATACTAGGTGTAGGTTTATCTAATTAAAATACAGCTCGCTAGCTGTGCAATGCTGGTGTCGATTAATGTTTATTAATAAATAAAAACGGTTGTCTTGGAATTTAAGTCATTCTGTAAGAAGCTTAGAAAATCTATTCAGAGAGGATTGGAAATCACAATTTCAATGCCAGCTACAGAGTGGGAAGACAATATCTAATTGATTAAAAAATGTTAATTTAAGGCTGCTTTCCTAGATTTAATTAAGTCTTACTTTTCAGAATGGATATGCTCCTGAAAAAACAAGGAGGCATAAATTGAATGTTTCTAAACAATATCTTAAAGTACTAGATGCATATTTAAAGGGTTTTTGTGATAAGCTTTTTGGCAAATTTATTCTGGGGGAAAAAAGCAGCTTTCATAGATTAGATTTCCTTAGTAAAGTTTTTACCTGTACTTAGAACCTGCACTAAGAGAAAAGAAGGGGCAGATTCCAAGAGAGCGGGTGGCCAGGAGTAGGTGATCAGGGGCCAGCGAGAGCATAGAAAGGAGGAAGTTTTCCAGTTACCAGCCAGCCTGGCCTAAGCCTGGAGGCGAAAGCTGGAGAAAGGCTCAATGCCACCTAAATCCCTGCCCTTGCCCTGCTTTTGGCGTCACCTGAAATCGCGTCTCCCGGTCCACACACATCAAATGTACTTCCCAAGGACTAAGCCCCATTGTCTGGCGCGCAGACACAGCCCGAAGAACCCACACGGGCTTCACCCAGACGGGGAGCGCACCCCCTCCATTCTTCTCAAGCGGGCTTGGGGGCTCGGCCCCACCGCGCTGAGAGGGGAGGGGCCGAGCGTTCGCCTTCACAGCCATCTGGGGCCGAAGCCATCCCGCAGTAATCGGATTCTGCACGAGCCGCCTGGGGCGCGGGGGAGGGGGCGAGGGCCGTTCCAATCTGCTGTCTACACTCGCGCGGACAAAAACTGTCCTCTCCAAGGCAGAAAAATACAATCGCGCACAGGTCTAAACCCCGCCGCCACAGTGAAAGCCTTTCCCCGACCCGGGAGGTCTGTTTCACTCCGGAGAGGGGTGACCAAGCCGCGCCCGCCACGAGGCCACGAGTGAACCCCACGCCGCGCCTCCCGCCGCCCGTTTCCGAGCCAGCTGGGGCCGGACTTGGGGCGCCCGGACTCCGAAAACTGCCTTTTCAGTGGGAAGCCTCCCCGGGTGAGGGTCCCACCGTGGACAGAGAGGACTAGTAAAAGGGGGCTGCTGAGAGGACAGTGCTCCTCTCTCGGCGCTGGCGCCTGGGGCAAAAGAGCCAGAAAGGGGCGGGTGGGCGCGGGGACTTCCGGACAGAGCGCGGGTCCCGGCGAACTTTCCCGGGACGGCGAGCCCGGACGGAGGAACACCCCCCGCCCCGGCCCGCGGAGCTCCCCTTACCATCTCCTTGCGGAGCAGGGCCAGCGCGGCGTCCAGGTTGGGAGGCTTGGCGGGCAGCCCCGCGGCCCGGGCCCCGCCGCCGCTCGCGCCCCCGCGGCTCAGCTCGTCCTGGATGCGCGACTTCTGCGCGTACAGCCGCTCCAGGTGCCGCCAGCCCCCCGACGCGCCGCCGCCCGACGCCGAGTGCAGCAGCCCGCTCAGGCTCTTGGGCAGCGGGGGCAGCCCGTCCACCCGCAGCCCTCGGACCGCGTCCGCCACCCCCGGCGCCGCTCCGGCCCCGCTCATCGCGCCGGACCCGGCCACGCGCCTGCCCCGCCGCCGCCGCCGCTGCCCCGGCCCCAAGGCTCTCCCGGCCCGCCCCTTTCCCGGCGGCGCCCCACCCACTTCCCCTCCCCGGAGCCCCGCCCCCGCCCTGCATTCCCCGCCCCGCGCCCGGCCCCCTCCGGCCGGCCCCCCCACGGCAGCCCCCGCCCCCGCCCCCGGCTCACCTCCAGCCCCGCCCATGAGCCCCGAGGCCCCCTGCCCCTGTGCCGGCCCTCGCGTCCCGGCACGCCTCCAACCCCGCCCCCTTACCTCCCGCCCCGCCCCCACCCCCGCTCGCCCCCCTGTCCCCCTCCCTGGAGGGCTCACCTCCAGCCCCTTCCCCGTGCCCCCGCCCCACCTCCACCCCTGCACCCTTCCCGGCGCCCTAGCTCACCTCCGGCCCCTCCCGGGACTCCCCCCTCACCTGCCCACAGTCCTCCCGGAACGCCCTGGCCCGGCTGCCCCACTGCCCGCGAGGTGGGCTTCCCACCAGCCGCCAAAGCCGCTGGTAATTACCGAGGGAGACCCCGTGTCGGATGCAACCCGACGGAAGGCTGGTGAGAGGGTGCGGGACAAAGGCGGCCGCTCGGGGCGGGTGGGACGTCGGAGAGGAGGGCAGTGCTGGCGATCCCGCCGGCGGTCTCCGTCCCCGGAAACCAGGGCCCATCTGGCCGAGGTGGGGGAGGCCGGGCTCTGGCCGCAGGACCCCCGCCTCTCCCCGAGGGCTGAGTCCCGACCGCCTCTCGTTCCACTCAGCTCGCCGCCGGGAGGGTTGGGACACCCAGACCTGTGCAAGTCACTTACTCCCTCCGGGGCAGGCTGGCCTCAGTCAGTGACAATGTCCAGCCCTACCGACAGCAGCCAAGAAGAGCCCCGGGTCCACTTTGGAACTCCGAAACGCTGACGAACCTGTCTTCCAGCCCGGCCTGGAACACAAGAGTAATTCTAAAGGGGAATGTTACGAAAGTAGAGAAAACTTAAATCTCGGACACTATCCATCAGCTCTGAGGCAAAAATAAACACTCACGACTCACACCTCAGAGAGGGAGAGAGAAACCGGCTGTACCCCTTCTAGGAAGAATAAAGATGACAGTTACAACCGGATTAGAGACAGAAAAGTAAGGGAGAAGGACTGAGTAGCAGACAACAGCCCCACCGCAGATTACAAACCAGTGCAGTACGCATAGGGTGGATCGCTTGAATGCCCACTGATGACTGATTTTAATTATCGAAGGGATTTAATTGTTCTAAATACCCAATGGGATCATAGTTATAAAGTGTTCTGAGCGCTTCAGACACCCAACATAAAAGAGGGCTGCATTTTGGGGGGTCTTTTCCCCTTTAATCCACCCCGCCAGAGCCCACCCCATAATCAGTGTGTTTCACATTGGCAGATGTTCTCTGCTGGACACTTGCCACTGCGAGAGATGGACATGAAGAAGCCCCAGGGCAGGCGGTGTGATTTGAGGGCATCAGGAAGGCTTCCCACCCCACCCACTGCCCAGAATTCTCCACCTCATCAGGGTGCCTCATCTTCCGCTAATTACCTAGTCACATTTCCGGATTTCAGGTATTCATTCATTAGCCTATTTAAACAGTGGGTGTCTTTGGGAGAGTTACAAATGGCTTGTGTGGGGACTCAGGTGCCAAGGGGATGGGAAATATGCTGATCTTTTGCTCACCCCCTGGTGTGAATGCCTTTAATTCCGTGTGTCCCATTGCTGTCCGACCTGCCGTTCCTAGCCGAAATCACTGATGTTAGCTGATGGGAAGACCCATACACAGTGGGGCAGTGAAGAGAGGTCGTTTCGAAGCTTCAGGGCTCTGAAATCATTTTAAAGCACACACTTGAGAGGATTATGGATGATAAGAAGGAAAGAAGGTCAGGGCCTGCTGAGATAGCAGGTCCCTGGTGCCAGGACATGAGGGGCAACTGCAATGATGCCAACCCACAGTTTTAAAGGCAGACTCTGCGTTCTGCCACATACTCAATGGGGTAAACATATTGAAATAGTCCCCCTTACATCAACACATAACAGCCCGGTGTGAATAGAAATTACCACAGAATTTCTGTGGTGCTAAGACTTTATTTGTATAACCCCAAAAGGCAACTGTGCAAGAGCCCCCCCAAATATTTTAACACCCATGGAAAACATCAGTCAGTGCCTGCTTATTCAAAGGCCAATATAAGGTACCTTTTAAGGTTCATGCTTATAAGGGGAATGAAGTAATAAATAACTTCTGAAAATACAGCTAACCCTTGAACAACACAGCGGTTCGGGGCACCCACCACAGTCAAAACTCCATGTGTAACTTTTGACTCCTCCAAAACTTAATTACTACTAGTCTACTGTTGACCCGGGAGGACTTACCAATCACATAAACGGTCGATTAACGTGTTTGTATGTTTATGTATTCTATACTGTATTCTTACAATCAAGCTAGAGACAAGGAAACGTTATGAAGAAAATCAGAGGGAAGAGAAAGTACATTTACTGTACTGTACTTACTGGGGAAAAAAAAATCTGCATAACGTGGATGTGCGCAGTTCAAACCTCTGTAGTTCAAAGGCTGACTGTATGTGTTTTTTGCTTTAATTCAATTCTGAAACACCAGTATTCTGACCTCGAGCCAGAGGGAGGCCCAGCTATCTCCTCTACAGCTAAATCAACCTTTTTTTTCATATCTTTTTGTTTTTGTTTTGTTGTTCACAAGTTCTTCGAGGTCAGGAAATGCAGACTTTTAATCTAGTGCTCTATTCAGTAACCCGCACCTCTTCTTAGATTTTATAGATCAAGGTTGGGGACCTGGGCCTGGGAGCACAGACCTCAAAGTCACCGACATCGGATGCCACTCACCAAGAGGCAGTCTCTTCCCTCCATCCTGTCCTTCCACTAATCCAGCCACTTTTTCTTTTTCTTTTTTTTTTTTTTTTAAGATTTTATTTATTTATTTGACAGAGAGAGAGAGATAGCGAGAGCAGGAACACAAGCAGGGGGAGTGGGAGAGGGAGAAGCAGGCTTCCCGCCGAGCAGGGAGCCCGATGTGGGACTCGATCCCAAGACCCTGGGATCATGACCTGAGCCGAAGGCAGATGCTTAACGACTGAGCCACCCAGGCGCCCCAATCCAGCCACTTTTTCATCCCCACCTTCAGTTCCTACCCACTTGGTATGTGCTTTCTGGAACATCCCAGAGTCTTTTTGTGCTTTTCTTCATAATTCTAAAACCTGAATACCATAGGTTGTCATAGAATAGAAAGAACCTGAGAAACACATTAAAAGTCTGATTGAGCTTTCTTTACTGAGCTGATGACCTTAAGTTCTGCCAACCATGGAGAAATTTATCTGCTTCTTTTAAAGATTTTATTTATTTGAGAGGGAGAGAGAGTGCGCACACACAAGCATGGGGAGGGGCAGAGGGTAAGGGAGAAGCAGACTCCCCGCTGAGCAGGGAGCCCCATGCAGGGCTCAATCCCAGGGGATCATGACCTGAGCCAAAGGCAGACGCTTCACCGACTGAGCACGGCAGCCACCTGCAGAACTTTATCTTCTTGTCCAAGGAACTTGTTTCTCATGTGTGGCAGAACCTAAAATTAGAATACTTTGAGAGCAACTGTGCAATGTATTTGGCTAAAATTTTGGCAAATGTATTAAATTGTAGATTCTTTTACATAGTTTTTGAAGTTGTTGCTTTATCATCTCAACAATATGTCGACTAAGAAAGAATTCACTGAAAATTAAAGCAAACATGTTTATTTGAGCAATTAGAATTGCAATTTAGGAGATGCAGTTTCAGGTAGAAACCTGACGTGTTCTGAGGAAGACAAAGAGGGAGGCAAGAGTTATAAAGGTGAAAGTTTACACGTGTAGTTTTCATTTTCATCTAGGTCCTGCACCTGAAAGAGGGATTGAAATGGGCGGGGGGGGGGGGGGGGGGCGTGTAACTGGAATTGGGTGGGTCAGTATGCAAATGAGGGATGGAAGTTTGTTAAACTGAATGGGCTCCTTTCCAAGTGAAGGAGGCAGATGATCTGGTTGCCCTGAATTGCGTGATGAGGAGGGAGTTACTCCAGGCTGAGGACTTGAGGCTGGCTTAAAAGTTCAAAAAGTTTACAGTTCCTCTGATGAGGATATGTATAAATTTCCTCCTCCCTTATGGCCTCCCCACCCTGTTTTAAAAGAGACTGTCTTAGCTAGGCTTGCTTGCTCCATTATGAGATCTCCTTTTACAAATATTTAAGTTTATATAGTTAGGAATAAGGGCACAACTTTTTTTTTAAGGAAGTTTATTGAGGGAGGAGAGGGTGTTTAGGTTTTTGTTTTTGTTTTTTTTTAGTTTTTATTTAAATTCCACTTGTTAATATACAATGTAACATTAGTTTTAGGTGCACAATATAGTGATTCAGCACTTGCATACATTACCTGGTGCTCATCACAAGTGCACCCCTTAATCCCCATCACCTTAATGCCCATCACCTATTTCTCCCATCCCCCCATCCACCTCCCCTCCGGGGACCATCGGTCTGTTCTCTATAATTAAGAGTCCATTTCTTGGTTTGCCTCTCTCTCTCTCTCTATTTTTTTCCCCTATGATCATTTGTTTTGTTTCTTAAATTTCATGTATGAGTGAAATCATATGGCGTTTGTCTTTCTCTGACTGACTTATTTCACTTAGCATAATATTCTCTAGCTCATCCACATCGTTGCAAATGGCAAGATTTCATTCTTTTCATGGCTGAATAATATTCCATTATACACACACCACATATACATATATACACCACATCTTCTTTATCCATTCATCAGTTGATGGACACTTGGGCTGTTTCCATAATATGGCTATTGTAGATAATGCTGCTATAAACAGGAGTACATGTATCCCTTTGAATTAGCATTTTGGGGTAAATACCTAGTAGTGCAATTGTTGGATCATAGGGTAGTTCTATTTTTAAGGGTATTTGGGTTTTGGTTTTGTTTTGTTTTTTTAAGTAAGCTCTATGCCCAATGTGGGGCTTGAACTCACAACCCCAAGGTCAAGAATCGCATGCTCTCCTGACTGAGCCAGCCAGGAGTCCTGCCGGGCTTTTTTGCAGCTGCTATAGCACCCAATGCAATGCCAGGCACCTAGTGATATAAAAGTTCTTAAAAATATATATATCATTAACTCGTTGAGTACCTACTATGCGTAAACCACAGTGTTAAGTTCTATGATGAACATAAAGACAGATGTGGTTCAATCCATGCGTTCAAATCATTTACCGTCCATCGGGAGGAATTACACTGTAACAGGAGCAGAACTCAAATACTGTGGCAGTCCCAGCAGAGAGAGATTCCTCGTGGGGTTCAGAAAAGGTGCGATAGAAACGTGTTCACTTAAATAGGGTTTGACTTTGAGTAAGCGAAGCCAGACGAGGGAGGGGCAGGGAGAGTCCTAGTTAGTTGGAAGGTGGGGTGCTTTTGGAAGACAAGGGGCAGAGAGGCTGAACAATGGCTTGGGTATCAGGCTGGGAAGGGTTTCAAATTGCAAGCCATGAAGTTTGGACTCTATGTCTTAGGCATGGGAAGCTGTCGAGCACTTTATTTTTTTTTTATTTTAAGTTTTTATTTTAATTATATTGAGCACTTTAGAGCAACACAATCTGAGCTTTTAGAAGGATCGTTGAGGCACTTACTTGCACGTCCTATAGGTCGGAGGTAAAGGCAGAGCTGAGAGGCAGGGAGAGTAGTTGAGAGGCGCATGCATCTTTGAGTTGAGAGGACATGAAGGCCTGAGTTAGATGGCAGAAAGCAGGGGATAGGAAACAGAAATACCCAGCATGGTACATTATAGAGCACTTTCTCATAGATTTTTCTCATTTGACCCGCACAACCTCTGGGAGGTACTGCCCAGAGTTCCATTTGAGGAATGAGGAGTAAGGGGTTCATAGAAGGTATATGATTTGCCCATTTGCTTAGGGAAGAAGCAGCAGGACCTCCCAGAGGCTTCTTACTGGGGAGATGCCTGAGGCAGAACCCAGGGAACTGTTTGGTTGTGGAAAGGTCTGTGAAGAAGAGTGCACTTACTGGAGACAGCAGTGGGAGCAATCCCAGGGAGAGCAACCCCAACCGGGATTTAGAAACACTTTTGCTCACCAGCCCTTTGAAGTTAAAGAAAAAGACAAAAGGGAGTGCACAAGCCGAGAAAATGCAGCGAATAAATTACAGGATTTGGGAAAAATCTGCCACAAGTTCCATTTTCTAGAGTGCAAGATGAAGCACCTAGCAGGGAGGCTTAACCAGACAATAACATGCACCCTGGGAGAGAAGGAAAAGGATCATAAGTTTTCAGCACTAACTGAATCTAGTGGAAGAGGAGATGGACAAGTGGCATAGAGCATTAGAGTAGTAAATGGGAAAAATCAAGGCAAAAGGAGACCATGAATTAGATGCACAAGCTGGTTGGGATGCTGGGGTTGACATCACTCATTCATTTCTCTTTCCTTCCTCCCTTCCCTCCCTCCTTCCCTTTCTCCCTCTATCTATCCCTCCCCCCCGCCTCCTTTCCTTCCTTCCTTCCTTCCTTCCTTCCTCCCTCCCTCCCTTCCTTCCTTCCTTCCTTCCTTCCTTCCTTCCTTCCTTCCTGCCTTCCTTCCTTCTACTTTAATCTACTTTGTGCTAGGCAATGAGCCAGGCTCAAAGATACAAATAAGTTACTCTGAGACAATGAATGAAATGCTTTGAAGAACATGGCAATTATGTTCCTTAATGCGGTACCAGCTTGTCCTTAAAATCTGAAATAATTGGGGGGCCATACTTGGTTACACATTCAAACTTCAGACCTTTCTAATTTTTTTTTTAAAGATTTTATTTATTTATTTGACAGAGAGAGACACAGCGAGAGAGGGAACACAACAACAGGCAGAGGGAGAGGGAGAAGCAGGCTCCCCACTGAGCAGGGAGCCCGATGTGGGGCTCGATCCCAGGACCCTGGGATCACGACCTGAGCCGAAGGCAGATGCTTAACCAACTGAGCCACCCAGGCGCCCCAAGACCTTCCTAATTTTTAGAAATAATATTCCTCTCTGGTGGCGTCTAATTTAAAAGGCTCCTTTCCCACATTATTTCACTTAATCTCCACCAAAGTCCTTACTGAGTCAAAATATGCCTTCCAACTGTTAGAACCCCAGGTATGCCTTGCTCTCTGAGGTCATCTGAATGGCTATTTTTCCTCCCATTTAACAGCTAGCACATTCCTTTGAGAGAGCCCTTCTTTGGGGATAACATTCCTAGGTCCTACAGCTGGGCCTCTGTGAAGATACGCTTTTGAACTACTGTGCCCCCTTAATCGCTCGCTGCCAGACACAGGACAGTTTGTGTTTTTCTTAAAAGGTAGTGTCCATATGTGAGTGAAAAATTCCAGATGTGTTGGACAAGTTCTAAATAGCTTTGGAGTGTTTCCTTCATGTTACTGTTAGCCTACTTCTTTTGATGCTTAAAATCAAAGTTGGAGTTGACACAACACATTTCTGAAAAACAGTGAACTTCAGCTCAACTTAAATTTTAACTCCTTTTCAAATAAGTTTCAAAGAGAATAACAGCCTGTCCCCATAAGTGTTCGCATTAAAAAAAAAGATAAATCAATATGTTTATTTAGGCATAGGACGTGTACCAAAGGACGGACATGTACCAAAGCAGGAGTGGGAAAGGGGGATTCTGAGAGGGAGAGTTTTAACCTTTTACTTTATAACCTTTTGTACTGTTTACATTTTAGGTGAAATAGTTAATAAAATAAAAAGTTGGTTATAATTTTATGCTTGGGGCACCTGAGTGGTACAGTCGGTTAAGTGTCCAACTCTTGGTTTCAGCTCAGGCCATGATCTCAGGCTGGTGAGATTGAGCCCCACGTCGGGCTCTGCGCTGGATGTGGAGTCTGCTTGAGATTCTCTTTCTCCCTCTTATTCTGTCGCTCCCCCTGCTTGTGCTCTCTTGCTCTCTCTTTCTCTCTCTCAAATAAGTAAAATCTTTAAAAAAAACCATAATTTTATTCTTAGCTATACTTAGTCAATGAATAATCACATGACTTTTTGCATGAGCTACAGTTAATCTGAAAGCTTATTTTTCTGGAGCTGGGTTTTTTAACTTAAATGCAATACTTCAACTTATCTATATTAGATTTCATCTTATTTTATTCAACCTGTTGAACCTGGGAAAAGCCTTTTGAATCTTGATTTTTTACTCTAACTCAAAGACCTAGCTTTCCCAGAATTATCTCATCTGCCAAATTAATAAATATACCATTTATGGTAATAATAATGGTGGTTAAACCTAATATTTTTAAGGGCTTAATATGTTCTGTGTACTGGGATAAGCATTTTACAGCAGTATCTAATTTACTCTTCAGAACAGTCCTTTGAGGTTGGTGTAATTATCCCCATTTATGGATGATGAAACCAAAGTTAAGAAAAGAAAATTAACTTGTTCCCATTCACACATGTATTTAGTGGTAGAGCCAAGATTTGAAATTAAGCTCTCTCTGACTCAGAGCAAGTGTTCTTTTTTTTTTTTTAAGTTGTGATAAAAAAAAAAAGCACATAACATGAAATTCGCCCTCTTTTTTTTTAAAGTATAATTAACACACAGTGTTATATTAGTTTCATTTGTACAATATAATGATTCAACAATTCTATACATTACTCAGTGCTCCTCTGAAATGTTTAAGGATACAGTACAGTATTGCTAACTATATGCTCATTGCAGAGTGGCTGTTCTTTTTCTTTTAGAAAGGCAGAGAGAGACACGGGCGGAGGGGAGGGGGAGAGGGAGAGGGAGAGAGAGAATCTTGCGTAGGCTTCACACCCAGCGTGGAGTCTGATGCGGGGCTCGATCTCACGACCCTGAGATCATGCCCTGACCAGAAATCAAGAGTTGGATGCTTAACTGAGCCCCCCAGGCACCCGGCAGAGTGGCTGTTCTTAACCAGTGCGGTATCCATGTCATCAATGGAAGTGATAAACAGAACAGGGTCAAGGACAGAGACTTGTGCCAGAGTCCCTCCTCCAGTGTGACAGCAATCTGTGGACTCACATTCTTTGTGTATGTTTTACTGTCACTCAACCGTGTGAGATATCAAGGACTAATAACGCTTAAAACTGAGCTGTCCGATATGAGAGCCCCTCGCCCCAGAGAGCTACTGATAACTTGAAATGTGGCTAGTCCAAATTGAGATGTGCTGGAGGTATAAAATATACACACTGGGATTCCAAAGACAGTACGGGATAAAGAATTTAAGGTATCTCCTTAACAATTGTTCATGCTGATTGCATGTTATAAAATAATATTCTGGATATATTTGGTTAAATAAAATACCTCATTAAAATTAATTTCACCTATTTATTTTATTATGTGGCTACTAGAAAATTTGTACTTGCATACGAGGCTTGCATTTGTGGCTCACATTATATTTCTTTTTCTTGGGGGGGGGTAGGGAGGGGCAGAGGGAAAAGGAGAGAGAATCTTAAGCAGACCCCACACCCAGCACAGAGCCTGATGTGGGGCTCGATCTCACAACCCTGAGATCATGACCTGAGCCAAAATCAAGAGTCAGGTGCTTAACCAACTGGACCATTCAGGCGCCCCTCACATTATATTTCTATTGGACAGCACTGGCCTAAAGTAAGTCTTGGACTCCGAAGGGCTTACAATTCAGATATACATATATGAAAAGGTTCAAAACAATAACAAGCATTATTGATTAATATAAATATCAAATCAGAGTGCTATAGACTCCAGGAGTTCACAAATGGGGACCGTCACTAGAGAAGGACCAAGGAGAGGGAGTTGAAATTCGCTGGACCTTTAAGGAGACAGGCTTTCTAGCACAGAGGACACCATGAGCGACACTGCCAGATGGACTGTGGGCCTGTGAGCAAGAGTACGGGAAAGATCTGAACAGAGCAAGTAATGGAGCCGAGGACCCTGCGGACACCAGGTGGGATCATTGGCCGTGAAGCCCGGGATGGTGCTCTTGGACTTGCTTTTCAGCAGAGAGGAAGCATAGATATTGCTAGTGCGGGAATACTGAAATCTGTGGGCTGTTTTTCCACCAAAAGGTCTCCCATATTTATTACTGAACCAAACTACCAGTGCAGAAGCAGAGAAACAAAGAGAAAAATCATTTTCCTAAGAAAACATGGCCAACTGTCCAGAGATGGTGATGTTTTCAGCTTGACATGATAAGATGCTAGTGACCTGGATATGGCACAGATATGTGTGCATCTCACGTGGGATTCCTTATAGACCCAGTGCAGTTCTTCTCCTTGGAATTGGACCTGATTCTGTTTTCGTTTGAACCCATGGGAGAACGGGACTGTTTTGTTTTTGTTTGTTGGCCACGAATCTCATGATCCTGAAAGTCCTGTGAGCAGCCCCAGGGAACAGAGTCAACCGCACACACCAAGATGGGGGAGAAAGGGAGAGAGCGAAATCTGGTTTCGAGTACTGACAAGGCAGAACTACAGAATGGGCTGGTGGCGGAGGGGAGGAGCCGAGCCACTAAAACAAGGAAAGAGCAATTAAGAAGCTAAGGTTCTGGTCCATGCAGGAGTAAAAGCTGGCCCCTAGACCAAGGGTCGGCTGTGAGGATAGAGAGGAGACAGGCATAAGAGATGTGATTTAAAAAAAGTAATAATGGGGCGCCTGGGTGGCTGAGTCGTTAGGTGTCAGCCTTCAGCTCAGGTCATGATCCCGGGGTCCTGGGATTGAGCCCCGCATCGGGCTCCCTGCTCTGAGGGAAGCCTACTTCTCCCTCTCCCACTCCCCCTGCTTTTGTTCCCTCTCTTGCTGTGCCTCTCTCTGTCAAATAAATAAATAAAATATTTTTAAAAAAACCCCAACTTTAAAAAAAAATTTAAAAAAAATAAAAAAATAAAAAAGTAATAATAACCAAAAAACCCCCCAAAAAACAAAAAAATAAACCCCAAAAAACCCCAAAATCGAAACCAAAACCAAAACCCATAGGACTTGATGACTGGCTGTGTATAGTTGAAAATTATCCTCAGAGGCTATGTACACACGCTTTCTTTTTCATCCTGAATAAATGAGAGTTGAGAGAATAACGATCGTGGTCACTGGGACTGTCACACACAATAAATGCCGTTCAGTTGACAAGATTCAACTTGAAACAAGCCTTTCAGAAGCTCGCTTAATAACAGCCAGCATTTCCAAGAACCCTTTGGTTGGAACATTTCCTTGCAGATAACAGCTTAACTGAAACCCCAAATCGTGGATTTTCCCCACTTGGCATTGCTCAGTATTCAAATGAATATCAAATAATGGGGTTAAAATTCACTGGACAGAGTGGCGGAAGACTGAAAACTCCCAGCACCCACTGGCCCGGAATCCGCACAAAGAGCAAAGGGGAATTGGCGTGTAAATAGAATCGGAGCATCAGACAGAGTTTAGACAAAGTCATCAGTGTCCAGAGAGGCAGAGTGAAAGCGAACTGGGCTTTATTCAACTCTGCAAGTTAACCAAACTGAATGGCAAAGAGCGGTGTGGTCCTTTTCTTATTCTTCTGCTGGGAAGTTTAGTACCAGAGTTTAATTAACTGGTTAAATGGATTTATGCGCTCACTGAAGGCAAATTTACTAATAGGAAATTGAAAATAACTTTCTAAATAATGGCTTATCTGTCATCTATCCTAGATATCTATACTTACCAGGTGCTAGCCACTGTGTTTATGTGATGAGAATATAAGCAAATGGTTTCTCCCCTCAAGAAGCATGGGAGACCAGCCCAAAGCTCAGAAGTGAAATAGAAATACTTGGTCCTCGGATTGAAGTGGGAGTAAATGAAGCCCAGTTCGCTGGGGGCAATGGTAAGTCACTGAAGGCTCAGGCAGGGTGGGTGACAGGATACAGTGTTAGGGTCCATCCTCATTATTCACGGGTTCTGTGTTTGTAGATACTGGATTTGTGAATTTGCCTACTTGCTGAAATTTACTTGTGACCTCAAAATCAATATTTGCAGCACTTTCACGGTCATTGGTGGATATGTACAAAGAGGTGAAAGTTTTGAGTCTCCCCGTGCACACGTTCCCAGCTGTGGTCAAACAAGGTGACACACTCTGCCTTCTTGTTTCAGCTCACGCTGTAAACAAGGGTCCTTTCTATGGGCTATTTCGTGTCACAGTTTTTGCATTTCTTGTGCTTTCTGTTTGTGATTTCATTGTTTAAAATGGCCCCCAAGCTTAGTGCCAAAGTACTGGCTAGTGCTTCTCGGTGCAGGAAGGCTGTGATGTGCTGTATGGAGACTATGACTGTGTTAGCAGGAGTCGCCGTGCTGGTGGCTGTGAGTTCAGTGTCAACGAACCAGCGATATATATCAAGTAAGGCGTCTTTAAACTGAAACACCCACAAAGCCAGGTTATGCATTAATGGGTTGATGGAAATGTGACCAGAGGCTCTCAGGAACCTCATCCCGTGTCTCCCCTTAGAAGTAATGATTCTGCATTCACTAATTCAGTGTCTCTGGCAACTTGGTAGAATATCATGAATAACAAAAACCGAGTGTATTTTGGAAAGATCCTTTTGGCAGAGTTGTAGTCAACGGATTCAAGTGTTTTTTATTTGCCGTCCTTGAACCTAGTTAGACTATTGTAGCACTTCATCTGAAACCATGGGGGCCTAGACCAAAGTAATAGCAGGGAGGCTCCATTCATTCATTCGGTAACTAGGTAGCTATCTCTTGAGCAGCTATCTATGGGGGATACAGCCGAGCACAAGGCAGGTGAGACTTAATCATGAAGCTTACTCGGGAGGGTGGAGAGATATCAATGATCAGGTCTGAGAGAAGAGGTCAAGGGTGAGTCTGGAGTTCCATTTCCAGCAGCAGGGTGAATGGTGCTGTTTCTTTCGGAGAGAAGGAACGTTAAGGACACAATGAAGAAGTCAGTTGGATACATACTGAGTTTTGAGGTAATGGAGGAATCCATTTCCACTTCCAATCAGAAGTCCAGTGGCAGGTAAATATATGGGCCTGGAGGTCGAGAAAGCAGTCCCTCTTCCTGCCCCTCCCAAGATGGACTCCAGGCAAAACTATGAAGCAGAAGACCTCTCACTGCTTCCCTTATCCTTGGAACCTGCTGGAGGAGCATTGCAGAGATGCTGTACCTCTGGGCGTCAGTTTATCTTGTTAACTACTGCTCCTGGGGAAACAAGTGACCCGGGAGAGTTGAATTTATTAATTGCTTGTATACAAGCCTCATCTCTGCTACCAGTTTTAAGCTGCTTGGTGGTAGAAGTTGTGCTTTGCTCCACTTATTTGAATCATCCCCAGCATCCAGCACGGTGCAAAGCACTCAGTAGCTAGTGGGAAAAAAAATTGTAGAATCAGGGGATGCCTGGGTGGCTCAGTCGGTTAGGCGTCGGCCTTCAGCTCAGGTCATGATCCTGGGGTCCTGGGATCGAGCCCCACGTGGGGCTCCCTGCTCAGCGGGAAGCCTGCTTCTCCTTGTCCCTCCTGCTCCCCCTGCTTGTGCTCTCTCTTTCTCTCTATCTCTCTCTGTCAAATAAATAAATAGAATCTTAAAAAAAAAACCCTTAAAAAAAAAAAAAAAGATTTGTAGAGTCAGCCCTAAAGGTGGGAAATTCAAAGCAGATAAGAAGGAAAGGTGATGTCAAGGCAGGTAGAATGGGGAAGAGATGCTTTAGTGACGAGTGGGACTTTTCTTTATCCCTTAAATTGTACGCACTGGGCCACTACTGATTTTTATCAGGAAGCAGGGACTTTGATAACTTGTTCTCTACTGTATCCCCAGGGCCAAATGAAAACCTGACACATAGTGGGCATTCGATAATTCTTTGTTGAATGAATCGTCCCTCGATTTGGCTCTGTAACTCCCACAGGTTTTATAAGAGATACAAAGAACCTTACGTGTCAGTTCTGCACTGGCTGAATTTCTAATCTAGAACAGGAGCAATCTCTTTTAGGATATGAAGGCTGTAGCTTCAAAAAATTTGTTGGAGGACTTCTGACCGTGGCCATAGGGGGGTCACTGGTACCAGAGTTGCTCTCCAGCCCTAAACAGTTAGAAAACTGAACGAACCCTAGGAACCGGATGTTTTCAGAGGGCCGTGCAGAGTGGTCCCGAAATCTACATGGGGCTACCTGGAAGTCGGCTGAACACCTGGCTGTGCTTGCATGGGGTGTGACACCAGGGAACCACTACGGAGGAGCTGTCTGCTGAGCAATCGTCAGAGCTGCCACAGGGCCAGGAGACGCTGCGTTCCCACCGGCCGGAGGGGAGAGACCCGCATGACACTACGTAGCCGTAGCCGGCTCAGAAACCAGAGGCTCACTTCTTAGTTGTAGGACTCTACTAGGTCTAGGTAAAGGCATTTGTCTTATTTAAATTAACCAAATTTCCAAGAATTGGCTTTCTTCTCTTAGGACCATGAAAACTCCTATTTTTCTTTCTTTCTTTTTTTTTCTTCATTTAAAAATTTTTTTTTTAAGGAAACTCTATGCCCAATATGGGGCTGGATCGTACAACCCTGAGATCAAGAGCCGCACACTCCACCAAGTGAGCTAGCCAGGCGCCCCCTATTTCTATTTTTCTTAATGTTTAAATATACAGCTTCACTATTTTTCTACATGCTTAGATCCCCCAGAGACACCCTGATCCCATCGGTTTGAAACTTAGTTAGCAGTTTATGCATTTTATTAGGAAACTGTATAAAATTAGAGCAATGTCAAAAGAAGATTAATTTTAATTTCTATTTGTGCAGCATGACATCCTTTCTTTTTTAAAATATATAACATCTAATACAAGTTAAATAAAATTAAATGTTATTTTTTTAAAGTATAAATGATATAACCTATAGAAGAAAACATTTGGAAGAAAAGAAAGTTGGCCTATAATCCCACCACTCACAGATAACCACTCTTTGTACTTTTTAACGAACACTTTCTCATACATTATCTCGTTTGGTCATCACAACAACCGATTAAGCAGTCAGGGTGCATATTATCCGCATTTTATGGATGAAATTAAGTGGTTTGCCTGAGGACATGGCTTAATGGGCAGGAAGCCAGATCTGGGCTCAGATATTCTCACTGTAGATGCTTCTAGGCTCTGGGAGCTACACTTCCCAAGGAACTGCTCCCAGTCTTCACTTAGCTTTTCCAACAAAGTAAGAAACAGGCCACGAAAACAGTTCAACCGTAACAGCAAATAAACTTTTTTTAGGCTTAAATTGGTAAGAGAAATCTTTTGGGAAAGCAAAGAGAAATGCATTCAGAAGAAGTCATCTTTCCTTGAGTCGAAGGAAGAGGTTGGATTTCATTTCACTTTTGGGTAGTAGATTTTAAGAGGACATCGTAATTTACATGCCACACGCTGACCAAGTAGATTTCCAATGGGTGAGAGAGCAAGGTGGCCCAGATCAAGAATTACAGTGGGATCATTTCAGGATGCACCTAAGGAAACGGGGGAGGGGGACACCTGAAATTTAAATTGTCATTTTGGAGGTGCCTGGGTGGCTCAGTCAGTTAAGCGTCTGCCTTCGGCTCAGGTCATGATCCCAGGGTCCCAGGATGGAGCCCCGTGTCAGGCTCCCTGCTCAGTGGGGAGCCTGCTTCTTCCTCTGCCCGCCACAACACCCCCCCCTCACCACCCCGCCTTGTGTTCTCTCTTGCTATCTCTCTCAAATAAATAAATAAAATCTTTTAAAAATAAATAAATAAATCATCTTTTTGTAAATCTAAGAAGAATATAGAATTCTCTTTCTCAAATCTGTTGGGTTTTTTTTAAACCTGATTCCTCAGTGAGTCTACCCTCTTTTTTTATTTTAATTTTTTTATTTAAATGCAATTCAAATCTCATCAAGGTTTCTGTTGAGGGTAGAGGGCTCTGTTCCCAAAGCATTCTAAAATTATGGACTACCCCAAATGCATATTTACTCTCCATGTGTATATTAGCCCTCTTATCTCGAGCTACCTGGAAAGCCCTGGTGAGCACAGGGAATTCTACCATCTGGGCAGATTTTGCCACTGACAAGAGACCATGTTCCAGAGGTAAAGTGAGTGTGTTACAGGATACTTTCCTGCTTCAGTCTGAAGATATGGCCCATCAACCAATAAGATTAAGTCTGCATTTTTTTAAAAAAAGATTTTACTTATTTATTTACTTGACACACAGAGAGAGAGAGAGAGAGCACAAGCAGGGGGGGGGCAAAGGGAGAAGGAGATGCAGACTCCCTGCTGAGCATGGAGCCTGACACAGGGCTCGATCCCAGGACCCTGAGATCATAACCTGAGCCCAAGGCAGACGCTTAACTGACTGAGCCACGCAGGCACCCCAAGTCTGCATTTTTCTAAAGTTTCTGATAAACCCATTCATGAACAGAGGTTAGATAGTTATGAATTTCCCCTTCTTCTGGAGTAGAAGAGTACCAGGGTCCTACGTATTACAATGATGAATAGAAATAGGTAAGGGAGGAAGAAACAGGATTTCATAGGAGAAATGCTGTGTATTTTCAACGAGTAACAAAGATCGTCCAGCAGGGGAAACCATCAAATTTAAAGGAGACCCTAAAACCAGGTTGGCAGAACAAACCTGGAGACATGCTTCCCAATTGTAAAATCTACTACAAAGCTCCACTAAACGCTGTGGAACTGGCATAAAGAAAGACATATAGACCAATGAAACAGAATGGAGAATGCAGAAATAAACCCTCATGTTCACGGTCAATTGATTTTTCCACAAGGGTGCCAAGACTGTTCAACAAAGAAAGAACAGTCTCCTTAACAAATGGTGCTGGGGAAACTGGACATCCATATGCAACATCCACGTGTACCATGTACAAGGATTAGCTCACAGTGGGTCAAAGACAACAATAAATGGATCAGAGACCTACATTGAAGAGCTGAAACTGTAAATCTCTTAGAAGAAGAAAACATAGGAAAGACCTTCATGACCTTGAATTTGGCAATGTGTTCTGAAGTATGACACCAAAAGCACAGGCAATGGAAGAAAAAAATAAACTGGACTTCATCAAACCTAAAACCTTTTTTAATTCAAAGAACACCATCAAGAGAGTTAAAAGAGGGGTTCCTGGGTGGCTCAGTCTGTTGGGCGTCTGCCTTTGGCTCAGTCCCTGATCTCAGGGTCCTGGGATTGAGCCCTGTATCGGGCGCCCTGCTCAGTGGGGAGCC
The DNA here is from genome assembly GCF_964656455.1 of Halichoerus grypus. Lineage (NCBI taxonomy): Eukaryota > Metazoa > Chordata > Mammalia > Carnivora > Phocidae > Halichoerus > Halichoerus grypus. The sequence goes on from NC_135718.1 coordinate 68,453,857, forward strand.
TGCTTCTCCCTCTCCCACTCCCCTCTCTCACTGTGTCTCTCTCTGTCAAATAAATAAAATCTTTAAAAAAAAAAAGCAGACAATGACAAGTGTTGGCAAAAATGTAGAGAAATTGGAGCCCTCAAACATTGCTGATGAGAATGTAAAATGGGTTGGTCACTGGATCAAGAGAGACTGTAGTAAGTTCTTGGTGTCTCATGATCCCCATGAAGTTGAATCTCATATACAGATATGTAGACAGGTTTATGATAATTAGGAAGGCCAAGGTGGGGGATCGTTGAAGGGCTATCTGAACTCATGAAAGGCCCGTTCATGTTTATCCTCCCCGGGAGAGATTCCGTGATTTTGGTTAAGTCATTTAGGGGCGCGGTGATTCCAGAGGGGCTGGAAGCCGTTGTCCGTGGCAAGCAGTGAGACCCAGGAATCCCCTTAATTGTCTCTTAGTTACTGGCCTGGGAAAGTTTTGAAGGTCCTGGAGTATGTCAGAAGTTAAGGGATTTGCCTCCTTAGGATAAAGCATGTCCTAGGAAATGAACGTGACTTTGACAAAATTGTAACTTCTCTTTGGAAACCTATGTCCTTTCTGAGGAGGGTGGAACAGAGAGGTAGATGGAATCAGCCTTGGATCTCACCTCATCTTTAGAACACAGCCAAAGCTCATCGTATATTGGGTTAGCGTAGAATCACAGGGAAGCGGAGAGTCATTGGAGCCCTGGTTGGAGATGATTGAAAAGGAGGAGGCATACTGTCCAGGCATACTGTTAATTCCCCAGGGGCATGTAAATGGCTTTTGACTGCTTTGATCTAAAGGGACACTGAGGGAAGCAGATGCCCCTCAGTAGCTGTTAAATATGTGGCCCACAGGAGACAGTGATATGAAACTGGATTTGGGTTTGGTACTACAGCAAGGCAAGGAATGTCTATCCCATTTATGGTCCTCAAGTCCTGAATACGTCTATATCTTTGCTCATTGGACTTTTCGACAGGAAAGGTAGGAGTGTTACATGGACTGGTACAAGCCACGGATGACAAGTATTTTCTTTGTGAGGCCTTCAACAATGGGGTTTAGTCCTTCTTGAGCTTCCGGTTTAACAGAATATTGCAGAGTTTGGATAGAGATGTAGATAAATTACTCTCAACCTTACTCATTTTCGCTCCCAAATCCTGCCTGTATCGAAACATTTTTTTGTATCTCCTTGACCAATGTGGATTCAGATACCAGAGTAATAGTAAATCAACGTGCAAATTAGCTGTGGTCTCACTCTGAATAGGGGCGTTTTCGGGGATTTCAAGGAAGAGAGTTTCAGGAGAACAGTGAACCTACTGTTTGTACTGGCTCAGTAAACCCCTCCCCATCAAGTTAGTGCTGCTGTGTCAGGAGGAGGAAGGACTGTCCCTAGGTTAAAGGTCTGAGGACAACTGTTACTGGCCTTGGGAATGTCTGAGGATTATTCAGGGATACCCACCATCTGACTTTTGTAAATTCATGAATTTATTCTGAGCCTTACTGTTTCTTTTAAAGTGTTCAGCAAGGACCTGGAGGTCTGGCAACGGGCTCTTTCCCACTCTAGCTTTTGCTTGTATATTAAATCCCCTATTTCTGGATTAAGGCCATTTCCGAAAGTGAGGAGAGAGCTGGAGTCACATCTGCTGACGGATCTACTTCCAAATGCTGCCTAACGGTGTGAAAGAGCCTGTTGTTGCAGTCGCCAAGGGGCTCGTCCTCTCTTCGCCTAAGGACTGACTCAGAGCCCGATGTGTTTTCACAGGAAAGATCTGGGGATAGCTTCCAAAAGAGCTTGGCCAACATCTACAACTTGTCTAAATCCCTCTGGTCTCCTCCACCATCTTAAGCCACACAGGTCTTCTCATACTGGCCTTTGCAACCCAATTGTTTTTGCCGTGGAGGTTCCTACTAACATATGAACAGACTGGGATAGACCTGCGAGGCATAGATTACATGTCCCGAGACTATTCTAAACTCCTCTGTAAATTTCCCTCCATCCTGTCTAATTTCTCCAAAGGCTTTGGAAAGACTTTGACAATGGCTCTCAGCTCAGGCAAAGAACAGGGCTTAAAACCAAGTGTAAAGGATTTTCTCTGTGTCGAGGAAGATTTAACGTGAAAAGATAACTGAACTTTAAAGTTTCTGGTGGTTCAGGAGGGAGGGAAGCAGGCCGATCAGGGGAGAAGAAGGGGCAGAGGGGGATGGAGCACAGAATGGAGAGAGCAATAGTAAGAATAAAGGCTATTCCATTTGAGTGGTGATTAGGGGATTCAAAAGAGAGACACAGTTTTATGTTTTTCACATTTTTCTTTGCTGTGGCCAAAGAATATTTTAAGGAAGCAGTTTTAAAACCCAAATTTCGGGGCACCTGGTGGCTCAGTTAGTTGGGCATCCAACTCTTGATTTCAGCTCAGGTCAAGATCTCAGGGTCATGAGGTCGAGCCCTGTGTCAGGCTCCGCGAGTGTTGAGTATGGATCCTGCTTAAGATTCTCCTTCTCACATTAAGGACGGCACGTGATGCAATGAGCACTGGGTATTATATAAGACTGATGAATCACTGACCTTTACCTCTGAAACCAATAATACATTATATGTTAATTTAAATTAAAAAACCTTAAAAAATAATTGGGCAAATGGTGTTATAGTTTCTTTTATTAATCACCAATTTAGGAATGCCTGGGTGGCTCAGTCCGTTAAACACCTGCCTTTGGCTCAGGTCATGATCCCAGGGTCCTGGGATAGAGTCCAGCATCGGGCTTCTTGCTCAGTGGGGAGCCTGCTTCTCCCTCTGCCCGCCAGTTCCACTGCTTGTGCTCTCTCTCCCCCTCTCTCTCTGACAAATAAATAAATAAAATCTTTAAAAAAATCATCAATTTAGTAACCAAGAAAATATTTTTTTTTTAATTTTTTTATTGTTATGTTAATCCCCATACATTACATCATTAGTTTTAGATATAGTGTTCCATGATTCATTGTTTGTGCATAACACCCAGTGCTCCATGCAGAACGTGCCCTCCTCAATACCCATCACCAGGCTAACCCATCCTCCCACCCCCCTCCCCTCTAGAACCCTCAGTTTGTTTTTCAGAGTCCATCGTCTCTCATGGTTCTTCTCCCCATCCGATTTCCCCCCCTTCATTCTTCCCCTCCTGCTACATTCTTCTTCTTCTTTTTTTCTTTCTTAACATATATTGCATTATTTGTTTCAGAGGTACAGATCTGAGATTCAACAGTCTTGCACAATTCACAGCGCTTACCAGAACACATACCCTCCCCAGTGTCCATCACCCAGTCACCCCATCCCTCCCACCCCACCCCCCACTCCAGGAACCCTCAGTTTGTTTCCTGAGATTAAGAATTCCTCATATCAGTGAGGTCATATGATACATGTCTCAAGAAAATATTATTATTATTACTTATTTCTAAAATGTGACAAGAGAATCATTTCGTATATTCAGTCACATATATTCATTTTGGGTATAAAAATATTTTCTAGAGGAGGGAAAAATGATTACTGTGACTTTTAAAACTCCAATAATGATTATGACTTGTCTGATCTTTAAACAAATTATTATAATAAATATAAATGGAAAGTTGTTCACTGTTATAATATTGGATTCATTACAAAATGTATATTTCACTTTTTCTATGCTTAAAAATCAAAGAGCATTGTAGAAAAAAATAAAAATAAAGATCAGAATCCTATCTAGATTCAAAACCAAAAAAAGATTCTCCCTCTCTCTCACTCTGCCCCTCCCCCCCCGCTCTCGTGCACTCTCTCTCTCTCTCTCTAAAAAAAACAAAAATTTCTTTCAGATGCTCTCTCATACCAATCAAAAAAAAAAAAAAAGTAGAACATTGGATATTTGGAAATGTTTCCTTTTTGTTCTAAGGTAACTCTCAAATGATTCTGTGGCTATCAAAAGTTCCCTAAAGTAGCTACTGTAATGCTAACTTATCTTTGGTGAAGCGATGCCATTTAGAAAGCTAAGTACATGAATGTGAGTTATAGCATAAATACAGATATGGCCTAGAGGACATGGGCACATAGGTGGAGTCCGGTAGAGTCCTGGAACAGTTGGTCCAAAGTATCACTTATACGTCTGTGTCACAGCTTCCCCAAGCGACTGGCCGAGCTATAAAACTATGAACCCAGCGGACTTGCAGTTCCCAGAGGGTGGAAGATTTGGAGAGGAGATCTGTCCTAGAACCAGACTGTCATGGAGAAAACAAGGTAAGACTGGGGAAAGTTCTCATAAGGATTTTTTTTTAAACAGCGTTATTGTCGCTGGTGTAGATTAGATATTATAAAATCTATCCATCGTAAATGTACAATTTGATAGTTTTTAGTAAATTTGCAGAATTGCACAGGCCTCTATGCAATCCAATTGTAGAACGAATATTCCATCACTCCAAAAAGTAACTCCTTGTCCATTTGCAGTCACTTCCTGTCTCCACTCCCAGCCCTAGGCAACCATTAATTTACCTTCTGTCTTTGTGCATGTGTCTAGTCTGGACATTTCATGTAAATGGAATCATACAATATATATGATCTTTTGTGTCTGACGTCTTTAACTTGGCATAATGTTTTCGAGTTTCATTTCGTAAGATTTTGATGAGTGACCAAGGACAGTTTGTCCAAAGGATGCTGACCTAAGATGAAAACCTCTGAATTTCTCAGTCCCCAGGGCTGGCTTGAGAAATTGACTTATTGGGGCATATCCTCCCTTTGAATTTTCTTCTTATAGACATGTAATAAACATGAAAGAGACAAATTATTAGTGATAAGGCAGATTTCCACCAAGGTTAAAGTTTTTCCAAAGCTGATCAGATAACCAAAGATTACTTCTAAAAAGGTTTTTTGTTTTTGTTTTTGTTTTTACTTATAGGAAACAAAACAAACTCAGTATTTGTGAAGCTCAACAAAGAGAAATCAGAGCCAATATTACCCTGACACATAATAAAGGCTAAATAAATGTTGGCTATTATCATTCATTCATTCATTCAACATATATTGAATGCCTGTCATATATAAGGCTCAGTACCTAGGAATTAGCGATACAAAGCGTAAAATTAGTTTTCGTAAGAAAAGGGAAAGAGGTAAGTAAACAAAAGAATGCAGTTGAGTGTGATCAGTGCTATGATAGAAGGAAGCTCTAGAAATAGGAGGAGACCTCTGGAGGGACCAGAGGTTTCCTGGAAGGATGAGTCCTAAGCTGGATTATAAAGATGGAGAAGGTGAGAAAGAGAGAAGGAGGAGGCATGAGGTCAGGTGGTGGGAGTATTTTGCTTACATAAAGGAACAGTGAGCAGAGAAAGCCTGGCTCATCTGGAAATGCCAGAGAGTTCAGCATGGTGGAGAGGAAGAAGGTTGGATGAGCAGGGTCAAGAGACGGGATCACAGAGATAAGGGAGCTGACCAGGTGTGCCACACCAAGGAAATTGAAGGTCAATGAAATATTGTAATCAGAGCAATTAGATGATCAGATGTCTGAGTACTATATTCCAGGCACTGTACTAACTACTCTATATGTGTTATCTTATTTAAGTTACTTAATAACACCCCAAAGTTAGGCATTTTCCCTATTTTACAGATGAGAAAACCAAGACTTGTAGAGACTGAGCAGCTTGCCCAAAGTCACAGTTATTAAGTGGCATGTACTGAAATTTGAATCTAGACCTTCTGGAGCCCAAATCATGTTACTGTTTCTCTTTCATCCATGATATTCACCATGATCTTACCCTGTACCCATTAGTTTTTCAGGACTCCATGGGGGAACACTTGCGGGCAGAGTCCAGGATGGTAGGAATGAGGAAGGAGAGACTGAGGTGTCCTAGAGAGGTCCTAAAGAAGTAGAATATGCAGGAATTGGTAAATCGAATGGGAGGGCAGCTGGATTGATAATGGTGCCATTTGACCAACAGGGATTAGAGAGAAGGAGGAGCAGGATTTAGCGCAAGGTAATGGTTTCTGTTTGGGTCAAGTGGAGTTCAAGTTACGTGTGGGGAAATTAAGTTTAAAGTATAGAAAGTGTAGTACTCAGAATTCTGTCTCCAGGGTCTAAGCTCAGAAGGGAGACACCAGCTAGAGACGTAGAGGAGGGAACTGTAAGCTTGGGTGTGGAGGGTGAAGCCAGGTGGGGGGTGTAGTGTGAGAAGAGAAAGCTGGTGACAAACATGGGCCCTGTCATCGAGGTGGAAGTATTTAGGGTTGTTGACTTCCTAGACAGTGGTCTAAGGGATTGATCTTCCATTAGTATCTGCAGATGGGAGGCACGTTGTGTTTTCTTCAATGAGATTACAAATTTCTTACTTCATAGAGTGGGTCACACAAGAAATTCTTATGTCATAATGAATAATTGTACCTTATATGACTCGAACTTAAGGCCTTTGTTTGTAAGTTCTCATAATAAATAGAAGGGCCTCATCAAGAAAGAACCAAAATTAACAGCCCCTGATGTGGGAGAATGTGCTGCTCAAAGACAGACATTCGATTCAGACCCATAAATGGCCACCTCTGACCCAGAAGCACATCACATGGTCTTCTCCATGCATTTCTGTTGACAGAAGTCTTAAGTGCTTAAGGGATCTATTTATCCTTTATTCATCACTTCTGTGCATTAATTTATGAAGTCGTATGAGGTCACTCAGTAGGCATCAGAAGGGAAAATGCATTTCATGGTCTACCACAGACAGAGTTTCCCATAATACAGTACGTAAGATAACAAGTTCCCATTGAACAAGCCAGAGTCCTCAAGTGGCATAGGCAGAGGTGGTCAAGTGGGTTTTTTTTTCCCAGCACTCTGGAATATTCTTTACATCAGAAAGGGCGAAAGTCCAAAGAACAGTACAATTTTTACCAAATGTTGTGGGCTGAATTGAATCCCTCCAAAATTCATATGTTGAAGTCCTAATCCTTCGTATGTAAGAATGTGACAGTATTTGGAGAAAGGTCTTTAAAGTAATTAAATTTAAATGAGGTCTTTGGGATGAGCACTAATCCAATATGACCAGTGTCCTTATGAGAAGAGATCTGGGCGCAGACACACAGACCATGGGAAGACTCAGGAAGAAGACAGCCAGCTACGAGCCAAGGAGAGAGGCCTCAGGAGAAACCAACACGGCCAACACCTTGATCTCGGACTTCTAGTCTCCAGATCCGCCAAGAAATAAACTCCTGTTGCTTAAGTAGCTCTGTCCGTGGCACTTGTTATGGCAGCCCCAGCAGACAAATACACCTAAAAAAAAAAAAAAAGGGTTATTTTCTCTCTACATGACTACGAAACCAACAAATGGCTGGATCTACGTGAAGAATTCTGGCCCGCAGTGTTTCCGTGGCGTGAGCCATTCAAGTGGGATGCCACCCTAGCTTTGCACGCTTGTGTGATTGTTACAAACGCGACGCTTCAGCCCAAGAAACAGACAAAGCTGCTTTCAAAGGAGGGCAGGAAACGGTAACCTGAAACTCCATCTATACAAAGGCTGAAAATAAAAGCAGATGGGTCTGCAATACTTTTTGCCTTCTGCCTGACCGTTCTTTGGTCAACACTTGGTAACTTGGCCCAATCTCTGGGTGCCGTTGACAAGCAATCGTTGGTGGCAGGGGAAGGCAGTCATCCGAGACAGGTGAGGGGTGAGGTCAGGGTGGCAGGTAAGGAAGGGACCAGGATGTTCCCTGCTGGCCCTGTCCACAGTCTTTGAAAAAGATGCAACTTCTCTAATCAGACTTTGCTGAAAGAGAGCCCTGTTTATCGTCAGCAGACAGCCGTGGTTAAGATTAAAGCCCTTTCAGAAGGAAGCAGGAAGGAATTTTAATCAGCTAGCTCTTCTCTCTGAATTTGTTTCCCACAGGAAAATCTAGTGGGCTGATTTTGGAAAAGATGTATGCAGGTTTGGTTCTCTCAGTTATAATTTATTTTCTCCTCTATAGGGATTGTAGTTTTGACTGTTTTCCTTTTTCTTCTTTTCCTCCTTCTTTTCTCCTCCTCCCCCTCGCCCCCGTCCCTTCTCTTTAAACAGGGACTATTTTTAGGGGCGCCTGGGTGGCTTAGTCGGTAAGTGTTTGATTCTTGGGTTCTGCTCAGGTCGTGATCTCAGGGTCATGAGATCAAGCCCCACGTCAGGCTCACAGTGAGTGGGGAGGCTGCTTGAGATTCTCTGCCCCTCCTGCTTATGCTCTCTCTCTCAAAATAAATAAATAAATCTTTAAAAAGTGAATAAATAAACAGGGACTATCTTTAACATGCCTATCAAAAGACACAAGCTACAGTTCCCATCTCAGCATCTTGCTGCATTATCTATAAACCCCCATCTTGCCCATAGACGGTCAGAGGTGGGGGGTCTCCCAGAGCAGGGTTGGAATGTGATCTGGCCTCGGCCCACCCAAAGTCACAGGAATCATTCACCCATGGATCAGTAAGGAGCAAGGGAGTTGGAGGGAGCGGCTGCTAAGGCATGTTTATCAAGTGGCCCCCTTCTTCGGCTCGGACCACCCTCTCTCTACATTCTGTACCAGCGACTGTCCTGGGTGGTGTTCTGCTCTAATCTGAGCTAATGCCCTTAACTGATGTCTAAGGTCAAATGATTTCTTCTGGTTGAGCCCAGGCCTGTCTGCCTTTCTCGGCACCGCCTTTAGGGATTGTAGGAGAGTCTCCCTTCCTCCAATCTGGTGATCATCTGTTCCTTAACAAGGCAAAGGACCGGAGGCAGGAGAAAACGCCCCAGGGGCTGCCGCACCCAAGCTCCCTGAAGACCTGCAAAGGCAGACCTTGCTCCTGGAGGAAGTCCCACAAGAGATGGGGAGGGGACCTGGGAGGAAAGGCTGTGGGTCAACTATTGTGCCTAAGAACAAAGAAAACAGCTCCAGAGGGAGGGAAAACACTCCCAGGCCTTCCGGAGGCAGCCAGGAAAGGGGAGGGGGCTGGGGGGCAAGAAACAGATGGCGGAGAAAGCAAATTATCACCACCAGCTGCTAAAAATGCTATTACAAATGGTACACCTCGGGGACGGGGGTGGTTTTCCTGGAGGAACTGGACTTGAAAAGCTGCTCCTTAAAATTCAGGGTCCTGGGTCAGGGTCCTCAGCAGCCACTTGCCGCCAGTGGGACCGTGGAAATCTCATCTGACGGCGGAAGCCACCGTGCTGGGAGGTGAGTCTAGCCGAGTATCGTGTGAAAGGCTTCGAGCCACCATCATGCACCTGAACCCAAGGGTACCGTGAGCGCCTCACCAAGGATCAGGGTCAAAGTGCACAAACACCAGGGAGACCCCCGCCCCGCCCAGCCCCCCCAGCCATCCCAGGGCAGCCCGTCTGGCTGGCTCAGCCCCTGTGTATACAGCCAGCGTGTACACATCTCGGGCTGGGGGATGGTGTCGGAGTGCTTGCCGGGAGAGTCTAGTGGTGTCTGGTAGGTATCAGCCCAGGTAAGTTAGGAAGAGCCTGGAGCCCAATACGATTGCCCCGCCTGGCACAGAAGCTGGGGCTCTGATGGCGGCAGGATGCTAAGGGTCAAGGTTATCCCGGTAGAGTGAGAATACTGTCTCCGGGTGTCTTACAGCTGACTTACTGCCGAGCCAAACCAGAGGACGTCCGGGCCTGCGGGTTCACGCGAGTGGGATGTGCAGGTAGGGCTGCGGCGAGCGGGACTGGAAGGCCCCAGAAAGACCTTCCTTTTTGCCCCCTTGGTGACGCTCATGTTGTCACCCTCACTTGTTACCCTCATGTCTGCTCCTGTGGCTTGGAGGCCAGAAGGGGCCCAGTAACGACCTGGGACCCCACTCCCCCCGATGGCAGAGTCACTGCCTACCGCAGTGGTTTTTAAACTGCTTGCCCGGGAACCCCTCAAAGGCACCCAAGCAGACGCTTGGAGCTGACAGAACCTCCTTTGCTTCAACAGAGCCCCCCCGGCACCATCTCTTTTATATATATATTGGGCTCTGGATAAGATTTGATCGCAATAAGGGCTTTAGTTGAGGGTCCTTGGTTGAAGCTGCAGACCCACTCAGGCCGCTCCGCAAAGCCAGGATCCCCTGGGAGCATGCGGGTCTGAGGGCCGCGGCAGGAAGGCTCGTCAGTCTCTGCTGCGGGATGGCAAGCTCTCAGACCCTTGCTCCGCCATCCCCTGGCCCTCCAAGCCGGGGAGGCCTCGGGGGAGAGGCCGTGAGGCCACAGCCAACCCGCACGCGCCGGGCAGGGGGAGAACCTGGGTGTCAAAAATGACAAGCACCGTGCCAAACATTTTGGGAATCACCGTGATTAGAAGAGGATGGTCATAAAATCAGCCACCCGCTCCCTCCTCTGACCTCCCAGACCCCCTCAAGATGTGGTAAGACAGCTGACCCGAGCTGTGTGTCAAACTTGCTTGCTTCCCGGATGTGTGCAGAAGCAAGCATCCTAGTGGACGGGGAAATTGATTCTCTCCAGGCCTTGCTCGGGGACCCCTGGCCACCTCTGCCGTTCCTGCTCGGCCTTCGCAGACTCCATCCTGGCCCCACGGATCCTTAACCCTTGTGAAGCCTTCCTGGTGCAGCACAGGAACGGGGAGGGGGCTGGGGGCACACCGGAGACGGCACTCGGATAGCGGAGAAAGAAAACCCCAACGTTGTTGCGCCCCGCTGCAGAAACTCCCGTTGCAAAAGGCGAGCGTATGGCTCTGGCTTCCCTGGAGGGGCATCAACGGCCCCCAGAGGGCAAGACCATGGTCAAGACTGAGCCAGCTGTAGCAGAAGCCAGGGGTGCATTTAGGAACATGCGCTGTCGGCCTGCAAACAGATACACAGCTCTCGGGTCAAATCCTGCCCAGACATGAGCTGGGAAGGCTCTCAGCAGAATTTGCCTCATTTTAATGAAATAACATCAAAGACTCAGCATGACCAGTAGCCCCTTTGTTGTGACTATAACCTCCTTTCTCTTGACTCCCGAGTCCCAAATCAAGCTTTACCAAGAGCCATTGAACTTCTCTCCGGGTGCTTTGTCCCCTGCAGGGTAGGAAACGGGAGGATGGCATTTCCAGATCTCTCTGGAACCGGGAGGAATTGCTGTAGTTTCAGTTCAGGTGCTCCCTGATTGCTAGACTCATCTAGAACCTCTTGCTGGCCCGTTCAGGTTTGTTTAGAAACCTTGGTGGTGATTATGAAACAGTTTTTGCCCCATTTGAGCACGTGTTGAGAAGCCTTGTCATGAGGCAAATAGTCTGAGGTACATATGCTCACAGATAACTCACCCCCGACCCTGGGCCAGAGACAACAGAGTCTCGGCCCTAAGTGACTTTCCATCGTAAGATTTAGAAACTCTGACACGGCGTACAATTCAGATAGGGGAAGAACATCTCTCCCAAGCCAATGCTTTGGCTCCTGGTTCTTTGGGCACCTGTGCCCATTCCCTCCAGCACCTGGGGCAACGTCAGCATGTGACAGGTGCCCTGGAATGTTTGAGGAACGGAGAAAGGAATCACAATGTTGTGTTTTCCACACGTGATTATCTAACACAGGTTTGGTTTTAACCCCCCAGGCCTGAGACATCCGAAACAGGGCTCCTCAGGGTCATTCTCCTTCATTTGCCCCGTGAACCCGGGAGAGAGAAAGCTACACTAACAGGGTTTAATTGTATCTTTCCCCGAGAGGTCTGATGCGGTCTTCCTTAAAAGCTTTTCTGAATTTGGAAAAAGGACAAATATTTAGGGGCACCTTACGTCCCACCAAGCAGAGTTTAACTGTAGCAGCTCAGAAAAAGATGTCAGGACAAAAGTGTCATCCGATGGAGGCAAGAAGACCAGCATTACCCAGCATTACCCTGCAAGCCTCCGGGGTCTACATGAGCCTCCCTTTACTTAGAACTCACACTGGTCTACCCAGAGGCTTGATCCTCCACAGACTGGGATATTTTACCTGTTTATCTATCTATTGGATATTTGAACTTTTACTCACTCCAATTCCACTCTGTTCCAGAAAGGACTTAAAGCCATGACTGAGCTTGGGGTTGTAGGGAAGTTGAAAGTGGTGGAAATAATCCCAGACCTCGATTTAGAAACTCAGAGTATAGTCAAAACTCGCCACTAAGCGACCATCTGCTTCCTCAGCTCGGAAATGAGGAATTTGAATTTCCAGCTCTAACGGATCTGAGATATGAAGCCAAAGCGACAAGAGTAAAAAATGGGATATAGTCTCAGAAATCTGTACCCCGTTGCAGGGCCTCCTGGCGTCCTGGAGCCTTAGAATGGTTTCCAATTTTCCAAAGGACAGAAGTACAGCTTGAGTAGAAATGTATGGTTTGGGACTTTATCCCATCCTTCAATTAAAAACCAAACCAAAACAAGAAAAACTTCTTATTCCCACCAGATGTATATACATCACCCTTTTGGGATGATGCAACCAGAGAGCATTTCTGGGATTCATTATGTCCCAATAAACATGTTGGAAAAGAGAAAAACAAAAAACAAAAACAAAAAAAACCAAAAACAGCAGCCCCTTTTAAAAGACTATTTTATGCAAGTCACTGCTAATAAATAAACTTTTAAAAACCCGGAAGCCCTCTGAGTATGCCTGTCTTTGAAGCTGTGGTCAGACTCCAGGAGAAAGCAACCCAACACGAGCTCCTCCATCTAGAGGGAGAGGGGCCAAGCCACCCCCTCACCACACTCCCCGGCTCCCACTGGAGCCCGAGGGCTTGGCCACCGGAACTTGGCCTCCTTCCTGAGCACGCGCACCCTTCCACGGTACTTCCAACACATCCACTCAGGTGAGGCTGTGCTCCTCTCCTGGGTAATGGAGACACGAAGAACTGGAGTTTCTGCCCTTCAGGACTTCAAAATCTAGCCTAGTGAGGGAGCCAGGATGACAAATAACATGACGCATTACAGCGTAGTTATGGGCTGAATTTTGTGTCCCCCTCAAATTCATATGCGTACGTCCTAACCCCCAGTCACTCAGAATGTGACTGTGTGAGATGGTGCTTCTAAAGATGCAATCAAGTCAACATGAGGTGTCCTTCCAAGAAGAGGTTAGGATCAGACAGACACACAGAGGGAAGACTGTGTAAGGACACAGAGAGACAGCCCTTTGCCAAGCCAAGGAGAGAGGCCTCAGGAGGAGCCAAGCTTGCCGGCACCTTGATCGTGGACTTTCAGCCTCCAGGGCTGCGAGAAAATAGATTTCTGTCTGTAGTACTTTGTTATGGCAGCCCATGCAAACTAAGACCCATGGGTACTCATCCATCCATTCATTCAGTCAGTCATTCATTCATTCAAAGATGTACAGCACCTATTGTGTAAGCCCGTGCAAGTTCCTGAACCTAGAGAGCAGAAGACAGTATCATCACTGTCTTCAGAAATGGTCAATGCAGAAGGTGCCTGAGTCGCTCAGTCGGTTGAGGGTCCAACTCTTGGTTTCAGCTCAGGTCATGATCTCAGGGTCATGGAATCGAGCCCCACATAAGGCTCCACGCTCAGTGGGGAGGCTGCTTGAGGTTCTCTCTCTCCCCCTGCCCCTCCCCCTGTGCTTGCGTGCGCATGTGCCTACTCTCTCTCTCTAAAATAAATAAATAAATCTTTAAAAAAAAAAACCGAAATGGCCATAGGTTAGTGAAGAAGATAGATATTCATATGCATTTAAGTGTTCTTATGATGTGTTATTGTGGAGAGATTTTATTTATTTACATCCCACATTGTTCTGAAAATGATTTCTCTTTTTTATTTTTATTTTTTTAACGCTTTTATGTATTTGAGAGAGAGAGAGAATGAACGGGAGAGTGGCAGAGGGAGAAGGAGAAGCAGACTCCCCACTGAGCAGGGAGCCCGATGCGGGGCTCGATCCCAGGACCCTGGGATCATGACCTGAGCCGAAGGCAGACGCTTAACCAACTGAGCCACCCAGGGGCCCTGAAAATGATTTCAAAAGTATAAACAGAGCATTCTGAAGGCTAGGATGATTGACCCGGAGGAGGAGTTTAGAAAAGCTTCACAGAGATGAATTTCATTTGTAGATGAGCGAGAGCCACACTATAACTTTCATGGGCTCTAGGCACTTTTGCCTTTGTGGACTCCTTTCTCCATAAATTTTTTTTATCATGTTTTACTAATGGAACTGGTAAAGACATATATTGCATATTAAAACATTTTCTTTGATCTAAAAGTTCATTTTCCTTTCCTGACTTAAAAAGAAATTAAAACATTTTCATGGGCCCCTAAAATTACAGTGGATTCTAGGCACTGCGACTCCAGCCTGGTATGGAAGTCAGCCGTGGAGGTGAGGGAAAGGCATTCTATGTCAGAATTCAAGACCAGGAGACAGTACAGCACATTTTAAAAACTGCAACTTCACAGGGCGCCTGGGTGGCTCAGGCGGTTAAGCATCTGCTTTTGGCTTAGGTCATGATCTCAGGGTTCTCATCTCAGGGTCCTGGGATCGAGCCCCATGTTGGGCTCCCTGTTTAGCGGGGAGTCTGCTTCTCCCTCTCCCTCTGGCCCTCCCCCCTGCTTGTGCTCTCTCTGTCTCTCTCAAATAAATAAATAAAATCTTTTTAAAAAATTACAGTTTCACTGTGACTAGACCCACAGGGCTGCTAAGGGAAGGAGAAGCTGAAGAGGCAGACCTGGGCCAGCTGAGAAAGCTCTGGAATGCTACGCGAAAGCAATGGTGTACTGGTAAATGCTAAACAACTAGGTCTCTGGAGGAAAAAAAGCTCTGATTTGTAGTGTTTGCCGATTTTCTGGGTGTAAATGTTCCCGCATGGCCGATTTCAAGCTGCCCACCATGATGTCGCCAAACAGAGCTGGGAAGGGGACCAGGTGCAGTCGGTTCTTGCAAGCCGGGCAGCCGGGGTCCAGCGTGGTCTGCACGGAGGCAGTGAGGAGTGATTTCTGTCTCCAAGAGTGGAGAGCCTGTAAGTAGGGGGTTTATGGAACCAGATTTTTATTTTAAATCACGCTGTGTCTCTGATAGAATCCATTCAGCTGCAAGGAACAGAAAAGCCAACTAAAATTGGCTTAAACTGTTAGGAAATCTGCTGACTCACATGGTAAGAAGTCCAGAGGTGATAGAGGTCTGTTAATCCAGCAGCTGAAGATGCCCTTTCTGCCTCTCCATTCTGCCGTCCACAGTTGGCTTCATTTGAAACCAAGCTCTTCTAGTGGTTGAAGAATGCCTGCCAGTACCAATTGGGACTAAGTGCTTCCTTGTTTTCCACGGCCCTCTAAGAAGAAAAAGAAACAATTTCCTAGAGGTTCCAACAAATCTCTCTTCCTGCCTTGTCGGGCAGAATCAGTCACACACCTGTTCCTCACCGATCTCTGATAATGGGAATGAGACGTCCCTTGTATGAGATCAATTCCTGGAACCAGGGTTGAGGTCGGCTTCCCCTGAGGCACAGGGGCTATGCGGGGTTGGGGGGTGGGGGTGAGGGGGTGGTGGGATACCAGAACAAAATTGGGATTCTGTTAGGAAGGAAGATGTGGGCAATTGGGAAGAAAGAGAAGTTACTGGATCCTGGGTAGGCAGCCAGCAACTGTCCTTCCCAGTCTGGAAAGAGAGAGAAGATGAATTAGACCAGGGGAAGAGGGGAGGCCAATAAGGACCCTTTTGTAATTGACAGGGTAAGAGATGATCAACAGCTGACTAGAAATGGTGATCACAAAGAGGGGGGAGAGAAAGAAATGAATTCAGGGAATGTGTAGGAGATAAACTAATAGGACTCAGAGCCCGACTAGGAGAAGAATTAGGAGTTCTTAGTAGTTCGTGAAAACACCAACCAAGACAGGAACATAGACGCACACAACCAACGATGAAGATAATGCATTCAGTTTGGCGTATTTTGACTATACATAGGACATTCATGAAGTTGATGTAGGTTTGGAGTGGGGTCTGGAGCCATCGGCCAAGAAAGAATGCTTGAGATATTTTTGGTGCAAAAAGGTGATTTTATTAAAGCACAGGGACAAGACCTGTGGGCAGAAAGAGCTGTTGCACTGAGGTTGTGAGGGGTGACTGATTATATACTTGGGAGTTGGGGGAGGTAAGGACAAAGGGAGGTTTCCAAAAGGACTTTCGTATGCTAAAGGAGACTCCCAGGATCCTGGAGGCCTGGCTAGTGTCAAGCTAAGTTTGTTTTCCCTCAAGTGAAGCATTAACAGTAAGGCAGTTGGGAGTTCACTGGAGGAATGTTACATTCTGCCCGCCTCAAGTATTTGTCAATGGGCCGCAGGTTATAAAGAAGTTTAATTTTATTTACATTCCCTTCTGCCTTTGTTTCCCACAACACTGTGGAGGGGAGAGTGATGTTGGGGCTCCAGGAAATTGAGTCCATGGGTCTCTGGGAGTTAGGCTATTGATAAGAATGCTTTTTCCTTGCAACTAAGACACTAAGACATTTGTAAACTGATAGAGACTCAGGTCCTGGAGGACTGTGATCTCAGTCAGTTAACCATTTGTTTATTCCCTTATTTTTATTTTAAGGCAGCCTGGAGTGCCTGAGGAAGGTCACACACAGATCCCACCCAGGAGCTTTGGGCGGGGAGAGTTGCGGAGTGTCAGCTTGTGCTTTGCCTTCTGCTCCCTCATCAAAGAGATGTCCCGTACTGAGTTGAAAAATTGAACTCAGAAGCAAGGCAGGAACTAGAGAGATTGATGAGTCATTAGAGAGGTGGTCGCTATAGGCCTAGATGACATTGCCTTGGGAAAACATGTAGACTGAGGAAAGAGGGATGAGGTGAGAACTTTGTTATATACAAATATTGAGGAATGTGGTGGGAAAAGATACAACGGAGAATAACCTGGATTTGGGGGACTCCCTGGCCTTAGAGATCTGGACAGAATTGCTTGCAACCCCACTGACCAGGTTCCTATGTCCGGTCCAGCTTCTGCAAGCTTCCAAGGACTGCCTGTGTCCTGGCTGCTCCTGGCCCCCAGCATCTGCATCCTGGAGGTGGCCTCCGGGACCCCTACATCCCTGGACTGGGAAGCTCAGCACCTCCCGTTCCCAGCCTGAGACCAGGAGTGGTAACAAGAGCGTAGATCTTACAGATTTAGAAGGAGAGATGATGGACAAGGGCTTAAAATCTATACGGTTAGATACTGCTGTTTTCCTAAAGAACAAAAATCCAACTGAGTAAATGTTGAAGATCTAGTTGGTTCTACGAAGCGATTCATGAGTGGGACGGCATCCCACCCAGCAAGAAGAGGGGTGCTTCGAGGAGTTGTACAAAATAGGTTTTTATAGGAAGGAGGGTGGGGTAAGAAAGTTATTAGCAAACAAAAAACAAAGGATTGTTCCAGGGGCGCCTGGGTGGCTCAGTCATTAAGCGTCTGCCTTTGGCTCAGGTCATGATCCCAGGGTCCTGGGATCGAGCCCTGCATCGGGCTCCCTGCTCAGCGGGAAGCCTGCTTCTCCCTCTCCCACTCCCCCTGCTTGTGTTCCCTCTTTTGCTGTGTTTCTCTCTGTCAAATAAATAAATAAAATCTTTAAAACAAACAAACAAACAAAAAACCCCACAAAGGATTGTTCCAGCCAAGGTCAAGGGGGTCTTATTAAGTGAATGACTTCATCTTGCTTTGGGGGAATGGAGAGGGCCCAGGTGACAGATTACCTCACTGGAGTTGATCAGGAAATTCCTGACTGACCAGTTAAGACTTCCACTTTTAGAGGAAGTTGAAACTGCAATTAGGTTAGGTGTTAAGGCCCTGTTGGGTGAGTTGGCTTAAGTGATGCCATTTTGGGCCCCTGGTTTTCTTTTTAACGAACGCTACCATAGCCCCAGTTCCTGGATAGGACAAGAGCTCAATATATATTCTCTGAATAAATTAGTTAATAAAGGTTTTTCTTTGTGGTCCTCCACCAAACTGGGCCCCAGATTTCTCTTTCTCCTACCTAGAGTCCACCTGGGCCCAACAACCTTCAGAGTTATAGCCGGCAGGAAGGGGGCGGGCCTCTGCCTGGGAGAGACCCTGTCAAAAATGAGACTGTGGAACCCCTGGTCTTCCCTCCAAGATTCAATCTGGGATTTGGCCACATACACATGTGAAATAAAGCGTATAACTCTATGAGGATTAATGGGAATAAATAACATGTCACTACCATCTGCATTAACTCTCCCTTCAAGAGTGTGGGCTAATTCCTCTGTGTATGTCACAGCAAGGCAGGAGGATGATAAGGACAGAGGAGCGTGGACTTGGAATGACAGAGGCCTGAATCAGGAGACTGTAGGAACATGGTGTTCTCACTGATGTCTAGGAAACTTACTTCCCCAAACTTTCCATCCCAGGACAACGCCCTCGGAATTTACAGTCCATGGGCTCAGATCCAGTGATTTCTCTCACCGTAATTCAGTGGATCAAGTTTCTAAACAGAAGATGGCAACAGAAAAAACTCTTCTTTTGGTTGTCAAACTGTTCTGAGTCTTTTCTTCTTGGTAGACCAAAATCCTTAACTCTTCATTCTCTTTAATTACCTCATCCCATAGAACCCTCTCAGGCATAGGCAGACCTGATCCCATTTTCAATGCAGACAATCTAATCTCTCTCCATCCAAGTCCCAGGGGAATGTGAGCTCCATTTGGACAGTCTTGTCTCTTGACTCTTTAGCACCAGGCTTTCAAGACATTTTTGTTGAATGAATAATACAGACTCACTGGTTTGCTGGATAGTTTCTTAAAAAATGATGCCCACTTTTCCCTAAATATGCCGAGAACATGGGTAGACAGATGTCTCTTTATGTTGTAACAGAACTTAAGGGGTTCACCGTTTGGGGCACATCAAATTGAACACAACCCAAGTAAAGGCTGGAAGCAAAGAATTTTCTATTACTTGTTGCAGGGAAGGAGACAAGGAGATAGCTCTCAAAGCACTGTCTCCCCGTGGGGTTAGTACAGGAAGCTTTTATTCAGTGTATTATTAGGAAGCAGGGCCAGGGGCTCGCCCAGGAACTTTTGGTTCATTCAACTGCACGTGCCTAGAGCATCCACGTGCTAGTGTATACACTGTATGTTCACAAATTGATGGAAAACTCCACCCACAGGGGGAGATTAGTATTATAATGAACTAAAGGTAATTTTAGGGCAGCTCAGGGGGGCTTCTGCACAGGGAGTCAGCTCCAGTCCGGCTCGAACTGGCTCAGGTAAGGGGCTTGCAGGTGGGACACACTTAGCAAGGGGCTCTCAGGGGAAACTCCTAGTCAGCTTCTCCTGGGCTGGAACTGTTAGTTCTGCAAAACAAAACAGTCCTTCCCTGCTTTTGTCCCTTCCCCTCCTCCCTTCTGCAGATAGCTTTCAGCCCTCTTATGTGAGTAACTCCCCACTGCATCCTAGCTAAAAGTGTCTCTACTTTCAGTTCTTTTGTGGACATTCCCAGCAGTGGCTTTGCTGGGTCACGTGGTGATGTTATGTTTAATCTTTCCAGGACCTGCCATGCTGTTTTCCACAGGAGAGAACCATGTATGGCTTTTTCATAACCAAAACGCATTAATTTTTTTAAAAGCTGGTGAAAACTGCAAACAACGTTGCCCTTTGTAGGTCTCTTCATAAAGGGTATGGTACAGCATGGATGAGGCTGGAGGACATCATGCTGAGTGAAATAAGCCAGTCACAGCAGGACAGGTACCTTGTGATTCCACTTAAAGGAGGAGCCCAGGATGGTCAAACTCACAGAGAGAGAGGGTAGAATGGTGGTTGCCAAGGGCTGGGGGGATAAGGTTATGGGGGGGTGGGTGTTGTTTAGTGGGGATAGAGTTTCAGTTTGTGAGCACAGCTATGTGAATGTACTTAATGCTCCTGAACTGCACGTTTAAAAACAGTTAAGATGGTGGGACGCCTGGGTGGCTCAGTCGGTTAAGCATGTCTGCCTTTGGCTCAGGTCATGATCCCAGGGTCCTGGGATCCAGCCCCGCATCGGGCTCCTTGTTCGGCTGGGAGCCTGCTGCTCCTTCTGCCTGCCACTCCCCCTGCTTTTGCTCTCCTCTCTCTCTCTCTCTGACAAATAAATAAAAAATTAAATCTTTAGGGACGCCTGGGTGGCTCAGTTGGTTAAGCGACTGCCTTCGGCTCAGGTCATGATCCTGGAGTCCTGGGATCGAGTCCCACATCCGGCTCCCTGCTCAGCAGGGAGTCTGCTTCTCCCTCTGACCTTCCCCCCTCTCATGCTCTCTCTCTCATTCTCTCTCTTAAATAAATAAATAAATAAAATATTAAAAAAAAAAATTAAATCTTTAAAAAGATCGTCAAGATGGTAAATTTTATGCTCTGCGTATATTATACAATATAAATAAGTAAAAATAAAAACATATTGGTTGCAGAAAAGTATAAAATAAGGGAAAAGTGGTGCCTGGGTGGCTCAGTCAGTTAAGCCTCTGCCTTCTGTTCAGGTCATGATCCCAGGGTCCTGGGATCAAGCCCCACATCCGGCTCCTTGCTCGGCGGGGAGTCTGCTTCTCCCTCTGCCTCTGCCCCTCCCCATCCCCACTTGTGTGCGCGTGCACGCGCGCACCCGCACGCGCTCTCTCTCTCTCTCAAATAAATAAATAAAATCTAAAAGAGAAAAAAAGAAAGGGAATAAAACCAATCACTATCTCACTATTCAGAGATAACTATTAATGGTTTGGTGTATTTCCTTCCAGTCTTTTTTCAAAAGTCTTGTTAGTGCCATGAGTTTGTGAGTGAGCATGGATACACACACATCTGTAAGCACACACTATATATGTATATGCAAGCACTTATATTTTAATATAAAAATAAGATTGAACTACAATCTAGTTTTTATTTAGCCTTTTTACTTAATATTATATTCTTTGTTTAAACCTTTTTTTACCTTTAAAAATATTTTAATTCCAGGGGTGCCTGGGTGGCTCAGTTGGTTAAGTGTCTGCCTTTGGCTCAGGTCATGATCCCAGGGTCCTGGGATCGAGTCCCGCATCGGGCTCCCTGCTCAGTGGGGAGCCTGCTTCTCCCTCTCCCTCTGCCTCTGCCCCAGCTCATGCTCTCTCTCATTTTCTTTCACTCTCTCTCAAATAAATAGATTAAATATTTAAAAAATATTTTAATTCCAGTTAGTTAACATACAATGTTATATTAGTTTCAGATGTACAGTAAATGATTGAGCACTTCCATACATTACTCAGTGCTCATCATGATAAGTGTCCTCTTAATCCCCATCACCTATTTCAAGAATACCCCACCTTAATCCCCATCACCTATTTCAAGAATACCCCTCTGGGGACCATCAGTTTGTTCTCTATAGTTCAGTCTTTTTTTTATTTCTCTCTTTTTTCTTTGTTCATTTGTTTTGTTTCTTAAATTCCACCTATGAGTGAAATCATGTGGTATTTGTCTTTCTCTAGACTCACTTATTTCGCTTAGCATGATACACTCTAGCTCCATCCATGTCATTGCAAATGGCAAGACTTTGTTCTTTTTTATGCTGAATAATATTTCATTTTGTGTGTGTGTGTGTGTGTGTGTGTGTATACACACACGTATACTATACACACACATATCACTTCTAATTTATCCATTTATCTATTAATGGACACTTGGGCTGCTCCCATAATTTGGCTATTATAAGCAATGCTGCAATAAACAGGGATGCATATATATTTTCAAATTAGTACTTTTGTATTCTTTGGGCAAATACCCAGTACTAGAATTACTGGATCCTATGGTAGTTCTTTTTTTTTTTTTTAAAGATTTTATTTATTTATTTGACAGAGAGAGACACAGCGAGAGAGGGAACACAAGCAGGGGGAGTGGGAGAGGGAGAAGCAGGCTTCCTGCTGAGCAGGGAGCCCGATGCGGGGCTTGATTCCAGGACCCTGGGATCATGACCTGAGCGGAAGGCAGACGCTTAACTGACTGAGCCACCCAGGCGCCCCGGTAGTTCTATTTTTAACTTTTTGAAGAACCTCCATACGTTTTTCACAGTGACTATACCAATTTGTATTCCTTCCTACCAACAGTGTATAGGATTCCTTTTTCTCCACATTCTCGCCAACTTATTGTTTCTTGTGTTTTTGACTGTAGCCTTTCTGACAGGCGTGAGGTGATATCTCATTGTGTGTTTTTTTTTTAAAGATTTTATTTATTTATTTATTTGAGAGAGAGAGAGCATGAGGGGGGGAGGGTCAGAGGGAGAAGCTGACTCCCTGCTGAGCAGGGAGCCCGATGCGGGACTCCATCCGGGACTCCAGGATCATGACCTGAGCCGAAGGCAGTCGCCCAACCAACTGAGCCACCCAGGCGCCCTCATTGTGGTTTTGATTTGCATTTCCCTGATGATCAGTGATGTTGAGCATCTTTTCATGTGTCTGTTGGCCATCTGGATGTGAAGAAATGTCTGCTTATGTCTTCTGCCCATTTTTTAATTGGACTATTTGGTTTTTTGAATATTATATTCTTTAAAACATCTTTTTTTTAAAAAAAAGATTTTATTTATTTATTTGAGAGAGAGAGCATGAGCAGAGGGAGGGCAGAGGGAGAGGGAGAAGCAGACTCCCTGCTGAGCTAGGAGCCCGACACAGGGCTCAATCCCAGGACCCTGGGATCATCACCTGAGCTGAAGGCAGATGCTTAACTGACTGAGCTACCCAGGTACCACTAAAACATCTTTTTTAATGGTATATTCTGGGCCAATACTACAGTTTTAATTATTATAGCTTAGAAAATTAAAGCTTAATTATTATATTTGGTAGGTAGGTTTCTCTAACTTGTTCTTTTTAAGGAGAGTTATGGCTATTCCTGATCCTTTGTTCATCCTTATAGATTTTAGAAAAAAGATTGTCGGGTTTTATTAAATAAGATGGAAGAGAAGAAGGAGGAGGAAGGAGGAGCAGGAGTTCAAATAATTTCAAAAGACTAGACTGATAGAGATCACGTGTACCAACAGTGCAGTTAAATCCATGACAGAAAAGATCCCAAGAAAAATCGGCAGTATATAAAGGATAGATAGCAAAGAACATACTTCTATAGAGCTCGAGTGTCAAAAAAGCAAGCATAACTGAAAATTTAAAAATTAGAACTGAATAAAACACATAAAAATTTGTGGAGTGGCAGGGTGCCTGTGTGGCTCAGTCGGTTAAGCATCTGACTCTTGGTGTCTGCTCAGGTCATGATCTCTGGGTCGTGAGATCGAGCCCCGTGTTGGGCTCGGGCTCAGCATGGAGCCTGCTTGGGATTTTCTCTCTCCCTCTCCTCTGCCCCTCCTCCCACCCACACACTCTCTCTCTCAAAAACAAAACAGAAACTTGTGGAGTGGCAAAAACTATACTTTGAAGGAAATT
Organism: Halichoerus grypus; assembly: GCF_964656455.1. Classification (NCBI taxonomy): domain Eukaryota; kingdom Metazoa; phylum Chordata; class Mammalia; order Carnivora; family Phocidae; genus Halichoerus; species Halichoerus grypus. Next base: position 68,477,115 of record NC_135718.1, read on the forward strand.
TCCAGTCTTAAAGGTTTCCAGAAGAAAAGCCCCAATTGAATTAACTAAATGTTTAAAGTAAGAAGTTTAAAAAAGACTAGTAGAATAAAACCCAAGAATAAGAAAGAAGGTAATAAAGTTGGCAGAGATTTACATAATATATAACAATTATACAGAAATAGAAAGGATTAATAAGGCTAAGAATTTGTTCTCTAAAACACTAATAAAATAGATTGAACTGGCAATATTAATCAAAGAGATAAGGAAGAAAGTACAAATATATTAGTGATAAAGAGGGGTTATGAGAGTAAATGCAGCATAGATTTAAAGTATAATATGAATAGTTTCATGCTAATAAATGAAAAGACTTCGATGAAACGGATACATGCCAAGAAAAATGCAAATTATCAAACACGACTCAAAAAGGAATAGAAAATCTTGATTGTTCCACAATCAATGAAGAAATGAAATTATAGTTAAAAAATAATTACAGACCCAGATGCTTTTTGGGCAAATTTTATCACTTAAGGACAGACAGTGCATTCCAATCTTACACAGAAAAGGAGAGAACATTTCTCAAATCATGTTATGAGGCTAGTAAAACCTTGATACTGAAATTAGAGAGTACAGAAAAAGAGTTTTACAGATGGTTCTTATTCATGAAATGAAAGTTGCAAAATTAAATATTAGCAAATGAAATCCAGCAATGAGTTCAAATACATGTATGTATTTTTTTTTCCAGGAATGCAAGATTGTTTTAAATGGGAAATTTGATTAATGTGATTTTCCACATGGATAAGCCAATTCATTACTTCTGTAACAAGCATCTGACATTGCTTTCTGATCAATTGGAAACATGCCTCCACCCCCACTCGCTACACCACACCAACTGAGAAGTGCTCCTTAGAGTTGGTGCGGAGGAAAATGTCAGGGACGTAGATTAGTGAGAACAGCTTTGACGGCACACAGGGAGGCAGGGCCGAAATGAGACCACAGTGGGCAGGACACAAAGGACAGTGAGCGCATTTCCCCGGCGAGGCCGCCTTGAGGTGAAGGCAGAGGAGCCAAGAGGCAGATACTGTCTCCCAGCTTCTGAGGCCCGAAGCACCCCCCGCCCCCGGTTTGCCTGCATTTCTTGCACGCTTCCCGTTTCAGTCTGCAATTTTATCTGAGTCTATTCAAATCCATTTCTACTCTAATAATAGTTGCCGAAGATAACCACCTTCTTTGCCTAGGAATTCCTACGTATCTTCAAGACAAAGCTCAAATTTCAACTTCTGTGGCACGTTCCTCCCCTCCCCTAGACAGATTAACTTGCCTCCTTCTATGTGATCCTGTAGCATTTTGTACAGAATCCAGCTTCCTTGCCTAATTCCAATACCATATGAGAAGCATATACGGATCTCCTCCAGTGCCTGCCATGTATTATTAGTAGATCCTCAACAACTGTTTGTTGAATAAATAGTAACAGACGTATACCAGGCACTGTGTTTGGTTTGTTGCACATCATCTCATCTAACTTTTAGAACTATGAGATAGATGCTTTTACTGTCCATTTAATAAACTACAAACAGAGGAACAGAGAAGTTAAGGAACTTGCCCAAGTTCAACACAGGTAGACTCGTGGGTAGCAAGACAAGGATTCGGAACCCAGGCAGTCAGTTTCCAGAATCCTAGCTCTTAAGATGAACCTACTGTGGTTTGGGGACCAGTCCTAGGAAACCAAATTATCTTAGTTTGAAACGTTTCTCACATTAGGGGAAGATTTTTCAAAGCGAGCCAGTGAAACAGATGGAATCCACGATATACCTGTATATTATTTACATCTTGCATATGAATGACTTCCCTGGAAAGCTAGAACGCTTCTTCTCAGACCATTTCCAGGTGAGCAGAGCTACCCTGAGATGGGTTGTTGGCCGCTGTGACAGTGACATAAAACTTAGGAAGTGGGGTGGACGAGAAGCACTGTTTCCTTTTTTTTTTTTTTTTAAAGATTTATTATTTTTTTTACTTTAGAGAGAGAGCATGAGCAAGTGGAGGGGCAGAGGGAGAGGGAGAGAGAATCTCAAGCAGACTCCCCACTGAGCACGGAGCCTCTTGTGGGGCTCGATCTCAGGAGTCTGAGATCATGACCTGAGCGGAAATCAAGTCAGACGCTTAAAGGACTGAGCCACTCAGGCTCCTGGGAAGCGCTGTTTTCTACGCCATGTATTGCTTGCTCATATAGTGGGGGCTGTGGTTATTATCCATCTCTTTCTCCTCCTAGGATTTTTTTTTTCTTCTGTTTTGAAAATAATATTCTCTAGGTATGTAGTAGTCACTGATTTCCAGGCTCTCTGCTGGACACTCCACTGTTTCAGGCCGCCTTCCTATCAACGTCGTGAGTAGGCGCTGCGGGGAAGCACGGCCGGCGGAGAGATACAGAATCACGGTCGTGTGAATTACACACCGCGGGGAGGACATGGAGCCAGGACCCCCTCAGCAGTGCTCACCCTGAGCACCGGCCCTTCATGAACTCCAGGGGCCTGAGTAGGGTCCCCGCGCTGTGCAGCGCCCTGCTCCCCACCGAGCCCCACCCGGGGCCCCGCTGGGTGTCAGGTTGTCAATGGCCCGGATGGAAGAAGTTGTTGCCGGTTCTTCTGCCGTGGTGCCTGGTCTTTGTGCCCAGTGTCTGTGAAATCGGAGCTCCTGGAAGCACGGCGAGAAGGTGCTTGTCAGCTGCCTCTGCTTGGATTTCAGGGAGCATGGGGAGGTGAGTGTGTCACAGCCCCACCCCCGGCTCTGGGGTTACCACGAAATTCCCAGCAGATTTCTCTTCCTCAAACACAAAGACCGCTCTGATTCGGGATCGCTGGAGAATGGGCCTGATCTACACATTTCCCCCCTCTTTATTTGGGATCATGAAGGGGTCTTACTTAAAATAGAATGGGGGCGCCTGGGTGGCTCAGTCGGTTAAGCGTCTGCCTTTGGCTCAGGTCATGATCCCAGGGTCTTGGGATCCAGCCCCGCATCGGGCTCCCTGCTCAGCGGGGAGCCTGCTTCTCCCTCTTCCTCTGTCCCCACCCAGCTCCCCTCCCACTCGTGCTCTCTCTCAAATAAATAAATGAGATCTTTAAAAAAAATTTTTTTTTAAATAAAATGGAATGGAGTGTAGGGATGAGTGAAGCCAGTTATGCGGAAAAGAGACCTTGCAGATTTTGTGGAGGGGACAGAGGAGAGCTCCGGGAGGCACAGGGTCAAATCCTGGCTTCCTCCATTGCTAGTTCCTTAAAATGGTAAGTTACTTCATTACTCCTTGTTTCTTCCACGTTCATGAATTGCCTTGCTTTTCCTATCTGTGAAATCAGACTGGGATTGCTTAATTCGCAATCGTGGAAACTCCATGAGAAGACACAGCCCAAATCGTCCAGTTGTTTGATTACTGATGGTTATCACTATTGCAGTGTTTGTAAGATCAAAGTATGATTTAGAGACGTAAACACAGGTATCTATTGTTTGGCCATTCCAAGTGTAGCTGCCAAAACGTCCGCGGGAAATCATTTTATCTCTTGAACGTGTTTCTTTAAAAAAAAAAAAAAAAAAGGAAAAGGAAAAAGCCTAATTTAGGTCACAATGTATGGATTCATAGCGGAGTATTCCTGAAGGGTTGGGAAGAGCCCAGTTACCCGGTCACCTTCACAATAAAGGGAGTTAAACACTCCCTCATAGAAGAATTGCTGGACACTGTCTAATTAAGGATGGCGCTCTGCTCCAGAGAACCTAGAGGCTCGGTTTCTCACCCAGCTGCTCCCTCGTCCTGGAAGGGAAGTGCTGCATTCATGAAATCACGACAGGCATGATTTCCTTTGCCTCTCTCCCCTTAAAACCTCCAAATTTGGCGATCTGACCCACAGATCCAGGAAAAAAGGCATCCAGGAGAATAATATCGGTGATTTTACAGTAGAGGAGCAGACTTCCGCCCCGGTAAGGGCATCATGAAGGTGGACAGAAAGAATACATTCATTCTCGAAGGAAAAACATCCAAGCAACTCCCCGCGGCCTCTGGCACGGACACATCTCCACTCCTCTCTCCCTCCTTCCTTATTTTGCCAGGCCCTGTCAGCTTCCTGCAGATGGAGCCTGCTCCACGTATTCCCAAACTGCTCCGTGGGGCTGGTGACCTCACGCTGCCCTCCGTCCTGGGCTCCCATTCAGGCAGAAATTCCCATTAGACTCCCACTCAGAAGATAGGACCTCGATGGCAGGTATTGTGCCCGGCTGAATTGGCCCAGCTGCTCTGTGGCATTTTGATGGATGTGAGTCCGGATGAGACCTTTTAAAACCCAATTTCCTTTGGAAAGGCAGCTTGGAAAATCACTCCAGCTTGTGTGTGATTCTGTGTGTGTGTGTGTGTGTGTGTGTGTTTTCATGTGTGTGTACCCCACACAATCCAAATGCCCCTCAAATACAATAGATATAGAATTTAATGAAATTCAATTAATTTGAATTTAATTTGGGGATCTCCAATGGTAAGGAACAAAGCAAATTCCACATCCCTTAACTTTTAATGTAGGAGTAATCCAGGCCTTTCCATGTCAAAGCACACTAAAGATATTCATAATTTTATCTTGGATCAAAAGCTTCTTCAAAATAAACAGGTTTAGCAAATTTCCACGATGCGCCCAGAGTGTTTCCAACTCCAGAGGCTCACTGCTTCGCCCTCCAAGAAGTTCAAAAAGAGCTGCTTCACCCTACAGGATATCAGTCAAAAAGTCCAACCCCTCATTTGTCCCCAGCCACATCAGAAAAGAAGGTCTAGGAAATTTGCATCTGTTTAATCCAGTAAATAACCTATCATCAGACTCACGGCCCTGGCGACCAGGTCAATCTGTCTGGGGGTTTGCCTCAAGAAACTGTGTATTTTATAAAAGCAAACGGTTCTGAGTGGTCTCATTGTTTCCTTTCACAAGAGCCTTTGGCTTTTCTTTCCGAGTCAGAAAGACGTGAGGACACAAAGCCAGCTCCCCCCAGCTCATGGTGACCCATCTCATTATTTTATATTTTGTGCTCGGTGTAGTCTTTCTCACGACGCTTGTTCTCAGCTGAGGATGTTCCTCTCTCCCACACAGTTCCTACTCGGTGCTGCATTTCAAAAGACGTTCATGGTGACCCCACAAGGGGAAACTCTCGGGGTTTGGAGGAAGGGCCACCTTTTGAAGAGAAACAGGTGAAAAAGTAACCCACTGATGATATAGGAGCTTCCTGCGCCCCGGGAGAGATTTCTGTGTAACTGAAGAGTCAAGAACACCTGGCCCGGTAGGATGAGCGGCTCATCTCCTTAGAACTGGCATGTAACTTCAAAGATGTGTCCCAAGCGACTTCAATAATTCCATATCTGAATGTAAGACATACTAGGAGCGGGGCTGACCTGCACAGGAGCATGAAAAAATGGGGAGGCAGATTTTCAGAATGTGGGTTCTTCTATGCCATGCAAGGGGAGGGTGTTCTAATTCCAGAACACTCTTGTTCTTTGGCCAGAATGCCTCCTGGCGACAGAAGGGCATTTCTTCAGCCTGCTTCAAATCGATACAAGTGTCCCTTGATAACTGTCTGTCCCTCCTGCTTTAATTTTGTGCTCAAAGCAGAGCTCCTGAGCTGGGAGCTGGTGTCTTGAGTCATTCAGCCCCTGGAGTGCCCTGGGGAAATGGCTGCCCACATTCTCCTGCTGTGAGCACTCCTCGTTCTGAGGACAGCTGCAGTCTGCCAATCTGTGCGTGTGAACTTGGCTAGTGAGCCTGTCCGCCAGAGGGTCGCTAACTCTAAGTGGAGGATAAAAATGACTTCTCTGGACTTTTAAGCCAAGACACCAGACTCTGAACCTTGGAGACTGTATGCCAAGTACTGCCTGGCCAGGGGCATGGCCCAGAGCACTTAGTAGGTCCCCCTACACTGAGAGTGCATGCTCAGTTTTAACAGGTGTGTCCACTCTGCTTATTGGCATTCGATGTTCCTGAAGTTGGAAGTCATGAGTTCAACCCCTACAGTTTTTCACATGGAAATTCTGATGGATTCAGATTGTACTGGTTTTCTTGTTTGTTTTTTATCTTACTGTTTTTTTTTAAAGTTAGCTCTATGCCCAGCCTGGGGCTTGAATTCATGACCCCAAGATCAAGAGTGGCGTGTCCCATAGATTGGGCCAGCCAGGCACCCCTGGTTTTCTTGTTTCGTTGGTTGTTTGGTTGGTTGCAGAGATAGATTATAAGCAACTCATTGCAAACACCTATTTGCTCGATAACTACAGCTGGAAGTGGGGTCCGAAGGGCGTGGGTTCGAGTACCAGCTCCATCCCTAGCCTGTTGCTCCATGGGTGGCTTCGTTCCCCAAGGGCAGAGTCTGAGACAAGAACTTGAGGACCAGCCAGTTATTTGAGAGGTAATCCTAGGAAGCACACGTGAGGGAGTGGGGATAGTGAGACAGGGGAGAGAGAATCGTCAGTAAAGGACGTGCTGATGGCTGGGCACCCTGGGGGCGTCCGCCCTTCACTCCCACCAGCGGTGCGGACGGGTAGCATAGACACCTCAGTGTGGTCCATCTGAGTGATGGGGAGCGACCCACTTATGCAACCTGCTTGGGGGAAATTTGCCTCTCTGGCACTGTCCAAGCTGCCCACACACAGGCCGAGCAAGCTTCCGTGGCAGCATGGGAGAGAAGTAGAAAACGATGCCCGAGGTGGAAGCCATCAGCCTCTGGGAACCGTCCACCGAAGCCACGGACTAACTCAGAGGCAGCCAAGGGGATCAGCAGCATCCATGACAGAGGTCACGGGTCTCTGTCAATAAAATGAGGCGGTCGAACTAGAGAATGTCTCTGGCTCCTTCCAGGGTCAATAGCCTCTGCATGGCCCCTTCTGACAAGACCGGGCAAGAAGGGCATCCCCATTGCTTGCGCAGTGCCCCGTGCCTCCCTGGGCTGCCGGGTCACAGAAGCAGAGTCAGCGCGGGCCGTGGTCTCCTTTCTGGCCTCAGACAGCTGCGGTGGCGGGCACATTGATAGAGGCATCCATCCAGGAGGGCAGCCAAGGAGCCCCATAACCCCGGGAGAGATTTGGGTTGCCATGTTTCTACAAGGTCAGGAAGAAAATCAAAGTAGTCTAGCTATTGAAAGACCCAGGAAACAGCCATTGAATGAACAGACTGTCATTTCAATCTAGAAATGTGGGTTCTCACAGCCCTTTCTTTTTGCTTAGTTTCTGCCCATAAAATGAAGAAGATACACTGCCTAACCAGTAATAAATGCCCCATATTGCACACACTCTCTAACCACAAAGTGCTTTCATCTCCATGATCTCGTTGAAACTCCCCGATAATCTTGTAAAACTGGAAGGAATTATGTTTTCCCATTTTACTTTATTTTTTTATTTTTTATTTTTTTTCAACATTTCATGAAATCATTCATGAAATTGGGGGAGGGGCACAAACAAGAGGGAGGGGCAATGGGGACAGGCTTGGGGGCAAGGGGCACAGGGCTGGGCAGGGGAGAGCAGGGGCTCTCCTCTTCCTTGCAGCAACCTTCCCCCAATCATCCCACTGATGGGGGGAATGTTTTCCCATTTTAAAGGTGAGGAAACTGAGTCTCAAATAATTTTAATTATATTAAAAATATAATATTAATTTATTAAAAATAAGTATTAATAGTAAGTCACATTTGTATAGCACTTTACATTTCCTTGAAGACACTGTGTTATCCAGGGCGCCTGGGTGGCTCAGTGGGTTAAGCATCTGCTTTCAGCTCAGGTCATGATCTCCGGGTCCTGGGATCGAGCCCCTGTACCGAGCCCCTGCATTGGGCTCCCTGCAGAGCAGGGAGCCTGCTTCTCCCTCTGCCTGCTGTTCCCCCTGCTTGTGCTCTCTCTCTCTGTGTGTGTGTCAAGTAAGTAAATAAAATCTTAAAAAAAAAAAAAAGACACTCTGCTATCTTGTCTTTGCTGTATCCCTGCTCCTGTTCTAGCAACAGATCCAGTCATTGGCCACAGGGGTGGCCGTGTGGCCGGTCACTGGGCACAGTGATTGGTCCAGGAACAAGCCAGTTAGGAGGTGGGTTTTTTGTTTTGCATTTGGTCTGTTTTCTGCTGGAACTGATGGGGTGAGTCTCTTTGCTGTCAGATCCTTGGATTGGATAGTCTGGATCCTGTCACAGAAAATGCAAAAGGTAAAAGAAGCCAAGTAATGGTAAGCAGAGCAGAGAGACCAAGAGACCCCCAGTGATGACAAGGCTGCATTTCTAGTCCCTGAGACCCCGGAGTGGTTTTTGTCTCTGTCCCTTCTGATGCTCTGTTGTAGTTCATCCTTCAGACCCATGAACCAGCCTGCGTGCTCCTGATGAGTCCCCCGTGAGTTGAGCTACCTTTAGTCAGTCCCCCTGGTAAAGCTGCACTCAGCAGGCAGCCAGGGCTCCAACCCCTCATTCTGCAACCATCCAATTCACCAGAAGGTGTCAGTGACAAATTCCCTACAGTCACTCAATGCATTTGCAAGATTGACTTTCAAAGATAAAAACTGCAGGATGATTTTTTTTTTACCTTAATTTGAACTGTTTCTAAATTTAATTTTGATTTTGAAAATTTACTCTCAGCACAAAACAAACCCCACACTGTACACCCATTTTAATAGCAGCATTATTCAAAATAGCCAAGAAATGGAAACAGTCTGTTATGGATTAAATGTATGTGTCTTCCCAAACTTCATATGTTGAAGTCCTAACCTCAGAGTGGCTATATTTGAAGTAATTAAAGATAAATTCAGTCATAAGGGTGGGGCCCTGATCGGACAGGAGCCTTGTCCTTATAAGAAGGGCTAGCAGAGAGGGGCGCCTGAGTGGCCCAGTCTTTAAGCATCTGACTCTTGATTTCAGCTCAGGTCCTGATCTCAGGGTCATGAGATTGAGCGCGAGTCGGGCTCTGCTCTGGACGTGGAGTCTGCTTGAGAGTCTCTCCCTCTCCCTCTGTCCCTCCCCCTCCACGCACACATGTTCTCTCTCTTTCTCTCTAAAAAACAACAAAAAAGAAGAGTTATTTACACATAGAGGAATAGGATCATTTTAAATATATGGTGCTTTATTTCAGTGATAATTTTTTCAAAAAGTATAATTCTGGATTATATGGTGGGCCAGCTTATAAATGAGTACTGGCTAGAATATTTAGTGCTGCATTTGCATTTGTGAAGTTTGTGAACTAGAGTCCAAATGTTATCATGGCACACTGTATGAATGAAGGATTTGCAACAGCTTGAATAAAGTGATAGAAGAATCTAATCAGCTATAGCATATGAGAATATAAGTATGCTGCTTATAAAGATCCTGCTTCCTGGCAATCAGTACCATATTCATGTTTAAGAGTGGTTATATTGGGGCGCCTGGGTGGTTCAGTTGGTTTAACATCTGCCTTCGGCTCAGGTCATGATCTCAGGGTCCTGGGATCGAGCCTCTCGTGTTGGGTTCTCTGCTCCTTGGGCAGTCTGCTTCTCCCTCTCGCTCTACCCTCCCCCACTCTTGCTCTCTCTCTCTCTCAAATAAATAAATAAAAACCTTTTAAAATAATAAAGAGGGGCTGTATTAAATGTCTTGTATTTGTATGTACCTACTAAAGCAGTTTATTTACAGTGAAGAATGTTTTTCTTCCCAGTTTCAGCAATAATTGCGTGAGATAATATTTCATGTAGGTTTAAGTAATGCAACATGGTTAATTTTATCCTCCAATGAATGAGACAGCTTTACAGAATTAATATTTGAAGATTGCTTATTGGCCAAATTTTAATTCAGTATCAGTTTTACTTTTCCAGGACTTGCAAAAAAAGCTTCATTGTTTATATAGTTTTGTACAGCGCATTCATAGAAACAACTTTTGTTGGCTTCAGTGTTTTTAAAGTCAAATATAAAAACATGAAATATTGAAACAGTCTTGAGAAGCCATCTCTCCCCCGTGAAACCCAACATCAGAGACCACCAACCTGACAACATCTGTCACATTATGTTAGAGTTGTTCCTTTCGATTTTATTGGTTTTGTAGTTTGGAGTATTTAACTTGTAGATGTGTGTATTAGAGTTCTCCAGAGAAACGGAGCCAATAGGATATATGTGTGTGTGTGTGTGTGTGCGCGCGCGTGCGCGTGCGCATGTGTGTGCAGAGGGACAGAGAGAGAGCGATTTTAGGGAATCGGCTCACGTGATTATGGGAGCTGGCAAATCTGAGATCTGCAGGGTTATACTGACAGGCTGGAAGACCCAGGGAAGAGCTGATGTTTCTCCTTGAGTCCAAAGGCCCTCTGGAGTCAGAATTCCCTCTCCCTTGGGGGAACTCAGTCTTTTTCTCTTTAAGACTTTCAACTGACTGGATGAAGGATTTGCAAGAGCTTGAATAGAGTGGTAGAAGAATCTAATGGCAGGTGACCCACCATGGAGGGTCACCTGCTTTACTCAGTCTTCTGATCTAAGTAGTAATCTCATCTAAAAATACTTTCACAGTGACACTTAGAATTCAAATCTTGTCTTAAATACATGTTTTAGACATATTATAATAAAAACATTTTAACATAGCACCAGGGGGAGGGGTCTGTAGATTTTTCCTTTAAAAACACCTGAACTCTCCTCAAGTTAAAGAACAGTTTACAGAACTGAAAGACCTATTAAATGCTTTTTCCAAAAAAATCATAAAGCAATCTTCCCTGAAAGATTCATTCTGTCCCTGCTCATGGAACCGTGAGGGACTTGCTGGCACCCTTGTCCGGGTCCCCGATATCAGGGTCTCAGAAATGTGGGTCTGCTTATTCACACAGTATTGTTTTGCTTTTTTCTCTTAACATTTAGGATAAGGCTCTATATCTTTCTTGTTACAAGATTTTGTTTTTCTTATTGGTTGGTTTTTGTGATGTTTTCAGTGAAACATAATAAAGTTATTTATGATGATCTCTGAAAATAGCAGCCACAAAGTAACCTGAAAAACCAGCACTGTGAATAAGCATTAAGGTATTTTGAGGACAATCGTGTATGCATAAAGTTTGTGTGTATTTCGCTAAAGGTTTCATACAAAAGGACCCTTTCCTCCTCTCCCCTCAGTCCCTGAATAACTAACACACCCCATGAATGTCATCTCATGCAGGAAGGAGAACTGAACCAACAGTTTTGTTAACATGGACAAAATCATATGAATAAAAATATCCAACTTCATGACCGCAGAGATGATTTATTAAGCAAACCTGAACCTGCCGCCTTAAAGTCTTAGGTTTGCTATAATTTATATTTCCTGTCAGGCATGCTCATATTTCAGCTATAAATAGAACATGGCAGCAGAGAGAGTGATGTTTTAATTAGGTCATTCCCGAGTCTACATGACTTATTTTCTTTGAGTCTTTGCCATTTTTTACTTCAGACTTAATCTCTTTGTGATGATGATGCAACATGACAGAATCCTACCAGGCTTCCAGAGAGTTCTCCTGGCTTTACTTTCTCCTCTCTCCAATTCTCTCTCTCTCTTTCTGTCTCTCTATCTCTCTGTATCTATTTGTCTCTCTGTCTCCATCTCTCTCAGTGTCTCTGTCTCTCATCACAGGTACACTTGCTCTGTCGAAACCTCTAGCAAAGGGGAGGCCATGAGGACTTCCATCATATGTTTACACCATAGATTGAGTCTCACCTCTGGTCACCCTCCCATCTGGGACTGAATGTCCCAACTGGCTCTTGGCTTATGTCTGGCTCTCCTATGGCTATGCTCCTGAACTTTGTGGCATACAGGGATGTGACTAAAGAATGGAGACAGATATAAGACTCATATATTAAAAGAATTGAGTGGACTGATAGCTTTCCCATCTTCCTTATCAAAAATAAATCTATAAGAGCTCCTACTAGCTTCTGAAGGAATAATGAAAATGGAAAAGACCCTTTCTACTCAATGTCCCTTTACATATGACTTTTGAGATGCTGGGAAGGGCCCTATGTCCGATCCCTGTCACAGACACATGGTCATACTTTAGAAGCGGACAAAAGTCCGCCTTCTCAGTGGTGGCACCGTTAGTGGCTCTGGGGGCTTTGGTATTCCCATAATTCTATCAACACTCCTCTGAAAGACAAACCCAAAGTCCCTCCTAATACCCAGACATCTCAGCTAGAGCTTTGAGGAAAGCGCAGCTCTGCTAGTCTATCTCCCCACCAGCCCTCCCCAGTCCCTTCCAGCCAGACTACCTTCTGCATTTGTCCCAGGGTCATTTGACTCCTCTTTTGGGCTCCGTGGGTGGGACATCACAGCTGCATTATCAAGCCCAGACCTGCTTCCTGGCCTGGGAGCGTGGCCTGGAAAGGGCCAGCTGTTGTCTTCATAACTCATTTAGCAGGAGAACCCGACCTGGACTGAACCCTCCTGGTGGAAAAATTGACCCAGTCTGATGTAAGGCTATTTTAGCCTATATTTATCCGCTGCAGGACTGTTGGCAGCCCCGCTTTCCAGGTTGGGACCTACTTGAGGGTCCCTGGCACCTTGTTTCTTAACCTTTGTATCTCCAGCATTAGCACTGGACTGGTGCATAAGTGTCCTATAAATATGGACTGGATTTAGTTGAATCTTTATGTCTGAGCACTTTGGAAATAAGCAAGTGCTATCATGGTAAACTGTCCTTCAAAATAAAAAAATCATGGATTGTTCATTCATTAATTTAGTCAATCTTTCATTTAACTAACAAGCATTTTTTTAAGGGCTACCTATGTGTTAGGCTTTTGGCCATGTGTCAGGATTGTAAGATGAGTCATAGGCAGTCCCTGTTCTTGTTAAGTTCATAGCCAAGTAGAGAAGACAGATAAACACACCAGGATTTTAATAAGATGTGATAAGCATGCTGATAAAGGTGTACACATCACAGGGGTACAGAGGTCAGGCATCTATCCCTGTGTGACAAGAGCAGATTTGCATTTTGGGAAGATCACTCTAAGCACTAAAGACATCATTGCTTGAAAATAAGGAATGATCAAGCATAATTACAGCAATATAGAGTACGGGATTGTAGGGTCTCCCCCCATGGGGTCCTGGCTTCAAGCTATAGGTAGTACCTGAAGGAGACAGCCTTTAGAAAAGAAAACCAGAGCCAAAAATGATCTGAGTTTTAAATACAATCAAAGATGTCATTGTATGACTACATATAACTCCTGTCTACTGCCACCAAGTAAGCCACTAAGGAATCTGCCCAAGATAACAGGTGACAGTGTTGTTACTTCTTTTCATCTTGTTAGAGGCCTTGGGTCCACAAAGTGTGGTTCACCCTAATTCCCTGAGGACGACCTTTCTAAGCAACAAAGGGAGGGAAGATTCTACCCTTTATCTCCATCAAGTGCTAAGTTGGAATCTGGGACTGCGGGGCTGATGCTCATGAACAGGAGACACACGCGTGTTCCAGGGTCAGGGATAGGTGTGTCTGCAGGGCATGTGAAGGTCCAGCTCTCCTTTTGCTCCCGGAAAATGAAGGTGGGAATCAGGATATGTTTTTCTAACCCCAGCGGATATCTTTCAGCTCCAGATAAGTTTCCCTTTTGTGCACTTCTACAGCACTTTCTAATTCAAACATTATAACTAGGTAGCAACCAGACAGGCTGAAGGACTACAAGGAAACAGGAGGTGTTGGAGTACTTCCTGCATAAGAAATGATGTTTTCATTTTTAAAACCCACATTTCCCCTCCTGGCCATAGCCCAGAGACTCAGACAGGGCTGGAATAATGACTAACGTGCTTCCCTTAATGTACCCGCTAACTACAAGTCAGGTCATTTTACATCAGTGTCATAAATCTTGATGCTTCTGTAGCCACTTCCATGACTAGCAGGAAATGCAGCTTTTTCCGGGGATAAACTCTCCCAGATATGTGTGAGAGTCCTAGGCATGCGCATAGGAGTCAGCTGCTGCCTGATGGGGCCAGGGGAAGCTTGGACCTGCCCCAACAGCCATCAGAGCAACTACTCTAGCTGAGCCTCCAGTGTCTGCTGATCTCAGCTTCATGAGCACCAGGGCTGCCACTCTAGGGACCCTGAGGTTGGAGGTCACTCTGGTCAGTGTAGCCGGACATCTGCCATTGCCAGAGATGTTGCTGCATGGACCCTGCTGGCCTTGGTGCAGACCCCTGTCAGCTTGCCAAGGTAACAACCATCCAATTGGATGAGAGCTGGCTTCCTCTCTGTGTCACACTCTGTATTGGGTTTGCTATCCTCAGCAAAAGTGGCCTTCCCCCCCAAAGTATTATAATTCCTCAGATTCACCCTAGAGCCATTCCCAAGGTGAGCCCACAGCCCTGAGATGGGTAACTTAGATAGATTTTAGTACTGTGCTCAAAACCAAGCCTTTCTTGATCCTCTAGCTAGTTTGAGGTCCTTCTGTTTTACCTCCCAAGCCACCTAGTGCCTTATTCTCTGCAACTTTATTACTTAAATGCTTCATTGACTCTTGGACCTTAGTTCCATTTTTTTTTTTGGTTGCTCTTTTTCCTTTATGCTGAGTCACCTTTCAGGAGCTCCATTGCCTGAGAGTTCTAGGAGCTCCATTGCAAGGAGCTCTGCTCCTTGGCCTTAGTCCAGACCTTGTGTAGGCCATCAAATAGGTTTTAATAGTCTGACAACTCAATGGGAAACTTCTGCTTCTGGGAAGATAGAGTACACATACCTTTCACTATTCTTCCCACTAAGTACAGCTAAAAACCCTGGACATTATATAAAAAACAAACATAAATTACTCTGAAAGGTGGAAAGAAAGCATATAGGCCAGGGACCTTGGGACCTTAGTGTCGTGAGCTAAATTGTGTTCCTTTCTAAAATTCATAGGTTGAAGTCTTAACTCCAACTTCCTCCAAATGTCACTGTATTTGGAGACAAGATCTTTAAAGATGTAATTAAGGTTAAATGAGGTCATTTGAGAGGGCTGTAATCCAATATGATTGGTGTCCTTAATAGAAGAGGAAAGCAGGGGCACATGTCTACAGCTATGTGAGGATACAGGGAGAAAATAGTCATCTACAAGCCAAGGAGAGAGGTCTTAGAAAAACAAATCCTGCTGACACCTTGATCTCAGACTCCTAGCCTCCAGAACTGTGAGAAAATCAATTTCTCTTGTGTATGCTGCCCAGTCTGTGGTACTTCTTATGTCAATCTTAGCAAACTAATATACTAAGGCATTACACTCTGGTAAGTTCATATATTGCAGACTTTGGTGTTTCTAGGTTGCTGGCTTCTTAAGCTCAGTGTGCACAGATTTAAAAAAAAAAAAAAAAAAAAAAAAAAAAGCCTGTTCTCTCTAGGTAAAGGACAAGGAAAGGGGCAGCCTAGCAAGACAGAATTTTTAAATAATAACAACTCTACTCCAGTCCAACTTCTCAGAAAAAAACAATCACTCCATCCCTACCCATGCCAGCAAAAGCCAAGTAGAGAGCCCAGACTTCCGCCTTCATTGGGCTGTAATGAGGCACCTCATTCCTGCCCATGGGGGAGTTGTATCAAAGAAGTCTGAGTAGGGAGCAGAAACTTTCATCCCTGGAGGGCCTCAGTGAGACTCCTTATCCCTTAGTGCCATTGGAGGCCACTTGGGAAACTGTAACAAGACATTCCTAACTCTTCTACCCAGGGAAGTAGCAGTGGAGGCCTAATGGGGGACCTCCACTCCTCCGTCCCTAACAGACTCAGTTTTCAACAGAAGCTACGTAGGGAAACCTGGATTACTACTCCTGCCTGACATTCTCCCTTCCTCTTTCTGGAGTGGTGTCAGAAGCTAAATCAGAAGATTTAAATAAGATTTGGGGTCTACTAATACAATATGAAAATGTCCAGTTTTCAATAGGAAATCATCAGCATACCAAGTACCAAGAATATCTCAAACTGA
This sequence comes from Halichoerus grypus, assembly GCF_964656455.1. Lineage (NCBI taxonomy): Eukaryota > Metazoa > Chordata > Mammalia > Carnivora > Phocidae > Halichoerus > Halichoerus grypus. Next base: position 68,492,967 of record NC_135718.1, read on the forward strand.
GTGAAAAAAGTATCACTAAAAAAAAAGTATCACTGGGGCGCCTGGGTGGCTCAGTCGTTAAGCGTCTGCCTTCAGCTCAGGTCATGATTCCGGAGTCCTGGGATCGAGCCCCGCGTCCGGCTCACTGCTTGGCAGGAAGCCTGCTTCTCTCCCTCTCCCACTCCCCCTGCTTGTGTTCCCATTCTCGCTGTGTCTCTGTCAAATAAATAAAATCTTAAAAAAAAAAAAAATTTTTTTTAAAAAGTATCACTAATAGATGACAACACCAAGAGACAGAGATATTAGAGTTATCTGGCAAAGATTTTTTTTTAAGCAGTCATAAAATGCTTCATAAAAATGCTTCAACAAGCTTGAAACGAATGTAAAAAATATAAAGTCCTAGCAAAGAACACAGATACAAAGAAGAACCAAATAGAAATTTTAGAAGTGAAAAATAGAGTAACTGAAATAAAAAGCCTCAATGGATGGGCTCACCAGAAGAATGGAGGGGCCAGAGGAAAGAATCAGTGAACTGGAAGATAGAACAAGAGAAATTATCCAATCTGAACTATTGAAATCCAATTATCCAATCCAATTATCCAATCTGAACAATTGGAAAAAAAAAATGAGCAGAGCCTAAGGGACCTGTGGGTAAATAACAAAAGATCTAATATATGTGTCATCAGAATCTCAGGGGGAGAGGAGAAAGCCAGAGGAGAAAGCAAAACATATCATGTTTGTGGATTGGAAGACTCAAAACAGTAAAATGTGTCAAATCTCCTCAGTTTGAATCCCAGCAAGATTTTTTTTTTTTGGTATGGACAAGATTATTCTAAACTTTATATAGGGAAGCAAAGGAACCAGAGCAAGTAAAATAATTTTTATTTTTTTAAATTTTTTTAATTTTTTATTTATTCTTTTTAAAGATTTTTTATTTATTTATTTGAGAGAGAGAGAATGAGAGACAGAGAGCGCGAGAGGGAAGAGGGTCAGAGGGAGAAGCAGACCCCCCGCTGAGCAGGGAGCCCGATGTGGGACTCGATCCCGGGACTCCAGGATCATGACCTGAGCTGAAGGCAGTCACTTAACCAACTGAGCCACCCAGGCACCCAAGTAAAATAATTTTTAAAAAGATGAATAAAATGGGAGGAATCAGTCAACCCATTTTTAATTCTTATTATTTACCTACAGTAATCACAGCCCTGCAGTATTAGCAAAGTGATAGACACATAAATCAATAAAATAAAACAGAGAACCCTCAAATAGACCAACACAATATACTCAACTGTTTATTATGGAAGTGCAAAAGCAATTCAATGAAATTAAGATCACCTTTTTAGCAACTGGACATCCACTGACAAAAACAAAACAAAACAAAAAACCCTCAACAGAAGTTTCACGTCTTATATAAAAATTAACTCAAAATGGATCACAGACTTAAATGTAAAATGTAAATCTATAAAACTTTTAGTAAAAAAAAAAAGAGAGAAAATCTTCAGGATCCAGGGCGAGGCAAAAAGTTCTTAGATTTGACACCAAAGCATGATCCATAAAATTAAAAATTAATAAAATGAACTTCATCAAAATAAAAAACTTTTGCTCCATAAAAGACCCTGTGAAGAAGATGAAAAGACAACCTGCAGACTATGAGAAGATATTTGCAAACCATATATCTGAAAACGGAATAAGGAATCTTAAAATTCAACAATAAAATCCAAACAATTAGAAAATGAGCAAAATACATGAAGAGACATTTCACCAAAGAGGAAATGCAGATGGCAAATAAGAACATGGTGGTGGGATGGAAGTGGGTGTGGCTATCAAAGGGAAACATGAGGGACCCTTGTGGTGATGGAAATGTTCTGTATCTTAACTGTATTAATGTCAGTGTCTTGGTTGTATATTGTGTTATAGTTTTGCGAGATGTTATCATTGGAGAAACTGAAGAAAGTGTTAATAGGATCTCTCTGCATTATTCCTTACAACTCTATGTGAATCTACAATTACCTTAAAGTAAAAAGGTTTAAAAACTTTCAGTGATTGCTTCTGGTTTTACATGGTATAGTTAGTTCAGTGTTTCTTTCAGTTCCTCTGAGAAACCAACCAAAAGCAACAAAAAAGAACAAGAAGCAGATATGCCAACATCATCCTTGACAAAATTAGGAAACATTAGAAAGAAATTTAAAAAATTGCAGGAAGAGCTGTCTAACAAAGAAGGCCAAATAGGAGTGCAAAAAAATGCAGAGCATGCTCAAAACTTATCATGACGATCACACTGTAATGTATATTAATGCTGATTCACTGTGTTGTACACCTGGAACAAATATAATACTGTATGTCAACTATACGTTCATAAAAAATATGCAGACTTTTAAGAAGAGAGTTGCAAAGTGCAACAATGGGTAAAACTGCTGGCAGGAACCAGCAGTTTCATTCAGTTTGCTTCCAAAGCAAAGCAGAGGAAATGGAGGTTGAACAAGGAATCATATAGACAAGCCACATTTTTAGAGAGCTTTCTGTCAGTGTGACAGGATGGAGGAGAAAGATAGCATTGTGAACAGCCCTGAGCCACCAATCTCAGTTGTTAAAGAAAAAGTAAATCATACTCAATCCTGTAGGATAAAAAGACTTGCTCTGGCTCCCCTCCCAGATGAATCTCCTTTAGATAACTGGACCAGGAAGGACTTACCTCATTCAAAGATAGGTATTCAAAAAGAAAAATTATAGAATTAATATCAAGATACTACAATTTAAAAAGAGGAAAGGTTAAAAGCAAATAGTGAACAAAGCAAAACACCTCTTTGGGACTTCCAATAATGCCCGTGGCATAAAGTTTTCCAGCAAGCCCTCCCACAGAAAGTTTTATAAGAACTGTAAAAAAAACTTTATTAACCTTCTGAATGAAGGTATTGGAAAGTGACTAAGACAGGCAGAAACTGCAGGGGAATTTACTCTTGAAAGATGACTCTAAGAGTAAGAATTGTAAGTTTGTTGCTTATTTTGCCTGTGAGTACTTTCTGCCCCAAATCCTGCTGCTGGCTAAAGGTGGTATAAGATGGAGTTTAGGGTTGGCAGAACAGAAGACCACTTAGGGGTGATATCAGGAAAGTTCCAGAAGGAGTGAACCTCCCAAAATGAATATAAACGTTGCTCAAATCCCTGGCTAACTGCTCAACTGTATGCATGGGAGAGATTCTGCTGGGTTGGTGGGGGCAGTCCTAGTGAAATATGGGAGATAGAAACAACAGAGGAATTTGCATTTGAAAGATAGAACTGCACTGGATAAGATTTGTATTTGCTATTCTCTTGACTGTATATTCTCCAACTTGAGTTTGGTTTAGACAGGAGAATGTTGAAGCCTTACTGGCCTAAGGAGTCAAAAGAGAGAGCTGAGGATTTCAGAACACCTGGAAATTTAGGAGGAAATACTAGAAGCAGAAGAACCACAGACAGTGTAGGTCCCCATATACGAGTATAAATTCTACCCAAATTTTTGGCTGATTGCTAAGCTATGCATATGTAAGAAAGACTCGAAAGGGCTCAAAGAAATAGCAGGCAGATGTGAGAGAGGAATGTGTTCTTGAAAGCCAAAACTGCACCAGATGCAATATGTGAATTTGCTGCTTTTTTGACTGTATGTGTTTCCAACTCATGCACAGCTCATATGGCATAAAGGCAGAAGCCATAATGCCTGTGGTATCAGAGAACAGAGCCGGGGCTGGCCGATCAGCGGGAAGCAAGGAAACCTCAGAGAGAACAAGATCCAGAAACTGAGTATAAACTCTTCCCAAGCTTTCGGCTGACTTCATGTTATGAAGGTGGAGAAGAATCGCAGAGGCAAGGCTGTGACAGCGGCAGTTGGAAGCTGAAAAATACTGAGCAGGGTTATCAGCGGCCACACTCTGTAAGGGAGACAAAGCTTATCGTTGGAATTAAGGCAAGTCAACTGCTTAATAGAACAAAATCCAACAATCCCAGAAGAATATAACAGAATGCAGAGTCTCCACAACACATCACCAAAGACACCTAGTTTTCAACCAAAAACTACCAGACATGCAAAGAAACAGGAAAGGGTGGCCTACATTCAGGATAAAAGGCAGTTTATGGATCCTTACGGAAATTGGACCCAGATGTTAGATTCAGCAGATAAGGATTTTTAATGGTCAGAAAAGAAACATGAGTTCAATGAGTGAACAAATAGGGAATCTCAACAGAAAATTGAAATTACAAAAAGAAAGCTGAGTAGAAACTGCAAAGCTGAAAAGTGCAATAACTAAAACAAAAAAAATTTACTAGATAAGCTCAATAGAAGATTGGAGATGACAGAAAAAAAAATCAGTAAATGTGAAGGAAGATAAATAAAAATTATCCAACCTAAAGAGCAGAAAGAAAAACAGTGAAGAAAAAGCCAGAACCTCAGAGGCCTATAAAACAATATCAAATAATCCAACCTAATGTTTACTTTGAATCCCAAAAGGAGGAGAGCAAGAGAGCTGAGTAAGTGAAAGAGAGAGAGAAAATGTATATGAAAATAAAAATTACTAAGTCCCCACATCTGGTAAAATATGAGTAATATCTGGTTAATTACCTGATAAACCTCCACAAAACTGAAGTTTGATAAATACAAAGAAAACCACATTCTCATACAGATCTCCACACTGCAGAAAGCCACTGGTAAAGAGAAAATCTTGAAAGCAGCAATAGAAAATAAGACATTACATAGAGGGCAATTGACTTCCAGTGTCAGCCTAGATATGTGAAGAGCTCAGAAGTCGTCTCTTCCATCTTTACAACAATAAAAAGCTAAACAAAGTGAAAGTTAATGAGTGCTGAGGTTGCAGAGCAAACTGCCACCCCCAGATCTGGAGAGACAGGGGAGTCCAGAGAGTAACAAGGAGATCTGTTTACCCTGAGCTGAAGCCAACGAAGTCATAAACTGGTGAGGACACTTAAATAATAATTCTGACAATTTGCCAGAGGCTGAGTGTAGACTTGAGTGAGAGTGAGAACTTGAAGGCCACAGTTTTGGGGCCAGGTGGGGGGTTGGGAGGGCCTTACCCTTTCATGGTTTTTATCTCCAGAAAGCCCACCAGGTTCTCATGGGGTAAAGCCAAGAAATATCCCCTCATGGGTCTGACAGAGTTAGGGGAAGAACAGACATTGTGAAATATACCAGGATGTTTTCCATAACAAAGGCCTACTCTGCAGAGCAAAAGACTTACCAGAGCCTTATCCCACCTGGTATGAGGAAGGGCATTCCTTCCACTCCAGCCCTCTTTATATTTCCTGTCTCACCCAAGGATGGAGGGATGGGAAACTATAAAATACTTATGAAGATCACAACCCAGAAGCATAGACCCATGAAAAGACTGAGATTTAATCATAAGATTATAAAACGTTTTTCCTCCCCTACACTTTACCACCACAGCAACAGGGCCCCGGTATAAGAACAATGGATTATAGCTGAAAGAGTTGAAAGATGCAGACTGTCCCTAACGATGAGTAGTTAAGGAAGCCAAAGTCAAAAGAGAAACCAGAAATAAGGACACTAGAAGAGTTGGAGTCTCTGGCATCTACATCTACAGCAAACATTAAAGACAGACCAACTCCTAGTTAGATTAATATAAAATCTCACACTAAAGGCCTATCTGCCTCAATTTCTGTTACCCAATGCAGTATGTCCAGCTTTTGACAAAAAATTACAGAGCATGCTAAAAGTAACAAACACACACATAGTGTCTGAAAAGACAAAATAAGCATCACCATCAGACTCAAATGACAAAGATTTTTAAATTTTCAGATAGAGAAATTAAAATAACTATGATTACTATGTTGATGATCTAATGAAAAAAATTAGACATGCAAAAAACAGATGGTAATGTAAGCAGAAAGATGGAGACTCTAAGAAGGAATCAAAAGAAAAGCTAGAAATTGAAAACACTGTAATAGAAATGCAGAATGCCTTTCATGGGCTCTTTAGTAGACTGCACACAACCAAGTAAAGAACCGGTGAGTTTGAAGATAAGTCAATAGAAAATTTCCAAACTGAAAGACAAAGAAAAAAAAGAATGAAAAAAAACTCCTAGAATATTCAAGAATTGTGAGACAATTTCAAAAGCTATAGCATATATGTAATTAGATTACCAGAAGAAAAGAGAACAGAGTAAGAAAAATATTTTAAATAATGGCTAAAACCTTTCCAAAATTAATGACAGACACCAAAACAGAGATCCAGGAATCTCAGAAACACTAAGCAAGAATAAATGCCAACCCCTAAAAAGCCTATACCTATGCATATCATATTCAAAATCCAGAAAACCAAAGACAATGAGAAAATTTCAAAAGAAGCTAGAGAAATAAAACAACTTGCCTGTACAACAAGAAAAAGAATTATAGTGGACTTCTCATCAGACACCATACCATCAAGAAGAGAGTTGAATAAAATATTTAAAGTATTAAAAGAAAAAAATCACCAACACCAGTTTTGCTGTCTATATCCAGCAAAATTATCCTTTAAAAGTGAAGGAGAAATAAAGGTTTTCTAAGACAAACAAAAATTGAGGGAAATCATCACCAGCAGACCTATTCTGTAAGAAATGATAAAAAGAAGTTCTTGAGGGAGAAGGTAAAAGGTATAACTCAGAAACACAAATCTACATAATAAAGGAAGAGGGTAGGAGAAGGAGTAAATGAAAGTAAAATAAAATCTTTTATTTTTCTTTTTCATAATTGATCTAAAAGATAACTGTTAAAGTAATAACAGTAACAATGTTTGGGATGATTATAGCACACAGATAAGTGAAATGAATGACAGCAATGTCACAAGGCCCAGAGGGAAAGTTTGGAAACATTCCATTATAAAGTGCCTGCATTACATGTAAAGCAATATAGTTTTGTTTGAAGGGGATTTAGATTAGTTAAAAAATATATATGGCAAACTCTAGGGCAACAACTAAAATTGTTTTTAAAGAAGTATAATTAATATGCTAATAGAAGAGATATAATGGAATCAAACAAAATACTTGGTTAAAATCAGAGAAGTCAGAATAAGAAGGAGAAGGAAATAGAGAATAAATGCAATGAATAGAACAGTCACAAACATGGTAGATATTAATCCAACCATGTGGTTGATCTAAATATACCAATTAAGAGATAGAGATTGTCAGAGTGCATAAATAAAACAAGACCCAACTATATGTGTTCTATAAGAAACCAATTTTGAATATAAAGATACAGGTAGGTTAAAGTAAAGGGACAGAGAAAGATATATCATGCTAACACTAAACAAAAAGAGCTTGAGTGGCTATGTTAATTTCATGCAAAGCAGATCTCAGAACAAGGAAAATTACTGAGGCTAAAGAGGAGCGTTACATAGTGATAAAGGGGTCATTATAGGTCTCCAAGCAGACATAACAATCCTAAATGTGTATGAATCTAATAATAGAGCATCAAAATGTGTGTGTGTAAAACAACACAAAGGACTGGATAAATAGAACCTTACAGTTTCAAAATTCCTGTGTTTTACTTGAGATAATTTGATGTTAAATATACTGTTCTGTGGTGAGTATATGGATAATACCTAGAGAAACACCTAAATAAAAATGCAAAGTGATATAGCTAATAAGCTAATAGGGAAATTAAAATTTGGACAAAGGAATATCTGATTAAAACAAAAGAAGTCATAAAAGGAGAAACTGAGGAACAAAAATTAGATGATACAAAAAGAAAACAAAAAGCAAAATGGCAGATCAAATCCAATTTTATCAATAATTATATTAAATATAAAAGTACTAAGCACTCCAATCAAAAAGTAGAGATTGGATTAAAAAATGCAAAACAACAAAACAAGCCACAACTGTATGCTATATTATGAGCCACACTTTAAAAACATAAAGTCTTGGGGGGCGCCTGGGTGGCTCAGTCGGTGAAGTGTCTGCCTTCGGCTCAGGTCATGATCTCAGGGTCCCGGGATTGAGCCCCATGTTGGGCTCCCTGCTCAGTGGGGAGTCTGCTTCTCCCTCTTCCTCTGTCTCTCCCCCCGGGCTTGCTCTCTCTCTCTTGCTCACTTTCTCTCCCAAAAAAATTAAACAAAATCTTTAAAATAAAATAATATAAAACAAAAACACAAAGACATGAAAAGAATGAAGGTAAATGATGGAAAAGATATTCTATGCAAATTCTATCAAAAGTAATCTGAAGTAGCTATATTAATAGCAGACAAAAATGATTTCAAGATCAGGGGTACTAATTATGTGTAGGGAAAAGAAGGAAAACCCTAAGGCTTGTCTAGCTTAGTGGAGAATGTGTGTATCAGGTTTAGGATGGATAATGAAGTCTTACTGAGCTGTGTTATCTAACTTTTATTTAACAACTGTAATTAAAAGTCTGAATTCACCTGTTTCTTGTGGTTTAAAACAATGAGTAGTTACAAACTCTGGAAATGTGACTAGTATATGACCTAAGGCTATAGAAATGAGGAAGCTCTTTAAGTGCTAAAAATAAAGACTTCTAGTTTTTGGCTCAAATTCAGTAAGAACTGTTTGTATACCAGGATAGGTGAGATGTAAATGAAATAGGTTACTTTTTTTTATTTTATTTTATCTTTTATTTTTATTTATTTTATTTTTTTATTTTTTATTTTTTTATTATTTTATTATTTTATTTTTTTTAGTAATAGGTTACTTTTCACCCTTGTAGCCATAAAATAGAAATTTTGTAGAACAGAAATAGCTTCTACTCCTGAATTAACAAAAGTTATACTAAAGTATCATGTTTTTAAAAAATACACACATACACACACACAGAGTTAAGCTTGTTGCTGTTACCCTGTCTGGGTTTGAAAAGCTTGCTGATTTATATATACATATAACACACACCCTAATATATATATATATTATATACACGCATACATCTAAAATGGCCTAAAGCAGACCTTCATGTAATTAGAGTTGCAAAATGAAGACATTTTGGAAAGAACATTGTACCATAGTTCATTCATTTGCAGTGGATCTTTGTTCCTTTTTACTGTGGTAATTTTAAAAACGAGTGTCAAGTTTGAAATTAGATCTGCCAAGTTGGGGTTTTGCTGCTTGAACTCTGCACTGTTTCCTCAAATAAATGGATGTGAATGTAATTTTCCCCCCTGTGTGAAGAAGCAGCCACACCCCAACAGAATAGGAGGAAAAATCTAGAGCTATTTCAAGTTTTATCTTTTTGTATATGAAAATAAAATAATAATAAAAAAGATCAGGGGTACTATTATCAACAAAGAGAGACATTTCTATCTAGCACATAGAAAAGTACAGATCGTATAAGTCAGATGATTTCTTAGCAGAGGGTCAAAAGACACAATGTAAAAATGACACATCAAGTAACAGAAGTAAAAATATACCTAAAAATACAAAGGTTAAAAGAATAAGAAAAATGTAATGAAATAAAATTAGCTGGTAGAGTGGACATATACTACTTTCATATTGCTCACAGTTGGGAGGCAGAACATACTGTCTAAGGACCTAGTGGATTGATATACTCTATAAAGTTATAATCATACAGGAAATCATCAGAAAAAAACACTTAATTTTTAAATTGTCAGATAAAACTTCTACCTAAAACAAGAAAAGACAGATCATGTAGTAGAAGATACTTTAAAAGCAATGATGACAGAAAGCACAGCATTTATTGAGATGTCACGATTAGATCTAACATTACCTGTAATATGAATAAATGTAAATGGACTAAACTCACCTATTAAAGAACACAATTATCTTGTATCACAAGGCAAAATTTAATATTTTCTGTATCAGAAAGATATACCCAAAAGAAAGTGATTCAGAATTTATTTTAAATGACTTTTAAAATAAGAGATTGGTAAAAGAATATCAGGCAAATCAAAAGAAAGGAATTATCATCTCAAATGTCATGAAAGGTTGAATTTAGGACAAAGAATGAAAGGATAAAAGAAGGCCCCTTTTTAAGGATAGATGAGGCAATCCGCAGTAAAAATGTAATAATTCAAAATATTTATATGGCAAATAATTTTGTCAATATTCATAAAGGAAGAACTACAGGAACTATAAAAATTAATAGAAGCATATTAGAAGTAGGAGCCTTTCACTCATCCCTCCTTTTATTTATTTTTTAAAGATTTTATTTATTAGAGAGAGAAAGAGTGTGTGTGTGTGCGCGCAAGCAGGGGAGAGGGAGAAGCTCCATCCCAGGCAGACGCTTAACAGACTGAGCCACCCAGCCACCCCCCCAACTGAATAAATTTTAAAGATCTCATTGACTTTATTCAATGATTCATGTATCAGGCAGCATCCCACCTAGCAGATAAAAAGGGGCTCCAAGATGCTGTACAAAATGAAAGACTTTTATTTTTTTTAATTTTTTTTTAAAGATTTTATTTATTCATTTGACAGAGAGAGAGAGACAGTGAGAAAGGGAATACAAGCAGGGGGAGTGGGAGAGGGAGAAACAGGCCTCCTGCTGAGCAGGGAACCCGATGTGGGGCTCGATCCCAGGACCCTGGGATCATGACCTGAGCCGAAGGCAGACGCTTAACGACTGAGCCACCCAGGCGCCCCAGAATGAAAGACTTTTATTAGGCAGAAGGGAGCAGGAGCATGGAAGTTATACTAGTTATAAAAATCAGCTTGGTTATGACAAGGTGACTTTCCTCTAGGGGATGGCATGGGTCTATCAGGCAGATGACCTAATGAGTGCTGATTGACTGGTTTCAGACTGCATTTCTGGGAGAGCTGAAATTGTAATTAAGCCAAGTGTTGGTTAGCGACATGAGACTTAGTGTGAGTGACTCCATTTTGAGCCCTTTGTCTTGCTTTTAATACTCCTAGCCCCCCCAAAGAAGGGGGCTCAAAGTATTCACAGAGGACTTCCACCAAACCTTTAAGGAACAGATGATTCCAATGCAATTTCAACACAAAAAGAAGAAAACATTTTAAGTTCTTTGTATAAAGCTAGCAAACCAAACCCTGACAACAGTAGTACAAAAAGAAAGCTACAGACCACATTTACTTACAAACATTGATACAAAAATCCTAAATAAAATATTTGCAAACAGAATCCAGCAAATGTTAAAAGAGTAATTTTTAACAAGTGAAGTTTAGTTTGGGAATTCAGGAATAATAAAGATATTCAATATTAAAGCAATTTCTCCCCAAAAGAAAAATACTATGATTATCTTCATAGATAATCCATTTGATAAACATGCATTCTTGATAAGGATTCTGAATAGATAAATCATTTTAAGGTAATTCAATTAGTATGATTTTAAAAACGTATTTATCTCACCCAAACTACCATAATGCTTATCGAAAAACCCTAAAACAGTCCCATTAAATTCAGGAACAAGACAAAAATGTCCACTACCCTCACTATTATTTAACAATGTTTTGAAGTACTAGCCAAGGCCAGGATACTAGCAGAAAAAATAAGAGGTATAAAAATTTAGAAAGGAGAAGGTAAAATCATCATTATTTGCAAGTGATATTGTTTTACATCTAGGAAACCTCAACATAATTGAAAAAACTAGTTCAATTAAAGAAATCAGTAAGGTAGATAGCAAATTACAAAAATAAACTAATATCCTTCAAATGTACAAACAAGGGGCGCCTGGGTGGCTCAGTGGGTTAAGTGTCAGCCTTCAGCTCAGGTCATGATCCCAGAGTCCTGGGATAGAGCCCCACCTCAGCCTCTCTGCTCAACGGGGAGCTTGTTTCTGCCTCTCCCTCTGACCCACCCCCCTGCTCGTGCTCTCTCTCTCTCTCTCTCTGTCAAATAAATAAATAAAATCTTAAAAAAACACAAATGTACAAACAATATCCAGTTTTAAGATATAATGGAAAAAAGGACTTCACTTAGAATAGCAACAAAAGATGAATTAACTAGAAATAAGGTTAAAGGGAAATATACAAGAATTAGAGAAAACTTGAAAATACTATTGAGGTCCCCTCAAAGAAGACATGAACTATGGAAAGGTACATTATATTCTATAGAAGGAGGTTAACCTTCTAAAGATATCAATGATCTCTAAGTTAACTTACATATTTACTGTGATCTCAATAAAAATGCCAGCATGAATATTTTTTAACTAGATAAACTGAGTCTAATCATATGGTAACATAAAAAGGTGTGGAAAGCCAGGAAAAACCTGAGGAAGAAAAGTGAAGTCCCATAGCTATCGAATGTACTTAAAATCTCTGTATGTAGAACAGTGTGGTATCGGGGTGCGAATAACCCCATCGTGACGTCCCTGTGAACATGCTTCTCCGTTCTCCCCCCATTTCAGTAAAGCACTATCCACCCAGTTGCTCAGGTCAGAAATACAGAGACCTCTGACACTTGCTTGTTCTTTACTCCTCTCTGGCCATTTAGCACTATATTGTACAAATTCTACCCGCAAAACACCTCTACTAATTGTCCATATCTCCCCAAATTACGGCCCCTCCCCATCTAGGTCAGCATCCTCGCGCACTTGGACCTGTGCAGAAGCCTTCCCTCTCCCCCTCATGGCCACTCCCCGGATATTCTCCACAAGGTCGGAGATGTTTCAAAGGAGAGATCTGCTGACATCACTGTCCTGCTTCAAATCCTCCAATGGCACTTAAGATCAAATCCAAAATAGCTGTGGGCACTGTAAAGCCCACATGGCATGTCCTGTCTTCCTTGGCAGCCTCATCATTAGCCACCCTGCCCTTGCTCCCTGAGTGCTGGCCGCTCTCTCTTTCCGCGCCCTCCACTTGTCAGCCCTTTCCCCCCCAGGCCTTTATGTATGCAGTTTCCTTAGCCCGGAATAGTCTCCATATGGCTAGTTCTTAACCTTCTTTCTTTTTTTTAAACAAACTTTTAAATTTTGAGCTCATTCTAGATTCACACGCAGTTGGTAACAGTGTGGAGAGATCCCACGTGCTCTCCACCCAGTTTCGCCAACGATAACATCCTGCAGAACTACAGTACCATAGCACAACCTGGAAATTGACATGTTTGCAATTCATCATCAAGATCTCACCAGTTTACACGCACTCATGTGTGTGTATTTAGTTCTATACAATTTTATCACGTGACCATCATCGAAGTCAAGATGTCAAGATGTCAAGATACAGAACAAGGGATCCCCCAGCAGGATCCCTCCGGCTACCGGGTATGGCCACAGACAACTTCCTTCCTCCCTTCCATCCTTTCATCTTTCAAGTCTGTGCTTCAATACCATGGACTCACACCTTCCTTGGCCATCTGGTCTACATTCTTCTTTCATGATGACACCTGAAATTCTCCACAATTGCCACAAGTTAGAATTAGGAGTAAGAGGCTTCATGCTTTCGGAATCCCTCTTCATTTAGGTGTCCTTACTGGTAAGCTGTTTTTCTATCCTCGTCCATCCCTGAACGAAGGGAGAGCAGAGGGAGATTGGCCAGTTTCCCACCTGAGACTCTGAGAGCTGTCTTTGTTCAACTTGTGGAGTGGCCTAGGCAGGCAGAGGGCCCCTCTGAGCTCTCCAGCACCACGCAGAGCCCATGGTGCAGATGGGTTCAGGAGTGCCCATGCCTCCTGAGACAGGGATCTGGCGGGGAGCTGTCCAGAAAGAAGGCCTGAGGAAATGTGGAAACTGAGGCAGAAGGATATTGGAGTCACTTCAGCAGGGGCTGACATGAAGGTCTGCAACCAGGGCGGGTGCCACGTGGGGAGGACCTCCAGATCAAGAGAGAGCGTGGACCCCAAGCACAGATGACCTCGCTGATGACACCCCAGACAGCCACACTCAGGGCCTGGTGCCTGTGTGGGCCCTTCCCTCCATGCTCCGTGGTCACAGAAGCCTCCTACTTACCCTGGGGCCATTTTGAAAAGAAATCAGTGAGGATGAGGACATCTGAAAAATGGATTCTCCAAAGGGAACTGATTTAAGGACTGAATTGGACTGAGCTTAACAGACCGTTTAAAAATGTTCTCCAGAACTCAGCAGGTGGCTATGGGAAACATTAGATCAGTTTTGGAAAACAAGGAGCCATTTTTGCTCTTCCTCACTGGAGTATAAGGTGAGTAAACCTGAAACCCTGTCCCACATATATATGTCTTGATAGGATTATTCCTTTAAAATCTACCACTCATGCTAGACTATAAACTCCACAAGGGAAGAAAATGTTTGGTTATTGTCTTTTCAGTTGCAATATCTGCAGTGCCGAGCATGTGGTAGGTGCTCAAACATTTTTTATTATAAAAATTAACAAATGACAACAAATTTAGCTCTTTATTAATGATTCGCCCATCCTGCTAGGCAAGTCTGTCCCTTAAAATTCACTGACTATATTCCAGACACTTTGTTTTATTTTAAGATCTTATTTATTTATTTGAGAGGGAGAGAGCAAGCTGGGGGAAGGGCAGGGGAAGGGGGAGAGGCGGGGGGAGAAGTAGACTCCCCACTGAGCAGGGAACCCCATGCAGGGCTCCATCCCAGGACACCTGAGCTGAAGGCAGACGCTTAACCAACTGAGCCACCCAGGCGCCCCTATATCCTGGACTTTAAATGTCCTGTAAGATAAAAGGTTTCATTTTCTTTTTTCCAGTAAAAAGCTGGTCAAGGTCAGTACATGTTATCATGTTACACATATAACATAAATGGCCCCCAGAGTGGATAGCTTGGCCACTAACTCGTTGTATACTCTGGATAAGTAATTCAACCTCTTTGGCAGGGGAAGGATGTGGTGATGTCAAAAAAAATTTTTTTCTCCGTAGGGAAAAAGGACTATCACTCTTAGCTTCAATGATGAATGAAAAATAACCAATGGTATTATTATAAAATTTGCATACAATGAAGACATGCCTTTAAAAAAAAAAAAAAAGCTGGCTGCTCAAATAATCTATAACATTTAACAACACCCTTTCCACGGCTGGCTGGTAAATGCTGGACCTGGTAAGTCACGAGTCCCCTGGAAAGGGCAGCTCAGCGTTTGAAAAGCGATGCCTCACTGAAAGTACACCTCCATAAGAAGTCAGAAATGAGGGTTGGTTTTCTTCTTCAGGAACTCAAAATGGACCAAAACAAGAAACCTCTTCAAATAGTCTACCTCCTCTCTACAGGGAAAAAAAAAAAGTCACAAACCAGTGCTGAGGCCATGAGAACAAAGAGATGGAAATCTGCCATAACCTACAGTTTTATCAGTTTGTGCCATGCCCTGGACATTATTTATGCTATGTGTTCAAGTTGCAATCCGGATTGTTTCTTGTCCAAGCTTCTTGCTCCTGTTCCTGTAAGTGTGCAGTTGTATGTTGTATTATGCAGTTGAAGACACTTTTGTTTGTGAGAATAAGTCCTCACTAAACAAAGTTTTTTTAAAAGATTTGACAGTAGGGGCACCTGAGTGGCTCAGTCAGTTTAGCGTCCGACTCTTGGTTTCCACTTCGGTCATGATCTCAGGGTCGTGAGATCGAGCCCCGAGTCGGGCTCTGGGCTCGGTGCAGAGTCTGCTTGAGATTCTCTCTCTCCCTCTCCCTCTTCCCCTCCCCCATGCTTCCTCATTCACTCTCTCTCTCTCTCAAATAAATAAAATCTTAAAATAAAAAAAAGAAAAAGATTTGACAGTAGGTGTTTACCTCACAGCCCGCTTCTCAAAGATAAATTATTTCAGTAGTTGTACTTTGTCCAGGAGTAGAGTGTGGTTGGCCTTTACGTAAATAATTAATCTTTTTTAGAGTGCTTATATGCCAGGACTGTGTCAATTCATAATCAAAAAGAGTAATCCTGGATCTTCTCTAGTCTTAGTCTAGGCTCTTTGGTTGCAAGTAATGGAAACTCTCTCAAACTAACTTACACAAAAAGAAGGGAAATGAGTGAAATGAGGTGAGAATATTCGTGGAACCAAGTGCAAGATGGGACTGGAGCCAGGGCCTGGAAAGCCAGAGAAAGTTCCTCTCTGTTTCTTTTTTGGAAGTTTTTGGTGCCTCATCTCTGCTTCTCTCTGAGCATCTACTTGACTTTTCTCTCTGCAGACTCAGTTTCTTTACTTCTGGAAGAAAATGGCCCACCGAGTCCTCTAAATGTTCTCTCATTTCCAGTACCATCAACCACCAGGAAGGAATCCACTCCTCCCAGCGGCGAATCTCAGAAAGTACGCTCTGCTGGCTCAGCCAGTCAGTGGACTGCATCACCTCAGCGGGCTGCACCGCTAAGCAATGGTTTTCAAGAACTCACCCCAAAATCGTTGTGAATCTCAAGATCCTTGGGGTTACCCTCCTATCTACCTCAGTCCACAACAGGGTGATTCTCAAGAAGTTTGCCGAGGAGCTGCTCCCATGATCAAGAACCTCCTAGAAGCCCCCACTCTATGTGAGCCTAGAGCACAGATGAGTGATTCACAGAAGAAGCTGCCCCCTCTCAGCGGCCTTTCGCTCCCAAATGGTGACTGACAGGGACTTGCCCAGAAACTGCTGTGAACCCCGTGTCTGCCTACAAATTCTCCAGACAACAATCACTTCTTCTCTTCCTTCCAAGTCTCCTGAGTGCCTCTTACTGGAAAGCTCTGACCAGAACCCTACGTGAAGGGGGATTCTGGGAAATGCCATTCCAAACTTCTCTTGCGTGATATAGAGGAGATGATAGAAGGGGATGGTGGTGAGCTGAGCCCCACCCGAGACAATCAGCACAGTCCTGAAACCCCCGAGGTGCAGGACCACCTGGGGCAAGCCTGGCTACGTGAGTACGAGCAAGTGTGCGTGTTTGTGCGTGGGCATGCACGTGTGTGTGTGTGCGTGCGTGCCTATCCAGTGAGAAAACAGATCTCAGGGACTAGGGTATGGTCTGGCCATCACTTAATGCCAGAGAAAGGCAGATTTCTCGGACTTTCCTTTGTTGCCCTTTCCTAACACAATCTGAGAATAGTTCATCTCAGCTTGGTCTGAGAAAGCTCACCGGGAGCCATCCAAAGAGCGAGTCTGTGGCGAATATTTGATGTTCCTCTGTCCTCTGCACTCCCCCCTCCTCCTGCTTGCACTAGGCCCTCGCTTTAATGTGAGCAGTCATCTTCCCCTGGGAATGACTCAAATACTCCATGGCACAGCCTGGGAGCCAGGACTACCTAGCCAACCCACCCACTGCCCCAGCATGGGAGCCCAGCGTCTGATAGGAGAATGGGGAGGGACCCAAGCCCAGCCAGTCAAGTCTTCCCTGGAGGGGAATGCGGAAGGACTACGGAATTCAGATTCACTGTCTTCTCTTCCAAGACTCGGAGAGAAACACAGAGCTCTGATCATCTCTTTTGTGTCCCCAGATTCAGCAACATCTGAGGCCAGTTCTGGCATTTAAATTACATGAGCCAATAAATTTCTCATTTTATTTAAGTCCATTTGAGTTAAATGTCTCCCCCAAACATTCTAACTCATAAATAAACATAACTAAATCTGGTCTAGACTTTTCCTCGGCTCATGTGTCCTCTCTGCCCCACTTCCCTGCCCCATCCCTATCTGTTGAAATCCCAGTTACCCTTTACCACCAGGCTAGATGTCACCTTCTTCCAAATGGAGCTTCCCCTGTTTCCCTGGACTTTCCTTCCCCCCGACGGTGGGAATGCCATATTTACTCCACACTCTCTGTCCTGTGGAAGTTGCTCACACACATCCCCCACACTGTGTGAATAGTGTAACACTACAGCGTGAAGCTGCATGAGAACCACTGTCTTACTCATCTTTGTATTTCTCACCGAACTGAGTTCTTGCATGGTAAATACTAACTAAACAGTTACTGAATTTAAAAATGCCTGAAACCAACAACACCAAAACAACCCAGTACAAAAATGGGCAAAGGACTTGAATACACATTTCTCCAAAGAAGATGCACAAGTGATCAGTAAACACACTAAAAAAACATGCTCAAATTATGAGACATTAATTAGGGAAATGCAAATAAAACCATGAGATACCACCTCACATCCATTAGGATGACTATTATCAAAAAACAAACAAAAAAAGAAAAACAGAAAAAAGCCAGTGTTGGTGAGGGTGTGGAGAAAATGTGAACCCTGGTAAATTGCTGGTGGGAGTGTAAAAATAGGGCAGCCTCTGTAGAAAACAGTAATGCAGCTGCTTAAAATTTAAACATAGAGAGGCGCCTGGGTGACTGAGTCAGTTAAGCGTCTGACTCTTCACAGTATTCAGCTCAGGTCATGATCTCAGGGTCGTGAGATCAAACCCCGTATTGGGCTGAGCGCAGAGTCTGTTTGAGATTCTCTCTCTCTCTCCCTCTGCCCCCACCCCTGCTCTCTCTCTCTCAAATAAATAAATCTTTTTTAAAAAATTTAAACATAGAACTACCATATGATTTAGCAATTCCACTCCTAGATATATGGCCCAAAGATTTAAAAGCAGGAACTGAAACAAATATCTGTACGCCCATGTTCATAACAGCATTATTCACAATAGAGCCAAAAGGTGGAAACAACCCATGTGTCCACCTGACAGACAAATGGATAAACAGAACATGGCATATCCTTACAATGGAATATTATTCAGCTATAAAAAGGGAAGAAATTCTGACCCAGGCTACAACATGGAGGAAGCTTGAGGACATTATGCAGTGATATAAGCCAGTCATAAAAAAACACATGCTGGATGATTCCCCTTAGATGAAGTGTCTTCAATAGTGATTAGCATGGAGACAATGTGGAATGGTAGCTTCGAGAAGCTGGGAGGAAGGAGGAGGAGGGAGTTGCGTTGAAGGGGGACAGAGTTTCAGTTTGGGATGATGAAGAAGTTCTGGAAACAGCTAGTGGTGATGGTTACACAACAATATGGATTGTGGATGTATTTTCTTAAAATATTTTATTTATTTATTTGACAGAGAGAGAGACAGCGAGAGAGGGAACACAAGCAGGGGGAGTGGGAGAGGGAGAAGCAGGCTTCCCGCCGAGCAGAGAGCCCGACGCGGGGCTCGATCCCAGGACCCTGGGATCATGACCGGAGCTGAAGTTAGATGCTCAACGACTGAGCCACCCAGGCGCCCCTACGGATGTATTTAATGCCACAAAATTGTATACTTACAAACGGTTAAAATGGTAAATTTTGTGTCATGTATACCATACCACAACAACACTTGCCTGAAATTTTGCACAAGTTTTTAAACTTAAGGAGTCTTTCCCATGCCACATCTCACCTCATTCCCAACAACCAGGTGCAGGGCAGATATAATTTTACCCCTTCTGGAGATGAGGATTCTGAGGTTCTAAAGACTTACATTGTGTCCAGAGTTATTTTATATATATTTTTTAAAGTATATATTATTTATATATTTTATTTATGGAATAAAATTATTTATTATATAATTATAAATTATAAATTATTTATATATTATACAGTAATATATTATTTATTCATATGTTATTAATAATATATTATTATTATTTATATTTTATTTATTTATACACAAAATAAAATACTTTATTTATTTATTTGAGAGAGAGAGACAGCATGAGTGGGGGAGGCAGAGGGGCAGAGGGAGAGGGAGAAGAGACTCCCCCCTGAGCAGGGAGCCAGATGCAGGGCTTGATCCCAGGACCCCCAGAGTTATTATATTGTGAAGTAGGTCCCCCAACTCTGAATTCCAGGCTTTTTCTGCTACTTCTATCAGCATTAATTACCTTCTGCTAAGCCTAAAAGGAGTCCCTCAGCCAGAGCCTCACACACATCATTTGCCAGAAGGGTCAGCATGGGCCTCCTAACGTCAGTTAGGACAGTATGTTCACCCTCTGGGAACAGGTGTTCCTGGGCTTGCCAGTGTTAGGGACTGAATGTTTGTGTTCCCCCCCCAAATTCATATGCTGAAGCCTTAACCCCCAGTGTGGCTGTATTTGGAAATGGAACCTCTAAGGAAATAATTAAGGTTAAATGAGGTCATAAGGGTAGGGCCCTGATCCAGTGGGATTTGTATCCTTATAAGAAGATACACCAGAGAGCTTGCTCCCCCACCTTCCCCACCCGTGCACAAAGAGGAGGTCATGCAAGCACAGTGAGATAGCAGCTACCTCCATACTGAGAGAGGAGGCCTCAGGTGAATCTACCTTGATCTTGGACTTCCTAGACTCTAGAACTGTGAGAAAAATATTTCTATTGATTAGCCCCCCAGGCTGTGTGCCATTTTGTTATGGCTGCCCAAGTCAATACACCAAGTCAATAAAAGCACTGTGATCAAATGAGCATTCATTTGTCTAGTGTTCCTAGACAACATGCCCAAGAAAACCTCACAGGAAAAAGATTTCTACTGGCCTCCCTCTTGGTAGCCTCCAACTTTCTTATAGAGAAAATGGCTCTGTGTGTTGGTTGAGACATCCATCTCAGGTGTTCCAACACCAAAGACCTGTCCAACACAAAGGCAGACAATCAAATCCCCAGACCTTGACGTAGGCAACTCTTCCTCCCACAGTTTGTTCACCTTGGCTCCCTCTGAGAATTTTTAGAATCCCAGCCCATCTTTGGCTGAGAAACCCAGGACTAAGCTGCTGCCAGGTTGGCTTTCATTCCAGTGGCAGATGTTCTGGTCCAGTGGGTACCACTCAACACCCATACAGCGTGAGCAGAGTTTGAGTAGCTTGGCTATCATCTGCACATTCTGGTGTTCCTTGAATGTGGAGTACTCCCTTGAGACACAGATACAGGCCTCGTGCAAGATTACCAATAAAAATAATGAAGAAAGGGACACCTGGGTGGCTCAGTCGTTAAGCGTCTGCCTTCGGCTCAGGTCATGATCCCAGGGTCCTGGGATTGAGCCCTGCATCGGGCTCCCTGCTCAGCGGGAAGCCTGCTTCTCCCTCTGCCTCTGCCTGCAGCTCTCCCTGCTTGTGCTCTCTCTCTCTTTCTGACAAATAAATAAATAAAATCTAAAAAAATATTAAAAAATGAAGAAAACAGTTCTTTTTCTTTTTTTTTCTTTTTTTTATCAACATATAATGTATTATTTGTCTCAGGGGTACAGGTCTGTGATTCTTCAGTCTTACACAATTCATAGCGCTCACCATAGCACATACTCTCCCCAATGGACGTCCATCACCCAGCCACCCCATCCCTCCCACCCCTCTCCCCTCTAGCAACCCGCAGTTTGTTTCCTGAGATTAAGAGTCTCTTATGGTTTGTCTCCCTTGCTGGTTTCGTCTGAAAACAGTTATTTTTCTTGAATCATGTTGTCAAGAACTCCAGATTAGTTCTATGTTCACTGTTAAAAGAAAGGAATGAGGGGGCGCCTGGGTGGCTCAGTTGGTTAAGCGACTGCCTTCGGCTCAGGTCATGATCCTGGAGTCCCTGGATCGAGTCCCGCATCGGGCTCTCTGCTCGGCAGGGAGCCTGCTTCTCCCTCTGACCCTCCCCCTTCTCATGTGCTCTCTCTCTCTCATTCTCTCTGTCTCAAATAAATAAATAAAATCTTTAAAAAAAAAAATAAATAAAAATAAAAAAAAAAAAAAAGAAAGGAATGAGGGACACCTGAGTGACTCAGTGGGTTAGGCATCTACCTTCGGCTCAGGTCATGATTCCAGGGTCCTGGGATCAAGTCCCACATGGGGCTCCCTACTCAGCGGGAAGCCTGCTTCTCCCTCTGCCTGCCACTCCCCCTGCTTGTGCTCTCTCTCTCTCTCTCTCTCTCTGATAAATAAATAAATAAATCTTTTTTTTAAAAAAAGAGAGGAATGAAACTTAGCACATACTGAACACCTATCATGTGCCAGGGAGTGAGCAAGGACTTTCCCACAGAATTCACAACAATCCTGCAAGGTACAGGTTACTATCCCTATTCTTTAATTGTGGTAAAATAGCACGTAACAACGTTTACCATCGTAACCATTTTGAAGTGTACAGCTCTGTGGCATTAAGTACATTAATGTTGTTGGTCCACCATCACCACCATCCAGCTCCAGAACGCTTTCTTCTTCCCAAACTGAAGCTCTGCCTCCATTAAACACTAACTTTCCTTTCCCCTCTTCCCCCAGACCCTGGCAACAGCCCTTCTATTTTCTGTCTCTCTGAATTTAACTTCTCTAGATACCTCATATAAGTGGCATTGTACAGTATTTGTCATTTTGTGACTGGCTTATTTCACTTAGTATAATGTCCTTAAGGTGCATCCATGTTATAGCCTGTGTCAGAATTCCCTTCTTTTTAAAGCTGAACAATATTCCATTGTACGTATGTATCCCATTTTGCTTATCCATTCATCCATAGGTGGACTCTAGAGGGTTTAATTTTTTGTTTAATTTTTTGATGTACCTCTACACTGTTTTCCATAATTGCTATAACATTTTATATTCCTACCAACAGTACATAAGCATTCCAGTTTCTCCGTATCCTTACCAACGCTCGTTATTTAGAAAATAGCTATCCTAATGGGTGTGTGGTGGTATCTCATTATGGTTTTGATTTGCATTCCCCTAATGTCTAATGATGTTGAGCATTTTTTCATGCTTCTATATTTTCTTTGGAGAAATGTCTATTTGAGTCCTTCATCCATTTTTGAATCAAATTGTTTGGTTTTTGTTGTTGTGGAGTTATAAGAATTCTTTATACATTCTGGATCCTAACTTCTTATCAGATACATGATCTGCAAATACCATCTCCATTCTACTGGTCATCTTTTCACTCCATTGATTGTGTCCTTTGATGTATAGAAGTTTTTAATTTTGGTATAGTCCAATTTATCTATTTTTGAATTTGTTGCCTGTGCTTTTAATGTCATATTAAAAAAAAAATCATTGTCAAATTCAGTATCATTGAATCTTTTCCCTTCTGTTTTCTTCTAAGAGTTTTATAGTTTTAGCCATTAAGTTTAGGTCTTTGATCTATTTTGGGTTAATTCTTTTATACGGTGTAAGGTAAGGATCTAACTTCATTCTTTTTGTTTGTAGATATCCAGTTTTCCCAAAATCATTTATTGAAGAGATTGCTTTTTCCCCATTGAATGGTCTTGGCACCCTTGTTGAAAATCCTTTGACCGCATTTGCAGGAGTTTCTTTTTGAGTTCTTTAGTCTATTGCCTTGCCCATCTGTCTGACTTTCTGCCACTACCACACTGTTTTGATTACTATGGTTCTGTAGTAAGTTTTGAAATCAGGAAATCTGACTCCTCCAGCTTTGTTCTCCTTTTTCAAGATTACTCTATTCATGGTCCCTTGAGATTTTAAAATGAATTTTTCTATTTCTGCAAAAACTGCCATTAAGATTTTGATAGGGATGGCATTGAATCTTAGATGGCTTTGAGTAGTACTGACATCTTAACAATATTAAGTCTTCCAATTCAAGAACATGGGGTGTCTTTTCACTTATTTGTGTCTTCTTTAATTTCTTTCAGCACTATTCTATAGTTTTCAGTGTATATCTTTCACCTCCTTGGTTAAGTTAATTCATAAGTATTTTATTCCTTTTGTTGTTATTGTACATGGAATTATTTTCTTAAATTCCTGTTTGGATTGTTCATTGTTAGTGCATAGAAATGAAATTGATTTTTGTGTGTTGGTTTTGTATTCTGCAAGTTTTTGAGTTCACTTATTAGTTTAATAGTTTTGTGTATGTGTCTCTGTGTGTGTTGTCTTTTTGGTTTCCTACATTTAAGATCATGTCATCTGCAAACAGAGATCATTTTACTTTTTCCATTCCAATTTGTATGACTTTTATTTATTTTTTCTTGTCTAATTGCTCTGGTTAGGATTCCCAGAGCTATGTTAAATAGAAGTAGTATAAGTGCACATCTTTGTCTTATTCTTTATCTTGGCAGAAGAGCTTTCAGTCCTTCACTACTGAGTGTGATGTTAGCTGTGGGCTCTTGATATGTGACCTTTATTATATTGAGTTAAGGTAGTTTACTTCTATTCCTAGTGTATTGACTGTTTTTATCATGAAAGGTTATTAAATTTTGTCAATTACTTTTCCTGCATCAATTGAGATGATCGTGTGCATTTTTTTCTCCCTTATTCTGTTAATGTTGTGTTTTACATTGATGGATTTTTATATGTTGAACAATCCTTGCATTCCAGGAATAAATTCCATTTGGTAATGGTGTATAATTCTTTCAATGTGCTGTTGAATTTCATTTGCTAGTGCTTTGTTGAGAAACTATCCCAATTTTTACAAGTGAAGAAATTAAACTCCAAAGAAGTGAGACGAAGGGCGCCTGGGTGGCTCAGTCATTAAGCGTCTGCCTTCGGCTCAGGTCATGTTCCCAGGGTCCTGGGATCGAGCCCCACATTGGGCTCCCTGCTCAACAGGAAGCCTGCTTCTCCCTCTCCCACTCCCCCTGCTTGTGTTCCCTCTCTCACTGTGTCTCTCTCTGTCAAATAAATAAATAAAATCTTAAAAAAAAAAAAAAAAGAAGTGAGACAATTTCCCCATGACCACTTATCCAGTAGGTAGTGGAGTTGAAGTTTAAACCTAAGTCTGTCTGATTCCAGAATCCATGCCATTTTCACCATGCCAGGCTGCCTCTTATTACTCCACGCTGGGGCAGGGAAGGGAAAGTGTGGGCTACCAAATACTAGCTCTGTGACTTTATAAGAAAAATAAAAATCCAATCATTTCTGAACCTCAGTTTGTGCATCTGTAAAACAGGGATGATGGTGCCTATTTTCCAGAGCTATTTGTAATGTTTAGATAAGATAAGGAATGTAACACCCTGAAACATCCAGAGCTTTTAATTAACGGCAGCATGAATGGCCCTCAGCCCCTGAGTTGGGCCTCCCATCTCAAATGCAACTTGTTCCCCAACTTTAGACAGAGGCTTCATGTGTGGCTTTTTGGCCAAATTACTGATTTCTTTGCTATAAATGTTCCAGAAGGCTTAAAACCTTCAACAAGTTGTCCTGTGACTTTATGTTCTGGCCAACAAGGAGGTTTTCATTTCCTCCTATGACTCATCTATTCCTTTTTTGCAGCCCCCCCAAAATACCTTAGGCCATTGACATTTCAATATCCTTGTCTTTTGGCTCCCCTCCAGCAGCCTCAACTCATGTCTTGAATTCTTTCTCTTCCTTTTCTTCTTTTTTGGCAGGCTCGGTGACCAGATCATTGCCGGTGGAGATAACCTAGCATTTTTAGGAATGTTTCCCCAAGTTTTTCTTTTTTTCTTTTTCTTTTTTTTTAAATTTATTTGACACAGAGAGAGAGAGATCACAAGTAGGCAGACAAGCAGGCAGAGGGAGAGGGAGAAGCAGGCTCCCCACTGAGCAGGGAGCCCGACGTGGGGCTCGATCCCGGGATGCTGGGATCATGACCTGAGCCTAAGGCAGCCGCTTAACAACTGAGCCACCCAGGCACCCCTTGCCCACGTTTTCCACGACTTCAGGCAGATCATTTCTGAAGCCAGCATGCAGACAGGGTAACTGGGGCTAACAGTGGTGATGAGATTTTTCCAAAACACCCTAATGGGGAAAAAAGAATAAGAGGATGGCAAAGCCAAAAATTCTACTTTTGGCTTTCTGGGCTGCACACTCTTCCACTTAATGAGAATTTGTCCATTTCCTTGGAAATGAGAAGCACAAAGTATGAATCCTGAGAATGGCTTCACAGTGCACTTGGGAGGGATCTGGGTGCTGGCCACAGAGGTACGTAGGGGCAGGAGCTGTGTGCCGGCCATTCAAGTTCCCAGAAGCCGGCTGTGGGCTGACCACAGGGAGCAAGTCAGGACTTTGTCTACAAGGGTTGCAGTTAGAACTGCTATTAAGCTGCACTTTATATGCAGGAACATATAGACAACTGAGCTCTAAGAGCTGAAGTTTACATAGTGTTTTCCACCCCAAAGCCCTCACTAAAGCTATAAATACCAGGATCCCTTCATCTTTGAAATATAGCCAGTTCCAGGCCTGCTTAAATAGCCCGAAGCCAGGACACACAATGCATGTGTGTATGGTGAACGGGGCCTTTATGAGTTTTCCGCTGTGGGAGGCCAGAGAGAAGGGTGAGTGGAATGTACTGGAATGTTTAGCAAATGACAGAGGCAGATTCTGGGGCTGAGTTCTAATCTCTGGGACTGCGGGCTGCCTGGCTAGCCCAGCCTTTGTATTCATCTCTACGTTGCCCTTTGCCCAGCTTCTGCTCCAGAGAGAACATGGGAGGGTGCCCTTCTCCGGCCCCTTGGGGATCTGGGCATTCCCAGCCCTAGCGCTTGCCTTGGCAACTTCCCAAGCCTGAGAGAGGCCCCGCTTCCCCCTTGTCTTCAAGGCTGCACACATGCCCTGAACAAGCCCCCAGAGCCAGCACTTCATCTCGCTTACTTACCTATCCTAATTCACGCGCTCATTCCTTAAACACTGTTTAGGACCTACTCTGTGCCACACCATAGGCCAGGCTCTGTGACTAGAACTGACTAAGACCAGCATGATCTCTGTCCTCCAAACCATACTGTCCAGTCAGGGAGTGAACCACAGAAAAGTAAATACACAGAAAGCAAGATAATTGCAGACTGTGAAACATTCTTTAAAGAAAAAACAAACAAAGAAACCCAAACAGGGTGAATAGCAGTTTGGAGGAGGGTCTGTGCTCCTTGTATGTGTGGTTGGAGAAGGCTCTCCAGGAGCCAGGTGGGTGTGGAGGGAGGGCATTCCCAGAGGTGGGGAGCCTCCAGTGCTTGGGCGGGAAGCAGGAATGTTCTGGAACAGCAAGAAGGCCGGGAGGGCTGGAGCCTGTAAGCAAAGGGGGAGGACACGAGATGAAGTGTGACAGTCAGTGCGGGCTGTGTACTCCTAAGACCTGTGGCCCTAATGGGAGGTTGAAATGTATTGGAAGACCAGGGGAAGCCCATGGAAGGATTTTAAGCAGTGCTAAGAGTGATGCCATGTGTGAGTGTGTGAGTGTGTGTGTGCACGTGTGTGTTAATCGCTGCAGCTGCTGAATGGAGAATGGATTAAGGAGGCGAGAACGAAGTGAGGGAGATGAGTTAGGAAACTATGGGAATAGTCCAGGGAAACAATGGTAGCCTGGACCAGAGGGCAAGAATGGAATTGGGGGTGAGGGGGGCGGATAAGAGACCAACCTCACAAGTAGAACCCACAGGACTCGGTGGCGAATTGGAACGTAGAGGAAGGTAAGGAATCCAAGATGAGTGCTGGGGATTTTGCTTAACTCCTTGGGTGGTTGATGGTGTGACTTTCTTCCTTTCTTTTTAAGATTTTATTTATTTATTTGACAGAGAGAGAGAGACAGAAAGAGAGAGGACAAGCAGGGGGAGCTGGAGAGGGAGAAGCAGGTTCCCCACTGAGCAGGGAGCCCAACATGGGGCTCCATCCCAGGACCCTGAGATCATGACCTGAGCTGAAGGCAGACGCTTAACCGACTGAGCCACCCAGGTGCCCCAACGGTGTGACTTTCTGATATGGAAAAGCCTAAGGGGAGGAATATATAACTAGGGACAGGGCAGATTTGAGGAGTGGCGGGGGTGAGATACAAGTCATCAGTGGCTCTCTGGGATAGTGTCTCTACCCACCCCACCCCAATCCTTACCTGCCCTCCAGCACACCTGGGCAGAGCTGCTCCACCTGGAATGTGCTTCTCCTTCCTATCCACCCCTGGCAGCCCTTCCTTCCTTCTTCACCACCCAATGCTCCTTCCCAGCGCATTCTCTCTCCGGGGCGGGGGTAGGGGGGTGCGCACCTGTTGGTACTTATGTATGTTGGTGTTGCCTTCATTTGCTTCTTGACCCTTAGTTGTCAGCCCTCAGATGGACTAACCCAATCTGAGATGGAGCAGTGCGGGGTAGAAGAGGAGGGAAAGAAACCAGGGCCAGGGGAGCTTATCCTGTATAGAAACGGCCCCCTAGAGTACAGCTACCAGCAGAGTACTGAGAATATGAGAAAGTCCAGCCTGGGATATAAGGGATATAAACCATGGATGGAGCAAGGTCAAGGTGTGGTAAGCATCCTGGTGGTTTTGAGTGATAGTCTCCCCAGAAGAAGAGCACGAGTGAGCAGCCACAAGGACAGGGGCCGGGTCCCACCCCAAAGGCAGAGGAAGGGCAGCAGACAAGGGCTGGGTAGGGACTAAAGTGCAGATCTACAGATCGGTCACCCCAGCAGAGGACAGGTAAGTGGTCTTCTGTGTCTCCAAAGGGCGCCACACCCCCAAGCCACAGGACAGCCACCCCTCGCCATCAGGTGTACTGAAGCTCCCATTTACTGAGTGCTCTTGCCGGGGTGTGGCAGACAGCAACGTCAGGTCCTGCTCCCACATACCTCAGGGGAGAAGCCCTACCAGCAGCCCCGTTGTACGGATGTGGCCAGAGACTCAGGGATGTTTTATGGTTCGCCTCCGTGCTCAGAGCTGGTTAGTGGTGGAGCCAGGAAGGGGTCCCCGGTGCGTGTCACTCCAGAATCTTTACCCTTTCCAGCGTAGCACCGCACCGTGACCAGCTGAGCCCGGGACTGGACAGGGCTCGCTGGGTCAGGTGTCAATGCCCGCACCTGCGGGCACCGTGGGGACAGTTGCGCCAGGCAGCTACAGTAGCAGGCAACTCACCATCCAAGCTGCTCCCCACCCTGGTCACAGTCCCTGTCCTGTTCCTTCATCTCTGGTCTGCATATCCATGGCCTTTGGTCCTCCTACTCTAGGTCCACCTAAATCCCAGATCTCTCTGCTGCTTTGTAGCTTAGAAAAGACGTGCAGGGGCGCCTGGGTGGCTCAGTTGGTTAAGCGACTGCCTTCGGCTCAGGTCATGATCCTGGAGTCTCAGGATCGAGTCCCGCATCAGGCTCCCTGCTCGGCAGGGAGTCTGCTTCTCCCTCTGACCCTCCTCCCTCTCATGCTCTCTGTCTCTCATTCTCTCTCTCTCTCAAATAAATAAATAAAATCTTTAAAAAAAGAAAATAAAAAAAAAAAAAAGAAAAGACGTGCCAAGCACTTCTGAGGGATTGAAGGACAGATACCACCCCAGAACCGTTCTTTAGGAGACATGATTTTCTGTTCTGCCTGGGTCTTTTGTGTTCTTTCTCACTTCTGGAGGAGTTTTGTCTTAACCCCCAGACCAGGACTTCTCAACCTTTTCACCTGAGAGCACATTTCAAAAATGATGACTTTGTAGAGCTTGCAGGGGTAAACACGAGGCTTCTCTGGCTTCGTCTGACCCCTGACACCTGCAATCCATTCAGGACACTCCAGCTGAGAAGCTCTGCCCCCCACCCAAGACACCTCGATGGGGACCACTTACAGCTCTATTTCTATCACCCCTTCAATTAGGTTCCCTTCTTTCTCTTGTTGGAAACAGAAGCCCAGAATGACCCAGGTTTGTTTTCTGATATTTCCACCCTCAACTTTGTGCGTTGCAAGTTTTGTCTGCTTTCCCTTCCCCTCTACCCACTCTCCCGGCATTTCCTTTGAATCAGAGGCCCTTTGATGCTTTATTTATGTAAAATGTCTAGCATGTGTCT